>NW_022196905.1:210807895-210831938 GCF_008632895.1 Mastomys coucha
TTTCGAGACAGAGTTTCTCTGTGTAACCATGGATGTTCTGTAGACCAGGCTGGCTTCAAACTCAGAAATCCGCCTGCCTCTGCCTCCCAAATGCTGGGATTAAAGGCGTGCACCACCACCGCCTGGCATATACACCTTTTTAAAAATACATTTATTTGGTTCTCTGGAGCCTAACTTCTTGAGTTCTTTGTATATATTGGAATTAGTCTTGTATCAGAAGTAGAATTGGTAAAGATCTTCTTCCAATCTGTAGGTTCCCATTGTGTCCTGATAACAGTGTTCTTTGCCTTACAGAAGTTTTTAATTTTATGAGATCTCATTTGTCTATAATTGATCTTAGAGCCTGGGCCATTGGTGTTCTGGTCAAGAAATTTTCCCCTGTGCCCATGTGTTTGAGGCTCTTTCCCAATTTCTCTTCTAATAGATTCAGTGTATCTGGTTTTTGTTTGTTTGTTTTTTTAAAGATTCATTTATTTATTATACGTAAGTACACTGGGTCTTTAGACACCCCCGAAGAGAGCATTAGATCTCATTATGGATGGTTGTGAGCCACCATATGGTTGCTGGGATTTGAATTCAGGACCTTCAGAAGAGTAGTCAGTGCTCTTAACCACTGAGCCATCTCTCCAGCCGTCAGTGTATCTGGTTTTATGTGGAGGTCCTTGATCCACTTGGACTTTAGCTTTGTACAAAGAGATAAGAATGGGTCAATCTGCGTTATTCTACATGCTAACCACCAGTTGAACCAGCACCACTTGTTGAAAATGCTGTCTTTTTCCCCCTGGATGGTTTTTAGCTCCTTTGTCAAAGATCAAGTAATCACAGGTGTGTGCATTCATTTCTGAGTCTTCAACTCTATTCCATTGATCCACCTGCCTAGCTCTGTAGCAATGTTTTGCAGTTTTTATCACTACTGCTCTGTAGTAGAGCTTGAGGTCAGGGATGCTGATTTCCCCCAGATGTTCTCTTATTGTTGAGAATAGTTCTTGCTACTCTCGGTTTTTTGTTGTTCCAAATGAATTTGAGAACTGCTCTTTCTATATCTGTGAAGAATTGAGTTGGACTTTTAATGCATTGAAAATGTAGATTGCTTTTGGTAAGATGGCCACTTGAAGTTCTTGTCATGCAGATCTTTCACTTGCTTGGTTAGAGTCACACCAAGATATTTTATATTATTTGTGACTATTGTAAAGGGTGTCATTTTTCTAATTTCTTTTTCAACCTGTTTAACCTTTGAGTAGAGGAAGGCTACTGATTTGTTTGAAATAATTTTATATCCACCCACTTTGCTGAAGCTGTTTATCAGCTGAAGGAGTTCTCTGGTGGAATTTTTGGGGTCATACCATACTTAAGTATACTATCATCTGCAAATAGTGAAATTTGGCTTCTTGCTTTCCAATTTGTATCTCTTTAACTTCCTTTTGTTGTCTAATTGCTCTGGCTAGAACTTCCAGTATTATATTGAATAGATAAGGAGAGAGTAGACAGCCTTGTCTAGTCCCTGATTTTAGTGGGATTGCTTCAAGTTTCTCCCCATTTAGTTTGAAGTCGGCTATTGGTTTGCTATATATTGCTTTTACTATGTTTAGGTATGGGCCTTGAATTCCTGATCTTTCCAAGACTTTTAACAAGAAGGGGTGTTGTGTTTTCTTGAATGCTTTTTCATCATCTAATGAGATGATCATGTGGGTTTTTTTCCTTTGAGTTTGTTTATATAGTGAATTACATTGATGGATTTCCATACGTTGACCCATCCCTGAATCCCTGGGACGAAGCCCACTTGATCATGGTGAGTTATTGTTTTGATGTGTTCTTGGATTCAATTTGCAAGAATTTTATTGAGTATTTTTGCATCAATATTCATAACGGAAATTGGTCTAAAGTCCTCTTTCTTTGTTGAGTCATTGTGTGATTTTAGTATCAGAATAACTGTGGCTTCTTAGAATGAATTAGGTAGTGTTTCTTCTGTTTCTATATTGTGGAAGAGTATTGGTATTACTCTTCTGTCAGACTTCTTTGAAACTCTGACAGAATTCTGCACTAGACCCATCTGATCCTGGACTTTTTTTTGGTTGGGAGACTTTTAATGACTGCTTCTATTTCTTTGGGGGTTATGGGACTATTTAGATGGTTTATGTGATCCTGATTTAAATTTGGTACCTGAGATCTGTCTAGAAAATTATTCATTTCATCCAGATTTTCCAGTTTTGTTGAGTATAAACTTTTATAGTAAGATCTGAGAATTTTTTAAATTTCTTCCAATTTTGTTGTTGTCTTCCTTTTAATTCCTGATTTTGTTAATTTGGATACTCTGTCTGTGCCCTCTGGTTAGTCTGACTAAAGGTTTATCTATCTTGTTGATTTCAGCCCTGGCTTTGATTATTTCCTGCCATCTATTCCTCTTGGGTGTATTTGCTTCATTTTGTTCTAGAGCTTCCAGGTGTGCTGTTAAGCTGTTAGTGTATGCACTCTCCAATTTCTTTATGGAGGCACTCATAACTATGAGTTTTCCTCTTAACACTGCTTTCATTCTGCTAAGTTTCATTCATAAATTTGGGTATGTTGTGTCTTCATTTTTGTTAAATTCTAAAAAGTCTTTAATTTATTTCTTTATTTCTCCCTGACCAAATTATCATTGCGTAGAGCATTGTTCAGCTTCCATGTGTACTTGGAGTTTCTGTTGTTTTTGTTATTATTTAAGACCAGCTTTAGTCTGTGATGATCTGATAGGATGCATGCATTATTCCAATTTTCTTGCATCTGTTGAGGTTGTTTTGTGGCCGATTATATGGTCAATTTTGGAGAAGGTACTATGAGGTGCTGAGAAAAAGGTATATTCTTTTGTTTTAAGATGAAATGTTCTATAGATATGTTAAATCCATTTGGTTCATAATTTCTATTAGTTTCACTGTGTCTCTGTTTAGTTTCTGTTTCCATGATCTGTCCATTGGAGAAAGTGGAGTGTTGAAGTATCCCACTATTATTGTGTGAGGTGAAATGTGTGCTTTGAGCTTTAGTAAAGTTTCTTTTATGGATGTGGGTGCCCTTGCATTTGGAGCATAGATGTTCAGAATTGAAAGTTCATCTTGGTAGATATTTTCCTTTGATGAATATGATATGTCCTTCCTCATCTTTTTTGATAACTTTTGGTGAAAGTCGATTTTATTCAGGATTAAAATGGCTACTCTAGCTTGTTTTTTGGGACCATTTGCTTGGAATTTTTTTTTTCTAGCCTTTTACTCTGAGGTAGTGTCTGTCTTTGTCACTGAGGTGTGTTTCCTGCATGCAGCAAAATGCTGGGTCCTGTTTATGTATCCAGTCTGTTGGCATATGTATTTTTATTGGGGAATTGAGCCCATTGGTGTTGAGATATTAAGGAAAGGTGATTGTTGCTTCCTGTTATTTTTATTGTTGCAGGTGGAATTATGTTTGTTTGGCTATCTTCTTTTGGGTTTGTTGAAAGAAGATTAATTTCTTGCTTTTTCTTGGGTGTAGTTTCTCTCCTTGTGTTGGAGTTTTCCATCTATTATCCTTTTTAGGGCTGGATTTGCGAAAAGATATTGTTTAAATTTGGTTTTGTCACGAAATTCTTTGGTTTTACCATCTATGGTAATTGAGAGTTTTTGCTGGGTATAGTAGCCTGGGCTGGCATTTGTGTTCTCTTAGGGTCTGTGTGATATCTACCCAGGATCTTCTGGCTTTTAGAGTCTCTATTGTGATGTCTGGTATAATTCTGATAGATTTGCCTTCATATGTTACTTCGCCTTTTTTTCTCCTACAGCTTTTAATATTCCTTCTTTGTAGCTTTCTTTTCTGTTGTGTATGTTGTTGTGCTTGCAATCTGTTTATCGCTGGTGTTAGCTGCTCTTGCACTCTCTGACTAGAGATTGACCCTCTTGTGAGCTTGTAAGCCTGTGAGCTTAGATGTGTTTGCACTCCAGGGGGATGCTAGAGGGCTAAGGTAGGGGTGAGTGGGTGGGTGGGTGAATCACATTCTTAGAAGTGAAGGGGATGGGGTGGGGGTTGTGGAGGAGGGACCTGGAAGTGGGACATTTGAAATGTAAATAAAATAATTTTAAAAGGTAATAAATAGTCCCAGAGTCACCATTTTCGGGAGCTGGGGCTGGGAAAACTTGGAATTTTTTATTTGTTTGTTTGCTTGCTTGCTTGCTTGCTTGCTTTTATTTTAAACTAGGCAGTACTGGGAATGGCTAAGTCTGGAGTGCTTGCTTCCATTCCAGCTGGTTAGGTAGGGATTCTTGATTGTGTCAGAGGGCTCTGTGTATGGGTCAAGAGCACCAGTGGGATGTTCCTCACACTCTATTTTTCTTTCTGGTGTCACAGTCTGTAAACTGTATGGTCAGCTCAAGGAGTGCTGGATTGTTCTACCCTGCAGTGTGACACTGACCCCGAAACAGTCATGAGATGAGAGATCCAATCAAGATTGCGGTCAGGCAAAGCGGAAGAGCGTCACCGCCATCTTTCTTTCTGGTGCCGCCATAGTTGCGATTCTGCTCCGTCAGTTAATGGAGTCCCAAAACTGTTCCGCTTCGGGTTTTCTCACGACCGTCAAACCCAGAGTCAGGTCGCTGGAGGCCAGGAGAGCAGAGGGGAAGTTCTTCGCCCACCATCTTTCTTCCTGGCAACGCCATCGTCACTGCTCTCTCTCTCTCTCTCTCTCTCTGTTCAGCGCGCTGAACCCCAGGCGGCTGGAGCCTCGTGAGGCCGCTGGAGGTCCGGAGCTCCGCTATGGTGAGCATCGGGGATGCTGGGCGCGCAGGCGGGTCCCTCGGTGCTGGAGCTGCGCGGGCCGTGCGGGAGCCGCGCGGGCGGTGAGGGGACGGTGCGCCCGAGCTTTGTTTTTCCTCTAGAACCTGGTTTTCCTGTCTTTCCCGTCCGTGGGAAGCAGGTTCTGAAACCCACGAGTTCGTTCTCCATCCAGATGCTTTTGTTGTTGTTGCTGTTGATTGGCAGTTGTAATCCCTCGGTTCCCCACCTTGCTAGACTCACCAGACCCGAGCGATCCACAGGTCCCCGTGAGAAACACAGGAGAGCGTGTCTCTAGCCGTCCGTGATGCAGTTGGACTGTTTGTAGGGATTCAACTTCTTGAATGCTGAGATGTGACTTTGTATGAAAAGACTATGCCAGATAGGGAGAAGGATCCGGATGAAAAGTGTGAAACACGTCAAGAGGTAGCTAGAAAGAAGAGAAGGGCTTTCCTTGGAGTGATGTGTCAACAGTATGAAGGTACGGGTTTTAAGGTGCTTGATAGTGTTTTGCCTTTTCTGAGCAGCCAGCCATTTTCAGGCAACAAGTGAACAATCTGAATTGATTTTTCTCTAGGATCAGAGTCTAGCTTCAGACATTTCCGTGTAGAAATCCAGTATTGACACCATTATTTATTGGTTATTCTGTGCTTTCTCTGGTGTATATTTTTGGCACCTTTGTTGAGAATCAGTTGGCCAAACGTGTGGGTTTATTTTTATTTTCTCTTTTCCATTGGACTGTACATCTATATTTATGATACTACTGTCGGGTTTTGCTTCGTTCTGTTGTGTGTAAAATGTGATAATTTAATGGAAATTTCATTGAATCTGAATTATGACTTTGAGTCATTTTAGCGATATTGAGTCTCCTAATCCACGATCATAGTAGTCTTTTCTTTCCTCTTCTAGTGTCATATTTAATTTCTTACTTATTTTTCTTTTTTATTAAAAAAAGTTCACACACTATATTCTGATTACACTTTTCCTCTCCCCGAACTCCTCCCCAATTTCCCCACCTCTCTGCCCACCCAGCGCCACACCCTCTCTTTCTTTCTCTTTCTTTCTTCAGTGACCTAAAACTGCCTTTGTAGAACATTTTCACATCATCAGTGAGATTTAACTTGGGCATTTTAGTTTATGTGTATATGTGTTATGACTTTCTGACAGTGTATCTCTGAGATAGTTCATTATTTGCTGAAAGAATATGTACTGGCATTGCGTGTTGATTTTTGTACCCTTGCTAAATATAAGCCTTTTTGAGATAATCTTTTGGACTGTCCTTATTTTTCTCGGATATGTGTTATTTTTACACAAAAAGTATAACTGTGTACCCCTGGCTGACCTGCAGTTCTTAACCCTGCTCTCTTAGCCTCCCATATTCTAGGACAGGTTTGGGTTCTCCTCTTTATGTAGTGAAACAAGGATGGTTTGACTTCCTTTCTGATCCATAGACCTGTTATTGCCTTTGCTTGCATAATTTCTCTGGCTAATAGTTTAATATTCTATTCAAGAAGAGTCATGAGTAGTCACTTAGTGTTTTTTTTTTTTTTTCTGGTCTTTGAGACAATGCATTCAGTTTTTGCTTCATTTAGAATGTTATTACTAGTATGTGTCTGTCATACAAGCCTTTACTATGTTAATGTATGATTCTCCTGTGCCTGCTAGAGTCTGAGCTTTTATCATGACATGGTGTTTAATATTATCAAGGACTGTCTTGCATCTAAGGTCAGTTATGCGATTTTTAATTCTTGATTTTGTCTTTTCCATTTCAGTATATAATTTGATTTCTATTCATGCGAAAGGGGAAAATGTGAGTGTGTTTCCAAGTAAAGATTTCCTTTCATTTATTTTTATTATCATATATTCATTCTACAAAGCAGTTTGGCTTCATTTTTGTTTTCCTCTAATAGTTTCACAGTACAAGTCTTAATGAGTACCCAGCACTAGTGTTTGCTACCATGGCCAACTTTTTATGTGAGTACTAGGGATCAGAGGTTAGTTCTTTATGTTTAGGAGGCAAGCAGGTTACCAACTAAGCTGTCTTCCTGGACTTGGATTTTTTAATATTTTTTTCCAAATTAAGTATTTTGCAAGTTGACTATTTTTGATCTTATACAATGCAAGAAAGCATTTCAGAGTGTTTTTTGGTTTGGGGGAGAGGGTGTTTGGTTGGTTTGTTAGTTGGCTTTCTTTTTAATGTTTTTTGATTTGCTAATGCCTTATCACCAAGTAGGTGCGGTGGTTTGGAGAAGCCTTCATCCGATGCTGAGAAGGGTGTGTGCTCGGCACTTGTTTGATAGAGTTCCTGTAAATGGCTGTTAGGTGCATTTGATCTATGGTGCAGTTTAACTCTGAATTTCCTCAATTGATCTATCTGTCTGTCTATCTAAATTTATTTATTTATGGGTGATCTATTTGTGATATCAGGGTAATGAAGCCACATACTGTTATTTTGTTTAAACTTTTTTTGCCCAGTACTCTTTGTTTGAAAAATGCTCAGCTCGTTTATATTTATATGAAACATTCTTTATGTGATATACTATTTATTTACATGTAGAAATCTTTTGGTTTAGTAGTCAACTGGATAAAGATGTATTGAGAAATAATTATATTACCTCAATATATCTGATCCCTTTCTAACAATGCCATTCCCCTCGTTTATATTTCCCTTAGCATTTTTGAGGGAAAAAATAAAATCTTTTTGCATTATAATAGTAGATTATCCTTCATAGGTCTTTCAAAATATTAAGATTGCCTATAAGATACCAAGATCAAGCTTCCCAAAGCTTTCTATGAGCAGTCAAAGAGGGTGTGCACAGTTTTCTAAGAAAGAAGATGGAGCCGGGCAGTGGTGGTGCATGCCTTTAATCCCAGCACTTGGGAGGCAGAGGCAGGTGGATTTCTGAGTTTGAGGCCAGCCTGGTCTACAGAGTAAGTTCCAGGATAGCCAGGGCTATACAGAGAAACCCTGTCTCGAAAAACAAAAACAAAAAAAAAAAAAAAGAAAGAAAGAAGTTGGGAGATGAAGTTTTCATTCTATATTATCTGTCAGACCAGGTTATTGGAGACTAATCTTCTAGATTGTATTTTCATTCTGATCAAGTAGGATCCTTCCCAGAAGCACGTCAGAAGCTTGCAGACATTTGGAAAGACAATGAGAGTTAAACAAGTAGTGCATTGCTATCATAAACTAGAACACTGAGCCCCTCCCCACAGGTAATGCTGGTGAAATCCATCCAATTGCCAGGTTCCAGACCCCAGGAGATGTTGGGTTTTTTTTTTAAATGCGTGCACATGGTTGCATATGTTTGCATAAGTACAGTTGCACATTTGTACATATGCATGCATGTATGTAGAAATCAGAATGACACCATGGGTGCCATCCCTTAGGAATCTTGTCTATCAGGCTTTTTGCCTGAAGCCTACCAATTGTCCTAGATTGGCTGACAACTATGTACCAAAAATCCACCTGTCTCCACCTCCCCAGTACTGGGATTATAAGTGTGTCCCACCATGCCTAGCAATTTTATATGGGTTAGTGGAGGTTGGGAGTGTATAACTCAGGTTCTCGCGATTGAGAGTCAAGCACTTTTCAAAGCGCCGTTCTTATGCATTTTTAAGATTGGTCTCCAGATAGCTGGTGCTAACTGTATTATGTTTTGTTTTGTTTTTAAAGACAGAGCCAGAAACTTACTATGTAAGACTGGCCTTAAACTCAAGACTATCCGCCTGCCTCTGCCTCCCTAGTGCTGGGATTAAAGGCATGGGCTGCTGTGCCTAGCCTAGTAGGATTTTTTATGACAGGTGCAACAGAGCCAGTAGAGACTTTACTGGAATGACCCAACAGCATCACAGGCATCTGCTTTTGCTTTATAATGAAGTTGCAACCTCGCATTAGAATTACATTGTATTAACTAGAACTCTGATGAACACTACCTGGATTGAACATTTAAACAACAAGGCCTTCTGTAAACATCATGTGCTGAGTCTAGCTCTCCAATGCTGTGCTGTTTTTTAGGAGTCAGTATCTTTTGAGGATGTGGCTGTGAACTTCACTGCAGAGGAGTGGGCTTTGCTGAGTTCTTCCCAGAAGAGGCTGCACAGAGATGTGATGCAGGAAACCTGCAGGAACTTGGCTGCCATAGGTAATGGTAAGATCACTGCCTTGTTTAGTCCATGAGAAAACAATATTTTTGCTGATCAAGATTGTACAAGCTCAGGGCTGGAGAGATGGCTCAGTGGTTAAGAGCACCGATCTTCCAAAGGTCCTGAGTTCAAATCCCAGCAACTACATGGTGGCTCACAACCATCTGTAAGGAGAGATCTGACTTCCTCTTCTGGAGAGTCTGAAGACAGCTACATTGTATACATATAATAAATAAATAAAATCTTTAAAAAAAAAAAGGTTGTACAAACTCCATGATTTGTACAATAACAGAAATTTTGATGAATAAACCAGTCATGACCTTGTTATACCAGAAACCTACTTAGAATCTAGTATTTTTCTATAGTGTTGTATTAACTCAAAGTGATTTTTCTGGATCTACATTCTAGCAAAAAAGCAAGAAGACTGGATCCTTGAAGATGGCTCCGAAAATTTAAGGAAAACTCTTCCTATTTCAGTTCAGACTGAATATAAACTATGTGAGAGTCAAGAATACACAGAGAAACCAGGCACTTGTAAGGAATGTGGGAAATTCTTTAGTTCTCCCCAAAGTTTTCTGGAACATAAGAAGACTCACACTGAAGAGAAAACTTACAAATATAAGCAAACTGAAGACAGTTCTAGCAGACACAGTTTTGTTCAGGGGCATGAAAGAATGCATGCTACAGAAAAGCCCCGTGTTTTAAAGCAGAGTGGGAAAGACTCTCTGACTCTTGCTGGTATTCAACAGCACATAATAACACTTAGTGGAGAAGAGCCATATATATGCAAAGTATGTGGTAAAGCCTTTTACTCTTCCAGTTCTTTCTTGACCCATAAAAGGACTCACCCTGGAGAACAGCTTTATATATGCAAGCAATGCGGCAAAACCTTCACTTATTCCAGCGGCCTTCGTCGCCACGAAAGGACCCATAGTGGAGAGAAACCCTATGAATGCAAGCAATTTCTGAAAGTCTTTCCTTCTTTGAGGAAGGTTGAAAGTCATGAACAAACTCACAATGGAATAAAATACATATGTAATCAGTGTGGGATAGCCTTCAGCGATCACAGTTCCCTTCAGTGCCATGAGAAGATTCATAGTTTAGAGAAACCCTATGTATACAAGCAATGTGGGAAGACATTCACTTGTTCTAGTGCCTTGCGAAGACATGAACGAATTCATACTGGAGTGAAACCCTATGAATGCAAGGTATGTGGGAAAGCCTTCATTGACTGCAGTTCTCTTCAGTGTCATGAAAGGATTCATAGTGGAGAGAAACCCTATGTGTGTAAGCTGTGTGGGAAAGCATTTAGTCGTCAGGGCTCTCTGAAATGTCATGAAAGAATTCATAGTGGAGAGAAGCCCTATGCATGTAAGCAGTGTGGGAAAGCCTTCATGCATCACAACGCTCTTCGATACCATGAACAGATTCACAGGGGAGAGAAAGCCTATGGCTGTAAGCAGTGTGGGAAAGCCTTTGTGTTGAGCAGTGCCCTGAAAAAACATGAGCGAATCCATAGTGGATTGAAACCTTGTCTATGCAGGGTGTGTGGGAAAGCCTTCACGTTTCACAGCTCCCTCCATTGCCATGAAAGGACTCACACTGGAGAGAAACCCTATGTATGTAAACAGTGTGGGAAAGCCTTTATGTATCACAGTTCTCTCCGTTGCCATGAAAATATTCACAGTGCAGAGAAACCCTATGTGTGTAAGCTGTGTGGGACAGCCTTCACTTACCACAGTTCTCTTCAACGCCATGAAAGAATCCACAGGGGGGAGAAACCATATGTATGTAAATTCTGTTCAAAAGCCTTCACTGATCACAGTTCGCTACGATGCCATGAAAGAATTCACACTGGAGAGAAACCATATGTATGTAAACAATGTGGGAAATCCTACAGTACTCACGGGTCCCTTAGATACCATGAAAAGGTGCACTGTGTGTAAGCTACGATGTTGGAAGACCTTCACCTCTTTGAATCAGTTTTAATTTCATTAATTCAAAAAAAAAAATATGGATGGAAGTTATGTGAATAAGCCTTAGCATGTTCTGGTTCCCTTAAAAAACAACATAAATGGAGACACAGTGGAAAATTATCTCTAAGTATAGACGAAAGGAAAGCTCCAGGTCTTTCCAGCAGACATGATGGCGTAGTGAATTTAACTTGTATCAATGTAAAGCATGTGGGATTATGTCTACTTACCTCAGTTCGGTTCTCAGAATCTGCTGTGGGGATGAAGAGATGGCTCAGTTTGTCTAGTCCTTGCCATAGAAGCATGAGCTCCTGGGTTTCAATCCTCAGCATCCATACAGAAGCCAGACATCATGGCCTATGTCTGTAATCCAAGTGCTAGGGAGGCAAGAGACAAAAGAGTCCCTGAGGCTTGCTGGTCAGCTAGTCTACTCAAGTCAGTTCGGGTCCAATAAAAGAGTTCTCAAAAACTAAAGTGGAGAATGATAAAGGAAGACACCCAACACACAAAAGGCAATAGTCTGGATTTTCCTACTAGGGCTCTTGTCATACATCAACCTCTGACCTCTATGTGCCAGTACAGTGTGTACCCACACGAATGAACATTCATCCACATGGTTATGCACACCACACACAAAAGAGCACACCATATCAAGAACCTCAATTAGAAGAAACTTGTTAAGTCTTTGGTTGGCAAGTCAAAACCTTATAAATGTAGGTAGAATTGTCTTTTGTAGCATATAGTGTCAAAGTCTGATGCAGTAGGATTCTGTTAACACAGCTAATGTGAAGAGCCTGGTATAAAATAACTTGTGTAGAATGCTTTAGAAATTGCACAGTTTAGAGGAGGGCTTGTCAGCGGCACATTTGTCGGTCTGAATAATACAATGTGCTCCTTATTTTATTCTTGAAAATAAATGTTTTAGTGAAATTATTTAATACGGTTTACTTAAATAATTGCATGTGCTTAATCTGTAGTTTCACTTTTAGTAAAGTCAGTTAATAACTTTTTGTGCTTTTAATTTAAACATTGAACTGAAATGTCTTTCTAATATGTGAACATCTTAATTTTTATGTATTTTTAAAATAGTTGTGTCTAATGGACCTATAAAAATGTTTAATTGGGCTGGGAAAGTGTCTCAGTGGGACAGCATTAGGACTGAGGTCATATCCCCAGTTCCCATGTCAAAAGCCACATGTAGCCAAAACATGCCTGCAGCATCATTGCTGGAAGTGGGGACAGTGTTAGGAGATTGCTGGGACTGGGTGGCCCGTCGATTTAGGTGAAAAACAAGTGCCAAAATTAGTGCAAGACCATGTCACAAGCAAAGACGCAGAGGCAGTAGAAGAGGGTGCCTGCTATTGTCCTCGGCTTCCACGCACGCAAGCTAGGTGCTCACACAAAAGGCAATTAACAGTCTGGATTTCCTTACGAGGCTCTTGTCATGGATCATATGCATATATATACACACATATATATGTACATATATTTTATTTTTCAGAACAAATGACTTTTAAAGTGGATTTAATTATTTTTCACTTTTTTTACCTTAAGAAAATCAATAACATAAATACACAGAAAATTAGTCTGAGAAGAGGTTTTGTGATGTAAACTAGATAAAGTATGTACAAAATCCCACTGCGTAGGGCCTGCTCATCAGAGGGGAAGCCAGGTCTTTGATGGTTTTGGGAGTTCAGGTGAGGGACCCCCGATCTTCCGGAGTCTTCTGCTGGCAGACTTGACAGTAATGAACTTAGTGAGGTTTCACTGACTTTACAACGTTCTTGGCCAAGTGCTTCACTCTCCTGTGGAATACTGCTGCTTTAAATTCCATCTTCCTTGGCAGAGCACTGTCCGAGACAGGCAGGAAGCAGCAGCCGCAGCCTGAGAAAACTGATGTCATCGTTGATGAGCGTCCGCTCCATCAGATACTTGGCTAAAGTGTGTTGTTCAGCATCACCTTAAGAAGTAGAATGGCAAAGGCCAGCTCAACTCCAAATCAACTCTTTCAAAATCAGAGTCTCCATTTCTCAGATTGGGGAACCAGAGTAAGCATTGTCTGTGATGTAAACAAAGTCTCCCAACCAGCTGCAGCTTCTTCCTGAAGACGTCCATGATGGCAATGCACGTGTATGGAGTTTCTTGTAGAAGCCTAAACTTGGAATGAACTTAGACCAACTTTATTTCCAGTTTCTTCTAAAAGCTGGCTCGTCACATGGCTCTTAGCTTTAGGATTAACTCCTGCATCAATATTCTTCAAATCACTGGACACCTTTGGGCATCAGAGTAGCAACATGAGGGGCCACCCTGGAAAGTGTAGATGAAGCATAGCCACCCTGGTCCACAGCACCACCACGAGTTCTATTTTTGACTATTAATATTTTCTCCAAATAAGAATTCTGTGCATATTTTATAGTTTTAACTATTTTCAACAGTATATATATATGTGTGTGTGATTTTTTTATATATACATTACCATATCTGCAAAATAACCATAAAGAGATCAACTTCACAATTTTTTCAATTTTTCCTTTCATCAGAGTCATTATTGCCAAATGCTGGTGAAAATTCCTTATGTAGTGGGATCCTACTAATTAATGCTCTATTCCTATGTAAATTTTATCATATTTATGTTACAGCCTTTTATCATAATTTTCCCTTCACTTCTCTTACCAAAAGATACATCCCACTGGTTTAAGTGTACTTTGGCCAGAGATCACCAGTGCCAAGCCTTTTATCACATCAAATGTAACAGATTGCAGTAATGAATCTATCTACATATCATATGTGATTTGTTCATCAGAAATATCATTTTATTTTATTTATTTTGTGTATGTGTGGCATGTGTAAGTACAGTGAGTATACTACGGTACGTGCATAGATGTGTCTGTGTGTGTTCCTTTGGAGGCCAGAGGAGGATGTCCTTCTGCCCCACTTTTTGCCTTAGTCAGTCCCTTGACACCATGTCTCTCCCTGAACTAAGAGCTGGGCTAATAATCATCCCTTGATGTTGCATCTCTAGGTAAATGTTTAGGTAAATTGTCCTAGTAGAACCCTAAGAAGGGGCCTGCGAAGCTCTCAAGTGCAGTAAAGGTCTCCCTGCGCAGAGGTAACTTCCAGACGTCTCTTGCTTGACAGTGTTGTAACATAGAAACAGAAGCAAGCACAGACCATGTAGCTGCTCTAATCAGTGTCGCTGTAAGAACATACTATTTGCAAATAAGAATACTTCTATTTTTGAGACAAGAGAGCTGATGAACCAAGGTTGAAACACCCACTCGGAGCCATAAAGAAAAGTAGGTACTAGCAGGTGACAACATATGGAAGCTGAAGTGTGTGTCAATCATCGTGGAAACTCACTATGTAAAGAAAGCTTTCATTGTTGGCCTAGTATGTCAGCTGGTGTTCTCAGCACTGGCACACCATAAACACAAGAACAGATGATAAGTCTGTTATGCTATTAATATTACAGCTTTTAATATTACAGTCAGTTCATATCAGCCTTTAGTCTAAATGTGATCCTGTTTATGTATGAAAATCCTCTTACCTGGGGGAGGAGGGGCACAGTGAAGTTGAGTCCTTGCTTTACATGTATATGAGGCCTGAGTTTGGTCCCCAGCACCCACATAAAAAACTGAGCTTAGCCACAAACACCAGTGATGTCAGAAGAGAAGGCCAGACCCAGAGAGGGCTCGGCTTCCTGTCTGACCCTAACTCCAGATTCAGTGAAACTCTTTCTCAGGAAAATAAGATGGAGGAAGAGTGACACCTGCTGTCCTCTGGCTTCTGTGCACCCGCAAGTGTGCAGGCATTTAAGCACACACCACACACACACACACACACAAATGTTTTAATTATGGATTCTAAATACAGGAAAGAAGCCTAGAGATGGTACTATCCACAGTGGACTGGGCCCTTGTACATTAGTTAGCAAGAAAATGATGCACAGACATGACATGCCCACTGCTGGGTGGCAGCAGTTGCTCAGCTGAGATTTCCTCTTCTCAGGTGTGTCAATTTGACAATTGAAGCTACCTATGACAACTTGGCAGTCTCAGTCTAGGTTGGTCCTACCCACCATTGACCTATTATTGTCTGGACTTCAGTCTAGTCCTGAAATGTAAACTTGCAAGTCATAAATCCCCTCTAGCTGGCACCTTTTTGTTCTCCAACTTTAAGATTCTTGGGGAAATTCCTATTTCTTGAGGTTCATCATTTCATTAGTCTGGTAGATTATAAGACATACGTCTCTCTTAAATATCTTCGTTTCTGTGAGGCTGGTTAACAGAGGCTGAAAGGGTCCACCATACCGGAAGACGTTAAGTGCTCATCCTGGAAAGTCAAGAGCAAGTTCTGAAATTGTTACCTCCTGGATGAAAATTTTTGACAAGAAGACTGTTAGGTATGGTTGAGGTGGTCTATTGTAGATAGGGGAAACAATACAGCCAAAGAAAGCTAGAAGTGTCCAGGCTGAACTGGACCATGAGAGGAGAGGTAACCGAGAGCAAGAGAGGAGAGAATGAGGAGACAGGACCAAGAGATCCAGGAGCCAAAAGATAAGAGGATCAGAGGCTGGGGAAATGAGAGCCCAGTCCCAGGCCAGCAGAGGGTTAGGGTTGGGAGTAAGGTGAGAAGTGCTGTGAGAACTGACCAGTGTCTGCGTTGATCTGTTAATAGGCACCTCAACCATTGGTCCAGGGTTTCTGTGAGACCTAACACCCCTCAAGATGGGACAAAGTGGCTGGGTTTTACCAGCCTGCTCCTTTAGGCCCAATCTCATAACTTTTATGCAGCTCTCTCTTGGACAGAGTTAAGCAGTGTGCTGGGCCGGGACAGTACCTGGCTCCTCCTCGCTCCCCTTCAGGTACACCATGCTGAGTCAAATCACGTGATATGAAAGCTCCTGCCCCCTAAAATAGAATTTCTTAAAACCAGACCTTTTTATTTGTTCTGGGGAGTAGTCTGAGACACCTTAAGAGGACAGATAGCTTGGGGATTTGGTCCAGCCACGAAGGCTGTTCTCTGAGGCTCTTCTGCTCTCCTCTCCCCTTCTCAAGGTCAGTCTGTCCACCTCTGCCTGCCTCCCATCTTCTCTACCTCCTTCCCCCCCCCCATCACCTCCTCCTCCACCTGCCTGTCAGGCTTTGAATGGAAACCTGCCCCTTCTTTTAAGGGCCTGTGTTTAGAGATGCATAAATTGTACTGTTTCTGTCTATTGGTGTCCCTTCCACCTACAGGGATGATCATGGCTTGAGGCACTTTATAATAAACCTCATTCCTAAAAAGAATTTCCTTTGTGGAAGAGCTGCTGAATTGCTGGAACGTATAGTTTCTAATGTTTTCATTAGGATGTATTAATTACACAGAATGTTTCATTATAACATCTCCATTCAATATAAAGATACATAGTGTATCTTTATATTCACACACAGAGACCTTTGCCCTCTCTTGTCCCTTTCGAATTCTTTCATCTTTCATGTCTTTGTGTGTCCTAATGAATCTCATTAGTGTTGTTGACAGGGGAGGGAGCGGTTGTGTCAGTAAGAGGAAGGGAGGAAAAATTTAGTCACTTAGGCCCCGGGACTGGATCTGTGGGCACCAGCAATGAGGGCCAAAGGAGCGGCAGGTACGAACTTTCTCAGGGCGCCGAGGGGGCAGGCAGCTCCTTGTCCAACACCTCTCTTCCCGACGGTTCTCAGCAACCAACTTTGGGAGTCCGGGACGGCTTAGCCTCCTTGGCCGTGTGACGTCAGACCCTAGGAAGGGTCGTGAGGTCCGCACGGCGCAGACGCCGGCGTGCGAGCTGCCCAATCAGGAGCGCCGGCGGGAGGAGCGGAAGTTCCTCACCCGCCATCTTTCTTGCTGGCGCCTCCGCTCCTCACCGCTCTCAGCTGAGGAAGTCCGAGCTGCTGAGTCTCCGCGGCCGTGTGAGTGCCTGTTCCGAAACCTCCGTGGATCCGCGGCAGTCCCGGGCACAGACATGGTGAGCCGGGCGAGTGGCGAGGCAGTGCGAGGCGCCTTGGGCGGCGGGATCCCGGTGCCGCGTCGCGGCTCCCGACTGCGCTGCGCCGGGGCCGAAGGGCGGCTGCGCACTGTCGCCTGCGGCTCCAGAAAAGCTGCTTTTCCCCCTAGGGAAAGTCAGTCGGAAGCGGGATTCCGAGCTTCTTCGCCGCAGGAAAGAGTTTCGAGGCTGGATGGTGTGGATCGGAGCTGAAGGTTTAGGAGACAGTTCTTGCGAGTGAGACTTGACGCCCCGCCGTGCACGGAGGCCGGGGGAGGTCACCCGGTGACCTGCTTTGTCACGGCCCGCCTTATTCCTTCCTGTGCCACAGGGTTTCTTATTGAACCTGTGGCTAGGCTGCATGCTAGCGAGCTCCAGCGATCCTCCCGGCTCTGTCCTTTTACTTGGGTGTTTTTTATTTGAACTCGAGTTCTCACTCAGCGAGCACTCTTACACACCGAGTCATCTCTCGGGACATGTTTAATATAGATCTTAAATGCAGAGATTAATGGAAGTGATCGTGGGAAGACTGAGACGTACCTGGGTGTGAGTGAGCTTCTCAAGGGACAGTCACAGTTGTTTTCTATGGGTACATATAAGTCTTTGGCGACTATCGCGTTTAGGATTGTAATAATCCTCTTGGTAGATTATCCTTTTATAGAGTATGACGTGACTATCTTCATCCCTTCTGACTTAAGGTCTGAGGCAAGAACTTTTCAATTTTCGTCATCTCTTTGCGTATGGTACTTGAGGGTTTTCAGGTTTATCTTTTGTTTTGGGGTTTGGGTTTGGGTTTTTTCGAGACAGGGTTTCTCTGGGTAGCCCTGGCTGTCCTGGAACTCACTCTGTAGACCAGGCTGTCCCGGAACTCAGAAATCCGCCAGCCTCTGTCTCCCAAGTGCTGGGATTAAAGGCGTGCGCCACCACTGCCGGGTTTCAGGTTTATCTTTTAGTCTTGGGTTAAAATACTGCTCTGTCCTCTGTTCCTTTTTCCAGTAAGAGATGCTTTTTTGGAAATGACTGGACTTTTAAGTCAGGTTCAAACATGGTCAGGTTCAAATCATAGTGAACTGCAAACGTATCTTTTTTTTTTTTTTTTTAAGACTAGATCTTACATATCCTAGGCTGTTGATAAACTTAATTTATAGCCAAGCTTGACTTTGAATTTCTGATAGTCTTATGTCAACCTTCCAAGTGCTGGGATTATATGAGCACATCACTACCCCCTGTTTCTGCAGCACTGGAATTTAAACCCAGGGCCTCATGCATGCTAAACAAGTATGTACCATGTACCAACTGAGCTATAGCCCCAGCAAATTTTATTCCTGAGTAACTTTTCTGTGGTCAGCACTATTAATTGCCAAGTGGCTATGTCTTTCTTTATGTGTGGTTTAAGTGTCTTAGTAATTTTCCCATCTTTTCTGATGTGATAGTTTAGTTTATACTCAGTGCACTCATCCTTCTCGATTTCTTGTACTGCAGATATTTTCCTTCTACTTTATTGTCTTTGCATCCCATTACTTTGATATCTTTAAGTTTGTCAAGACATTGAACTCCTTTTTTCCCCTCCTTTCAAATACAGAATTTTACATTAAAACTTTATAAATCAAAGGGTTCCCTCCCTCCCTTCCTCCTTTGATACAATCTTTCTACCTCCTATATTAAGCACTACAGATGTGCATTACTGGTCAGGCATAAAACCAAGCTCCCCCTACAAACAGACTAGAATAAGAACTTCCCTGAGGGATAGGAAACATTAGTTATGTTCTCAGGGAAATTGGAAATCCCGGATGCTGCCAGTCAGAGAGTTAAAAACCCGTCCATTGTGGTGGCATATGCTTTTTTAGTCCCAGCTCTGCAGGCAGGAACAGGCAGATCTCTGAATTTGCAGACTTGCCCTGTCGATATAGAGTTCCAGGCCAAGACTACATAGTGAGATTGCTTCTGAAGAGAGAGCATGAGAGTTGAACGCTGGGAGCCGAGTGCAGGATGACTTACGTAGCTGTCCTCTGTGTGGGCTGTGACTACCCAGGTCAGGGGAATGTTGATACAACAGTGTGTCTTGATGCTGCTGCCTGTCCTTACTTCAGTAATAAACAGAATAAAAATCATTCCTGTGACAACTGGGAAGATAGAGTCAGGGTGATGATCTGCAGTAGGCACAGGCCTGCTCTGGTTTGGTGTGACTGTCCATACACTTGCTCTTTAATTTACTGAACTCCCACATTAGTCCCTGTCCCTTCCCAGTAATTTTTTTTTTATCAGAAAAGTAAACATTTGGAATCAAAGTCACTTTTTTCTTTTCTTTTTCTACTTTTCATGTATGTAAGTATACATGTGCTTGAGAAAGCCCAGGGTTAGTATTAGGAATCATCCTAAATCACTTTTACACCCTATTCATTAAAGCAGGTTCTTAGAGCCAGGGCTCACTGAAATGGGTAGTGGTGCTAGCTAGCTAGCTTGCTTTAGAGACCTTGTGTCTCCAACTTCCAAGGCTGTAATTACAAGCAGGCCATTCTATCTACCCAGCACTTACCGGGTCTCAGAGATCTAAACTGACAAGCACTTAACTGCTAAGCCATCTGCCCAGACAAACACTTGGGATTGTTTTAGCGTGCTGGGTGCCTTCTAGGATGACTGGATTATTGGAGATTCCAACAGAAAATTAGTCATACTATGGTACAGATATTGGACCCCTCACACCTGGAAACACTGAGATTCATGCATTGATTCTGGTCACCGGTACTATGGAAAAGAAGCATCCTGCATGTAGTGCCTTCAACATTTCAAGTGGCATCCCAAGCATTCCTACAAATCAAGGAAAAATTCATGTAGTCTTCAGTTTTAAATGCAGAAAGGGAAGCAGCAGATGGGAAATAGCACATTATTTACCCTCTAGGAATGAGTTCTAATAGGATAAAGGGCCTCAGACCAGGATTAGGCCTTCATTGGGGAGAGTATTAGAAAGAAACAAGTACATTATGTTGGGGTGGGAGTCAGAAAACAGAGCCTTCAGAGAAAGCCCCTTAATAAAGGAAACTATGGCTTTTCTGTCCTGTTGGTGTAGCAGTAATCCCTACACCATGTGATTCGGTTTTGGTTTTTGGTTTTTTTGGTTTTTTTGGTTTTTGGTTTTTGGTTTTTTTGAGACAGGGTTTCTCTGTATAGCCCTGGCTGTCCTAGAACTCACTCTGTAGACCAAGCTGGCCTGGAACTCAGAGATCCACCTGCCTTTACCCCCCAAGTGCTGGGATAAAAGGCGTGCACCACCACTGCCTGGCCATGATTCAGTTTGAGATAGCCTACTAACAAGGAATATGGAATGGCCAGGTAATGATTTGGGCCATAAATTAGAGGCTGTGAAAACCATACCACAAAACAGCTTCTTTTTTGGTTTTTCTTTTTTTTTGTTTGTTTGTTTGTTTTCTTGTTTTTTTGGTTTTTGTTTTTTTCTTTTTTGGTTTTTCGAGACAGGGTTTCTCTGTGTACACAAAACAGCTTCTTAATGCCGTCCCGGGGGAAAGCTACATGAGGGTATACCCATGGATATTCTACTCTAGCACTACCCTAAGTCCTCTTTGTATCTCTTGCATTTGTTTTTTCTGTAGACCTTTCTTCCCTTCTCATCACTGCTGTTTCTGATGTCACAGGGCTCACTACCACTAACCCCAAAAGAGCTTCTTCCGCAGTAACCTGAGAAGCTTCTAAGTCACAAAGATTTTACTTCCTGCTGAACAGGGTTGGCCACAGCTTTTTTCTCTTTATATATGTGCGTGTATGTGTGTGTCTGTGTGTGTGCGCATGCACCTATATCTATATATATTTATAATATATATCATATATACATATATATATATATATATAGCCTACATGCCAGAAGAGGGCAACAGATCTCATGGTAGATAGCTCTGAATGTCCATGTGGTTTCTGGGAATTGTACTTAAGACCTCTGGAAGAGCAGCAAGTGCTTTTAACCTCTGAGTCACCTCTCCAGCCCTGGCCACAGCCTTCGTGACCCATGTAGACTTCATGACTGCCAAATCTGAGCATAATCCACCAAGGATACATCATGGTCTGGATCCTGGGTCTCTTTCCTCTCTTGAGTATGGAAACTATATCTGGGAGAGATCACATTAGCTGACCAGGACTGCAGTGAGGCCAGAGGCCAGCTCCTTCCAGCTGTTGCCATCTCACATGCCCCTGCTCTCCTTGATTCATTCATCCCCTACTCTCACCTCCCACTACAAAGCCTTGACTAGTTTGAAATTCCCTGTGTAAACCAACCCATGACCTTGAACTCACATAGTCAGCCTGCCTCTGCCTCCCACCTGGGATTAAAGACATACACTATCACAACTTGTTTTTTATTATAAGAAAATTCTCTGTTGTGTCCTAAAGACTTGACTGAGTTTTCAAAGCTTAGAGTTTTACTGTTTTCATTTAATTATACAGTAAGTTGGTTACTAAACATGAAATACAGATGAATGTAATACAGTATCCAATTAGATATCAGTGTGTTGTTGACCCACGTAATAAAGTTTTGTCGAGTTCTGCCAGCATTAGGCAGTACCTGTTCTATCATCAGTCTGCTTCCTGTGTGTGTGCTGTATAACTCAGCATCCACTGTGTTAGAAAGTCAAATTCTCTGCTACATTTTAAAATATGCATTTTAATGATAATTACACTATTGTGCTATAAACACTTTCTTTTTTTTTTAAGATTTATTTTATTTATTTTATGTGTATGAGTACATTGTAGCTGTATAGATGGCCATGAGCTATCATGTGTGTGGCTGCTGGGAATTGAACTCAGGCCCCACTCTCTCCAGTGTAATTCACTGTAGCTGTCTTCAGACACACCAGAAGAGAGCGTCAGATCTCATTACAGGTGGTTATGAGCCACCATGTGGTTGCTGGGATCCGAACTCAGGACCTTCGGAAGAGCAGTCAGTGCTCTTACCCGCTGAGCCATCACGCCAGCCCTAGAACACTTTCTTTAATCTTATGTATCATTTAATTCATTTTGAACTATTAGATATTATCTTCATACCTCCAAATATTGTTTTTTAGTGTAATCACAGAAAATGTGTATTTCTCAGGTAACATGTTGTTTCAACGGGTGTGAAGATGTGTCTATAGAAGAAGCTGATTAAAGACATGCCCCAGGAAGACTGGAAGGCTGCTGCTGAGCATTTAAAACAAGTGCCAACATTCAGAGCAGATGGTAGTAGAGCAAATACAAGAAGCGTTTTGGCAAATCAAGCTCCTCTTGGCAGTTACAGTGATGAGGCGCATCATGTAGACACAAGTAAAAGAGGTGGTACATGCAATGAAAACTTAGAGATGACCGAGCAACTTATCACAAGTCACCAGATGTCACTGTGACATCTGTTGGTTCTTCAACACAGTGTTCAAATATAGCACCAGGAAAGTTGTTTGATAGTTAGCATAGCCTAACAGTCAACTCACAAAATAAATGTCAGGCATTCCCAGCATCATGAGCATTTCCTATGAATTGAGTATGGGTCCTGAGTGCTGCCAGTTTTACCTTGCTCCTGAAAACATATGTGGTTTGTTTTAGGAGTCAGTGACCTTTGAGGATGTGGCTGTGAACTTCACCCTGGAGGAGTGGACTTTGCTGAATCCTTCACAGGAAAATCTTTACAGAGCTGTGATGAGAGAAACCATCAGGAATCTGCATGATATAGGTAAGGGGGATAAAACTGTAGGCATAGATTTTTCACAGCTTGTTTTAATAAAGGTTCAACCTCCCTTCTGGCCCACTACCCACCAGAGATAGTGGAAAAGAAAGGTTATTAGGATATGGGGGGAAAGTGGATCTGTTTAGAAATAGTTTTGGGGGGCAATTCCAATCTTCACTGTTCTCAGTCCAGTCCACTACCAAACATCAGACACTGGGCAGGCAGCACACATGAATCAGCCAGGGCAGTTCAATCCAGAAGACATTGTGAGGCTCACCAGTCAGCCCAAGGCCACAGAAGCGGCAGGAAGCCGCGTGAATCTCACAAGTTCTTTGTTGAATTTCTCTCTATGTAGTCACCACAAGCAAAGCTCAGCAACACGATGTAAGATGAGCAAATATGTGCATGTTGGCAGTGAAGACTACAGTGAGGAGGAGCAGAGTGAGCCAGTGCTTAACCTCCCACTATCTGTGGCACCATGTTTATATTCCTTCTAAACATCATGTGTTTGCTATAGCAACACATCCTTTCACCTGTGTCCCCTTCAGCAAAACATCCTTTCACCTGTGTCCCCTTCAGCAAAACATCCTTTCACCTGTGTTCCCTTTCCCAAAACATTCTTTCACCTGTTTGCCCCAGCAAAACATCTTTATATCCTGAGTCTCCAAAGAAACCAGAAATTTCCACTTTATATAATTTCCTCATTCAGAAACAATGTCCACTGCCCAGCACTGCTGTTCTATGACTTGGGATATGAAAATGGAGTATTTAGATGAATCAACTTGGTATGGTCACAATGTAACAGGAACTTGATTCATATTTTGCATAATAATTCATAATGGGTTTTCTGGGTCTACTTTTAGGACAGAAATTGGGAGAACAGAACACTGAAAATGCATACAAAAATCCTGGGGGAAATCTAAGGTAATTTGCACTCATGAGAAAAAGTAATACTTCTCAGGAAACTAAGAATTGCAAAAAATATTTCAAACAAACAAAACAAAGTAAGCCAAGCTTCAAAGTGATTTACTTTCAGAATATCTTTAAATATATCTACTGACTGAGCATCTATAATCAAAATTTTAATATGAATTTAAGTATAAACATGATACTATAAATGATACTTTCTGATATTTTAATATTATAAAAACTTTACTTCATACCCAAAATTATTAAAGATATTGTATGACATTACCTTCAAGTTTTGAATGCAAGGTATGTTTGCATTTAGGTCACACATCTTATATATGTTCTTATATATGTTCTAAGACTTTAAACTCTAACATATTTGTCCTTTGTGTTTTGGATGAGAAATGCTTAACCTATATTTAAATGTAAGAAATTTTCTTTCCTTTTTTACTTTTTTTGTTTTCCTTTTGGGTTTTTGGGGGGAGGTTTTTTTTGTTTTTTTGTTTTTTTTGTTTTTTTTGTTTTTTTTTTAATTTTATGTGTATA
>NW_022196905.1:210832056-210835097 GCF_008632895.1 Mastomys coucha
GATCCGAACTCAGGACCTTCGGAAGAGCAGTCAGTGCCCTTACCCGCTGAGCCATCTCGCCAGCCCCGGGGGAGGGTTTTTTAATTCATTTTTATTTTTTTATTTATCCATTTTATATCTGCTGACTGACCCTTTCCAGCTACCCCCTCTCATAATCCTCCTTCTCTGAGCAGGTGCCCCCCCCCAGGTATCCCTACCCCCTGGCACCTCAAGTTTCTGTGAGTCTAGGCACTTCCTCTGCCATTGAGGCCAAACACAGCAGCCCAGCTAAAAGAACATATCCCACAGACAGGCAACAGCTTTTGAGATAGCTCCCACTCCAGTTGTTCAGGACCCACAAGAAGATCAAGCTACCCATCTGCTACATGTGTGCAGAGAAGCCTAGGTCTAATTCATATATGGGTTTTGGTTGGTGGTTCAGTCTCCAAAAGGCCCAAGGGTCCAGATTAAGTCTGTTGGTCTACCTGTGGAGTTCCTGTCCCCTTCAGGGCCGTGTAATCCTTCCTTCTATTCTTTCATAAGAGTCTCCAAGCTCCATCCACTGTTTGGCTGTAGCTGTTTACATCTGTCCGAGTCAGCTGCTGGGTGGAGCCTCTCAGAGGACAACTTGCTCCTGTCTGCAAGTGTAACAGAGTATCACTAATAATGTTAGGAATTGGAGCTTGCTCATGGGATGGGTCTCAAGTTGGGCTGGTTATTGGTTGGCCATTCCATCAGTCTCTGCTCCATCCCCCAGTGCCTGCATTTCTTGTAGACAGGATAAATTTTGGGTTGAAATGTATGTGGGTTGGTGTCTCTATCATTCCCCTGGAGTTCCTGCCTGGCTACAGGATATAGATGTGGCCTCTTCAGGTTCCATATCCCCAATGGAGTGAGTCATAGCTAGATTCAACCCCATCGATTCTTGGGTGCTTCCCTTATCCCAGGTATCTGTCTCATCCTGGAGATGCACCCCCACCTCCTCAGTCAGTTACAGATTTCTACTCACTTTGATGGCCATCTAAGCCATCTCTCTGTCCTTCCCCACACTTGATCCTGAAAACCCCATTCCCCAACCCATGTGTCTTCCAGTTCCCTCCTTCCTCTGCCTTTTATGCCTATTTCTAAGTGAGATTCAACTTTCTCACTTGGACCTTCCATCTTGTTTAGCTTCTTTGGGTCTGTGGAGTGTAACCTAGTATCTGTCTTTTATGGTTGATATTCACTTATAAGTGAGCACATACCATGTATGTCCTTTTGGGACTGGGTTACCATACTCAGGATGATGTTCTCAAATTCCATCCATTTGCCTGCAAAATTCATGATGTCTCTGTTTTTAATAGTATCCCATTATGTAGATGTACTGCATTTTCTTTATCCATGCTTGAGGTTAGGGACGTCTAGGTTGTTTCCAGTGTCTGGCTGTTAGAAATAAAGCTGTTATGAACATAGTTAAAGAAGTGTCTTTGTGGGATTTTGGAGCATCTCCTAGGCTTATGCCTAGGAGTGGTATAGCTGGGTCTTGAGGTAGAACTATTCCCAGTTTTCTGAGATTTCCAAAGTAGTTGTACAAGTTGTGCAAGGTTGTGTGTTTGGTGGTGGTGGGTTTTGTTTTGTTTGAGACAGAGTGGCTGTCCTAGAATTCACACTGTAGACTAGGCTGGCCTTAGAAATCCACCTGCCCCTGCCGAGTAAGGTAACCCAATCCCAAAAAGACGTGCATAGTATATACTCACAAGTGGATATTAGCCATAAAATACAGGTACCATGCTACACTCCAGAGACCCAAGGAAGCTACACAAGAAGGAAGGCCCAAGCAAGGAAGCTTGAATCTAACTTAGAACTGAACTTAGAAATGCCCCTGCCCCTGCCCCGCCCCTGCCCCTGCAGTGCTGGGATTAAAGGCATGCACTATCACTGTCTGTCTGTAACATAGATTTTTTTAATGGTTACAAAATAGTTAACTTTGGGGCTGGTGAGATGGCTCAGTAGGTAAGAGCACCGATTGCTCTTCCGAAGGTCATGAGTTCAAATCCCAGCAACCACATGGTGGCTCACAACCACCCTAATAAGATCTGATGCCCTCTTCTGGTGCTGTCTGAAGACAGCTACAGCGTACTTATAGTAAATAAATAATAAGTAAATCTTACCAAAAAAAAAAAAATAGTTAACTTTGGGGAAAATACAGAGAAACCCCACATGATTACCACTCCTTTGACTAGTGGTAATTAAGCTGTCTTACTGAACCTTCACTACATTTTGTACTGTTTATTTATAATGTAAAGCTTACACTTTTCCTGATAACGTAAGAAAGTAAGCCTTCTAAGTAAATGTAAAATCATTTTGTAATGTTTTACACTTTTGTTATAGGTATCAAGTGGTTGAGAAGCTCTGTGAGTATGAAGAAGATAGTCAATGGGAAGAAATCTTCAGTGAGATTCCAGATCCTGTGGTGAGCCAGAAAACTGGAGAAAAGCCCTGTGAAAGCCATGTGTGTGGAGAAGACATCCCTGGTCATTCATCTCGAAATGTGTCCTTCAGAGGTCAGACTAGATGCAAAACACATGAGCATAAAGAGCATGGAGAGAAGCCATGTAAAGGTGAAGACTGTGGAGTGGCTTTTGGTTCTCCCCAAAGCTTTTTGAAGCATGAACAAATTTACACACAGGAGAAACCCTATGTCTGTAAACAGTGTGATAAAGCCTTTAAGTATCTCAGTTCTCTTCAAAATCATAAAAGGACCCATACTAGAGAAAGAAACTATGTGTGTAAACAATGTGGGAAATCTTTTAAGAGACTGAGTAATGTTCAAGTCCATGAAAGAAGTCACACAGGAGAGAAACCCTATGTGTGTAAGCATTGTGGGAAAGCGTATACTTCCTACAGTACCCTTCAAGCACATGAGAGAAGTCACACAGGAGAGAAACCCTATGTGTGTAAGCATTGTGGGAAAGCATATACTTCCTACAGTACCCTTCAAGCACATGAAAGAAATCACACTGGAGAGAAACCCTATGTGTGTGAGCATTGTGGGAAAGCGTATACTTCCTACAGTACCCTTC
>NW_022196905.1:210835158-210842507 GCF_008632895.1 Mastomys coucha
CGTATACTTCCTACAGTACCCTTCGAGCACATGAGAGAAGTCACACTGGAGAGAAACCCTATGTGTGTAAGCATTGTGGGAAAGCATTTACTCAATCCAGCTACCTTCGAATACATAAAAGAACTCACACAGGAGAGAAACCCTACATCTGTAAGCAATGTGGGAAAGCCTTTGCTCGTTCTAGCCACCTGCAGATACATAAAAGAAGTCATACAGGAGAAAAACCCTATGTATGTAAGCAGTGTGGGAAAGCCTTCGCTCAGTCCAGTTACCTTCACATACACCAAAGAAGTCACACTGGAGAGAAACCTTACTTATGTAAGCAGTGTGGGAAAGCCTTCACTCGTTCAAGCCACCTGCAAATACATAAAATAACTCATACTGGAGAGAAACCCTACTCATGTAAGCTATGTGGGAAAGCCTTTACTCATTCTAATTACCTTCAGATACATAAAAGAATTCACACAGGAGAAAAGCCTTATGTGTGTAAAGAGTGTGGGAAAGCCTTTGCTCGTTCCACTTCCCTTCACATACATGAAGGAACTCACAGTGGAGAGAAACCTTATATATGCAAACAATGTGGGAAAGCCTTCACTTTGTCCAGTTCTCTTCGAAGGCATGATGTAGTTCACTCAGAAGAGAAACCCTATATTTGTAAGTGTTGTGGGAAAACCTTTGGTTGTTACAGTAGCGTTCAGAAACATGAAAAGGCTCATAGAGAAAACAGACTGTTGGTGTAATAAATGTGGGGAAACTTAGTTGTTCTGATTCTTTTCAAATACGTGACATAACTGACACAGGAAAGAAACCCAAGATTTGTATCCATTATGGGATGCTTTCATTGACCCTAGTTCTTTTTGATACCATGAAAGGATTCACACTGGAGAAAAACTTCTGGATATAATACAGAAAAATGTTCACTTATTCTGCTTCTTTAACAAACCTGAAAAAACTTACACTAGACAGAAATCCCAAGTATAAAATGGGAACACTTATCACTTGATTTTCTCAAATTCATGAAAATGCATAATCCACAGCATGAGGGAATGTTTCCCACCCATTTGCAAATGCAGAATAACAGTATGGAGAGAAAACCCTTGACTAAAAATGATATACCAAAAATAGAATCTTAAGATGGCCCACATGCAATAAAGCACATGGAATCAGAAGATTAAATATGAAAAACAGCAGTTATCTGTTTTCCTCTGTGCAATGGCATATACTTATAATTCTAGTACTTGGAAAGCTCAAAACTAAAGGCCAAGTGTTTTGAGTTCTGAGCTATATTGTCTATCTGACAAAAGAAAATTTTGTTATTTTTCTTTATTCTTAATAAGTTCAATCATATATACAATGAGTTATGAGCATATTATTCGGTCTTCTCCCTCTAACCCATTAAATGCACTTACTGCTGCTCATGTGTACATGAGCATAGCCACTTCCTCAGAAGCTGTCAACTGTCAATAACTCCTCAGTAAGGGGTGAAGGTTCAAGATCATCTATCCCATCAATGCTAGAATTTTGGCTGTCTTAACCCAATGCAGGTAACTACAAATAGTGTGAATTCATGGATATAATAGCCATATAATGAACAAAAGACTGCATTTCACATTACTCCCATCTTCTGGCTTGTATTCTTACTACCTCCTAGAAAAATGGTTTTAATAAAGTTTGATTGTTGTTTTGGTTAGTGTTCTATTGCTGTGAAAAGACACCATGATTTAATTTGGGGTTTGGTTTTTTTTTATTTTTATTTTTTTTTTGAGACAGGGTTTCTCTGTATAGCCCTGGCTGTCCTGGAACTCACTCTGTAGACCAGGCTGGCCTCCAACTCAGAAATCCACCTGCCTCTGCCTCCCAAGTGCTGGGACGAAAGGTGTGTGCCACCACTGCCCGGCTTTGGTTACAGTTTCAAAGATGTAGTCCAATATCATCCTGGCAGGAAGTATGGTGGCATTCAGGCAGACATGGTGCTGAAAATATAGCTGAGAGTTCTGCATTGGGATCCACAGGCAGCAGGAAGAAACACCAAGCCTGGTTTAAAGTTCACCTGGAAATGGCAGACTGTTGAAATCCCAAGCCCACCCCCACTGACACACCTCCAACAATGCATTTCCTAATCCTTACCTAGCAATTTCACTAACTGGGAGCCAAACCTTTAAATTTGTAAGCTAATGGGGACCATTTTCATTTATACTGCCACAATATTCTTTTTCATGGGAGAAATACTTAAGAGGAATGACATCGCACAGTAGAAGAGCCTAACATGATTGTCCTGCACCACACAAAAATATCTTGGGTACTATTAGAACCAAGAGCCTCTAGTTCCCTTATATGTCTTGAGGAAATCAGGTGACAGATGTTTGCTACTTTACGGATGCTTTTTTCCACCCTTTATTCCCTCCCCCCACCCCAAGTTTTACCATATCACTGGATAGAAAGGATAGGAGAGAAAGATGCAGGGAATCTAATTTCTTTTTGTTTGTAACCAGTCTTTGCTACTTTGTGGATTCTTCTGTTTCCCACCCTTTACCCCTCCCCCATCACTAGATAGAAGAGAAGGTAGGAGAGAGGCATGAATCTAATTTCTTCTTGTTTGAGTAGACTACTAACAAACTACAACCAACCCCACCTATTAGGGCCCTAGCATTTATATACTCTCTGAAAAAAATTACACAATTCCATGTGTCACACAATCACAGAAACTATCTGCGGCTGGCAAAACTATGCCTCTGTTAGAACACGAGGCAAATCATAGCTGCTGTGAAGTAGCCCCATTTCCCCACACCTGGGTTATAATTCAAGCATTCTACAATATTCTTGTGTTTTTAAAGCACAAAAAGATTCTTTTTTGTTTGATTGGTTTATTTTTTTTTCTGTTTGTTTGTTTTTCAAGACAGGGTTTCTCTATGTAGCTCTGGCTGTTCTGGAACTCACTCTGTAGACCAGGCTGGCCTCGAACTCAGAAATCCACCTGCCTCTGGCTCCCAAGTGCTGGGATTAAAGGAGTGTGCCACTACTGCCCAGCTACAAAAATATATTCTTAAATAATATGACTTTCTTTTTTTTTTTTTAAAGAAACCAAATATACAGAATTTCCATTACAAACAAAGGTTTAAATCTGAGAAAATAGTGGTTAGGCTCTATCTATTCATCATTTCTATTTTAACTTTGGGGACTGGAGAAATGGCCCTATGGTAAGAGTGCATAGTGCCCACAGAGTAGCCAAGTTGAGTTCCTTGAACCTATATTAGGTGGCACACAACCTTCTATAATGGGATACATCACCCTCTGCTGGCTTCTGTGGACAGCTGCATACACTCACACAGACAAGCATATGTCTAGATAATTAAAAATAAAGTATTTTTAAATAGTCTTGAAATGTCTGTATAAAAAGGATATTGTTGCTGGGCGGTGGTGGTGCATGCCTTCAATCCCAGCACTTGGGAGGCAGAGGCAGGTGGATTTCTGAGTTCGAAGCCAGCCTGGTCTACAGAGTGAGTTCCAGGACAGCCAGGGCTACACAGTGAACCCCTGTCTTGAAAAACCTGAAAGCAGTCTTTATGATAAATTATGTTAGTTCTGCCAAATTTCTTGACTTTCCACAAGTGACCAACTTCAACCTGACCATAGGGTGAGGGATTATTTATTTATTTATTTATTTATTTATTTTGAGACTGTTTCTCTGTATAGCTCTGGCTGTCCTCAAACTCAGAAATCCACCTGCCTCTGGCTCCCAAGTACTGGGATTAAAGGTGTATGCCACCACTGCCCGGCCAATTTTTCTTATCTTTCTTATCCTGATTCATAGACAGTGGTGAGACTGAGCCCTGAGCTTGTGAGGTCTCTGATAAGTGTGTAAGGATTGCAATTGTGAGACACCAGGTTGATTTTGGGGAATCAGTAGATATTCATTAAGCATACTTTTGTGCCTAAAATAATGTCAGAAATATAGTAAAAGTCAAAACCTTCAGGTGAACCTGAATGGGATTTTTTTCCTATGGTGAAAAGTGAGACCACAAGTTAGAAACCTTTTTACACTGGCAGAAATAAAAGCACACACAGGGTCCCTGGCTGCTTAGATTTTCCTCACTACCTGGGTGTAAGATATCTATCTGCACAGTAACCGTAAAGGTTGGCCTGAACCAACAGGCCATTCTTCAGTGACGGGTACTTGAAAGGGAGGCACAGAGATGGCAAAAATAAAGACGATAGGAAAATTAGGGTCAAGAGATCTTGCCGACCTGATGGCTCATACAAAGCAAGTTTATTATGAAATACAGCATCGTATACTGTTTTCAGAGGGGAAATGGGACAAAGTCAGAAGAAACTACCACACAATAGGTTGGAGTCAGCAGGAAGCTAATCATGCAAAGTTGCACAAAATGAACGCACACTATCCCAAGCACTCAGAAGCCTTGGGACTAATAACAGGCCGTTACAGGGAGTACAAACATCCATTGCATTCATTTCTAGAATATGCAATCCATCACCAATGAGAGTGGAAGTGAGAGGTCAAATCTTTTAAATTCAGACTCCATTTTAGAGAAACTGACCTAAGTTTAAACTCAGACAAACCAACAGACTTGTACCTAGCATTAGTTTCCAAGTTAGCCCCCCAAAAACCTGTGCCTAGCTCCAGTCTTTAGGCTAACCTCCAACAAGACCTGTGTCTCCAGGTTACACCCCAACTAGACCAATATCTCCAGGTTATTCCCCTAACAAAACTGTTCCAAGCCTGAACCCTTCCTAATGACTACCAATGCAGAGAGAAGCAAAAATTAGGTTTATGATATGACTCCCTGCACCAGCCAATTATGTTAAACGCCATTGTAATGTCCCAATTAGATCCTTGCATATTCACCTCCCACTTGCTGCTTACTATAAAGTCTGGACCATTCCGGGCTCCTCATCACCAAAACTGTAAGATTAAGTTTTCAAACTGTACTGTGGGAATTTAGCCATTAGTTAAACGCAGCGGGAGATCGGCTCCCAGAACCTAGAAACAATGGGAGATGAGCAGCTCTCAGAACCCAGAAACAAAAAGACCAGGACGACCTGGCAGAGAAAAGGTAACAAATGACTGCCAGGTGGCTAACCTGCCCCTGAACCCTAGCGAGAGCCAGCACCAATCAGAAACTACCCTGTACCTTCCCCTTACCCCAGTCTTCCCTTTTGCCCCAGCAACTGCACAGAAATAAAAAGCTGCCTAAGACCTTGCTCGGGGCCAGACTCCTCTACCCCTGTGAGGGATATGAGTCTCGCCCCAGCTAGCTGGAATAAAAAGCCTCTTGCAGATTGCATCAAGTCCGTGTCTTGGTGGTGTGTGGGGTTGTCGCTTCTGGAATCTCACAAAACCATCCTGCATGACTGGTGCTCTGAGGGCCCATGCTAGCTCGAATAAAAAGGCGCTACGGTAATTACATGGGATTGGCTCTTGATTGTTTTGGGGAGATCACTACACTTCCCTGTCATTACAAAAGATATTGTAAGTTTCCTGGGGGTGGGGGTGGGGAACCCCACTCCCAGGGCTTGGGAATGATGACCCCAAACACCACCAAGACTCGAACTTGATGCCATCAGTAAGAGGCTCTTTTATTCAGCGCTGGGTGAGACTCATATCCTACGCAGGGGTAGAGGAGTTGAAAGACCTCCCGTAGGGAGACCCCCACTCGAGTCTCAGGGAAACATGCACCCACAGAAACACGAGAGACCATCTTGATGCAAACACATGAGGCAGTTTAATATCGGAGCTCCAGGTCAACACGTATCTCATGCAGGAGACAGAGGAATCGACCCTGAGGCTCAGGGGTTTGGGGCTTATATAGGAAAAAGGTCTGGGGGAACAGGGGAATCGCGTAGCTATACATGATTGGCTAGTTCAAACATCAATTATAGTACGTGCAGATCAGAGCAGGAATTCCTAAGGGTGGTGCTAATCTGAGTCAACAGAGCATCTGGCTGACCTCAAACCATATCTAAGAGGACTAGATGGCCCATTACTCAGTTGGGTCGTCTGCCCAGAAATGTCCTTGCATGTTTTTTCTTATTTTTATGGTTTATCTCTTCTTGGCCTGCTAGTTCCCAGGATGTCTAGCAGCTTGCTTGCTTTTGTTCAGACCTATTTGGAATTTTCTTATTAGCCAGCACAGGCCTCAAACTTAATTTTCCTTTCAGAGTCTGGCCCCAAGCAAAAATTGAGACAGGTTTTTATACCTACACAGTTGCTGGGGCAGAAGGAAAACTAAGGCAAAGGAAGGTACAGGGTAGTCTCTGATTGGTGCTGGCTCGCTCTAGGGTTCAGGGGCAGGTTAGCCACCTGGCAATTGTTTGTTACCTTTTCTCTGCCAGGTCATCCTGGTCCCCTTGATTCTGGGTTCTGGGAACTGGTCTCCCACTGAGTTCAACCAATGGCTGAGTTCCCACAATACAGTTTGAAAACTTAAACTTAACCTCTCATTGTCACTGGTAGACTGAAGCTAGGATAGTTCCTGAAGGCTTTGATCCTGGGTTCAGGTTGGGAGAGCAAGCAGGATTTGATGAAGAGCAAGTGGTAGTCAGCAGGTTGTTAAGGGCAACCTGCTGACTTCTATTTCTCCAGGTCATTTTGTTTCAGGTAGCAAGTGAAGACATGCTTGGCACTGGGCAGTGCAAGCAGTGTTTTAAGTAAGTCACTAAATAAATCAATAAATGTCAAATAATTGATTGTTTCTACCTTAGCACTGGAAACTGGGCTGTCTTCTAGAATACCCAGTACACTTTTTCTAGACAGGGTTTCTCTGTATAGCCCTGACTATCCTGGAACTGACTGTGTAGACCAGGCTGGCCTTGAACTCAGAAATCTGCCTGTCTCTGCCTCCCAAGTGCTGGGATTAAAGGTGTGTGCCACCACTGCCCAGCGAATAGCAAGTACTCTTAACCACTGAGCAATCTCTTCAACCCCTGAGTCATTCTTATAGGAACTACTATTTATCTTTAATTGCAGATCCTGGCCTCTGGTGTGGCAGCTCTTCCAATTTCTCCAGACTACCTTTTGCTAGCAGTGCAATGATATCACTCGTTTGACTTTGTTCCACTATTTGCAGTGTCAGATCATTGGTGCTGTATTTAGGGTATCTCTTCCAACACATGCTTCATATTCTCACTAATGTGTTCAGTGAAGATGTGGGTCAATTGTCCACACCATCCTCTTTGACTTCCAGGGCACCTTGAAAGGGTGACCTGACTATGATGAGCTCTGGCTCTGGAGCTGAAAGTAAGTGAAAGAAAAAATTAAAGCTTTAGATCTGTGCTGACTAGGAAGAAAAGTTATGGGCCTAAGAATCCATCACAAGCTGGCCCACATAGGC
>NW_022196905.1:210843185-210849971 GCF_008632895.1 Mastomys coucha
AGTGCCCTGAAATTAAAACTACCTCTTGTAATTACATCAAGATGGTCTCTCATGATTCTTTGGGTGCACGTCCTCCCGAGATTTGAGTGGGGGGGGTCTCCCCCAGGGGTCTTTCATGTGGTGCGTTGGCCGGGAAACATGTGACACCCAGGAACCCCGAAGACCCCTTGGAGGTATGTTTGTATGAGTGTGGTGCGTGTCTGAGGTGTGTGGCGCTACTGTGCTGTGTTTGTGGTTTTGTGGTTTGTGTGTTGTGTTTTTGGTTTTGGTTTGTGGGGCCAGCAGCTGTACGAGCAGGCTGCAAGAAGAGGCTCTGGGAGCCGTCCTAGAAGAGAAGGCTCTGGGAGCCGCCCTGGAAGAGAAGGCTCTGGGAGCCGCCAGGAAGAGAAGGCTCTGGGAGCTGCTGGATGAGGTACCTGGGGTATCGGGAAGTCAGGAGAGGCTGACTGTTGGTTTTCAGAACAAAGGAGACAGAATTCTCCTTTTGCCAAGGAGGGAGTGGAGGAGGAATCCCACTCCATCTGAGGCTAGGTTTGGCTGGTTTATTCAAGACCAGACTTGGGTGAGTGTGTATTTTGTGACTGGTCCATCTCGGCAGCCGTGACTGGTACACGGGCTGAGCGACTCTGTGATTTGGCTGTGATTATCTGTGTATCTAATGTTTGTTACTGAGCCCAGTTGTCTATCTCTGTGTATAAGTTGTCTTTCTCTGTGTTCATGTACCTGGCAAGGTCAAAGCTGTCCGTGTGATAATTGTTTTTGTCTGTGTTTCTTGGTATCTTGTTCTACACAATTTGTCTGTTAAAGTTAAAGAAAAAATGGCAGGCTCTGTGCGCCTCGGAGTGGCAGTCCTTTCAGGCCATCCGTGGATTGTTGTCTGAGAGAATTTGGTCTGTTGCCCCCTTTATGGGTTCATCCTTTTGCTTCAATTTCAGATTCAGGCCCCAGTACTACTGCTCTCAATAGTGGGAGGGGCACCTGCCTGCGGCTCTGCTGGCGTGGGGTCTCCTCAAGGTCAGGTACGACTGGAGAGTGGGACCCAGCAACTGAGACACAGAGTAAATGGGGAGGGACTCCTAAACAACCAAGTAGGTTTTTGCAAAATAAATTAATTGGATAAAATATTGTCTTTATTATCTGGCTCAGAAATTATTAAATTGGTATCTTGTAAACTGTGGTGATTGAATATTAAAGCCTTGAGAGTCATGCTTTGCTAACCAGGAGGTGGATGCTATATAAATTATAATTGTTTCATGTTAAAGAAGAAAATGGTTAAAACTTTGATTTAGCTTAAGTTGTTTAAAAGCAGTCTCAATTTACACAGTAAGAACTGATAAGGCACTCTGCAGTGTCTAGAAGTTAAACACAGCTGAGAAAAACACTGATAAAGGCTGACTGAGTGTCTGCACAAGCCTCTCTTAAAGGGGACAACAGTTTTTCTTTGTTTGTAATCTTGGTAACAGAAAATTAGCTTAAAATTGATAACTCAGGGTTAAAGTCATGTTAAGGGACAACACGTGGCATGAGCCAACCCAAGAAAACAGATTTTCATGATAGTTTATGTAATTCCTACCCCTTATAAGTCTAGTGAGGCCAATGGTGATGCCTGGCCAGAGATAAGATTTAAAACAATGTCTTTGATGTGTTAAAAATTGCACTGTAATACATTCATATATAAGAATTGCCAGCTAAACTTTGTAATATGAATATAATGTTTTTGATATTGATTTTTTAAAAAAAGAATGAAATGTTTAAAACTGGGTTTTGTTTGTCAAAGCTATGGTTAAGGGTTGCAAGAAAAGTTATTGAGAGATTTACTATAAGTTGCTGAGGGATTAGTGCAAGTTGTAGAGGGACAAGAGGCTATACTGGCCACCGTAGTGAGAAAGACCAATGCATGTATGCACTGAGAATGGAGAACTTGAGGGAAAAAGCATGTCGCAGAAAGACTGTGGATGTGTAAATGTGAGAAAGGTGTAGTGAAGGGATAAAATGTTTGGAAGAGGGTCTTAGAAAATAGAGTCCAGTAAAGTGGGGACAAGAGATGAACAGTCTAGAGACAAATGAGAAAAGGAGTTAGTTTGCCTTGAAAATAAAAAGTAAATAAGAAGATAACCCAAATTCTATCAAAACTTGATAGTAATAGAAAACCTGAAATAACTATGGCTGTTGCTGGAAAGAGGCTGTTTTGCACGTACGATTGTCTATTATTATTAAGCCAGTGAGAGATGCCTGCTAGTCCTTGGTCAAATGCAGCTAGAATATCAGAGATAGAGACTTTCTTATTTAGAGACTTTAAGACACTGAGAACCCAAATATCATCCAGATAAATTTCTTTGTATTTATAATTAAAGGTTTTGTTTCTGAGCTTTGAGAAAAGATAATTAAAGTATTTACATCTTCCAGAAATCTAGACTCCAGAGAATCAAAGAAAATATATATATCTTAATGATACTGAAAGTTTGTTTTGAGATTTATATGTTACAGAAATATACAGCCTTGGTGGATTTCCTCATCTAAACTGCTTGCTTGAATTCCTGGTGTCCTGAACTTCAGCCTGATCCAGTTAAGACACGGACATCAGAAGACTAATTCTGTTTTTCCTTCCCTGCCCCTTTATATCTCTATGCCCCTGGTCAGCTTGAAGAAGTTATGATGAGTCGTCTACCCGGTTCCCTGGGCTTTGGGGCTAGAGAGGGTTATTATTGTTATGTTTCTAAAATGTTTAAAATAGGAAAAAATAGCCAGATTTAATTGTATAGCTATAAAAAGCCTTATAGTTTGTTATTGAGTTAAATATTTACCCTGTATTGAAAGTGATTTAATTAGTGTATAAGACAATTTAAACCAGAAACATTGTGTGACTAGAATTTAGTCAGGTATTTGAGTATTTTTTCAGATACACAGCTTATTCTCAGAAAGTTTGCTTTGGTGTTTATATTATTAGTTTTGAGTTTTGTATCCAATATTCACAATAGTAATTGGTAAAAGTTGAGGCTTGTGTTATAAACCATTTACATCTTAAACTAATATACAAGAAATAAGAGTTTTTAAGTTGAAAATTTGTTGTTAAACTTGAGTATACAATGGTATTCTTATTGACTGTGAGGTATAGCTAATACAGTTCTGTTGTGCATACTTAAAAATCAAAAGATGAAGTTTTCTATATTCAGTTAAGAAAATTCTAGTTTCAGTAAAAGCTGTGAATAGGCTTATAAATAGTTCTTTTATTTTCTCAGAGAGAGGGCTTCGATCTAGTCCAACTTTACTGATATTATAGACAGATCTGAGATATTTAGACCTGTGAGTTTAGGGTCAAATTTACAAATCCATGGATCTGAGTTTATTATTAGAGTAATTTTAAGAAAAGAATTGAGAGTAGTTTATAGATAATAGTCCAGATTATTTTACATAAATAGTTGGTTTTCAAAAACATCAGAAATCCACAGAATATGGCATTTGATATTATTTATTCATCTGGCTAGAGACCTGTCTGTGACTGACAGTACCCCTTTCTCAGACTCAAGGAAGAAACTGAGCATCATTTGAACTGCTTCAGCTGTGGCGAGACAGCTACTAGGCAAAAGTTGCCTCTTCATCTACAGACAACACTGTCCAAAAAGGACACACAGGTCTAGGACAGCTTATATCTGCCAAGACAGAGTAGGCGAGTCCTTCCTGTTTTTCTTGTCTGTCAGACATTTATGGGCCAGAAGGCTGAAGATTGATGCTCCAACATTTTAAAGTAAAGACTGTCCAGGTGTCCAGCAGTCTATTATATTTCTGGAAGCTGGGTTAAGCTTCCCTATATGTTCTCTATTATTCAGTCATTCCTGGATTTCTGGTGGAATTGAAAGACTACGAAAGTTAAAAGAGATGCAAGATAAGTCGTTAAGAAAACTAGTGCAGGTAGCTAAAAAAAGTGTTTTAAATGGAAGAAAAAAAAGAGTTACAGAAAGACTGTAAAAGGATATAATGAAGAGATAGAACATTTAAAAGAAAGTTTTTTAAAGATAAAGTCTACTGTGAGAGTCAGAAAAAATAAGAGGCTGGAGAGCTAGAAATAATAAAAAGAAGAAGTTAAGAAGCTTGTAAGCCAGTAAGGTAGTGCCTAACAATAAAAAAGAGAGTTAAGGGTTCCCCTTACAGTTATGTTAAAACTGCTTAGAGACTGCAGGGATAGTCACAAGAACATCCGTTATGACGTTACAACATAAGGGCATAGAGAAAGAACTAAGAGAGGCCATTGACTCAGATACAGAAAGAATAGAAAAGACTTTGGCTGACCTACAAGAATCACTCACCTCCCTCTCAGAAAATGGTCCTCCAAAATAGAAGATAAAATCTGTTGTTCCTAAAGGAAAGGGGCCTATGTGCTACATTGAAAGAAGAGTGTTGATTTTACATAGATCACTCAAGAAGAGTCAAAGATAATTTAGCCAAAATAAGAGCAGGTTTAGAACAAAAGAAACGAGAAAGAGCTCAAGGCGAGAATTAGTTTAAATTTTGGTTTAACTCCTCTCCCTAGCTAACATCTTTAATCTCTGCACTTACAGGACCACTAAATACCATTGGTCCTTGTATTTTTAACAGACTTATAGCTTTCATCAGAGAAAGAATTGGGGCTGTGCAACTTATGATATTACATCATCAATATAATATCTTGCCTCAAGAGGAAGAACCTGAGCTAGATAGTTCTATGATTAGAACTAGGCAAAAGAAAAAAGGGAGGAATGAAAGGAAAAATTAAAGCTTTAGACCTGTGCTGACTAGGAAGAAAAGTTATGGGCCTAAGAATCCATCACAAGCTGGCCCACATAGGCCTGGGAAGGAGCAAGCAAGTTGTTAGATATCATAAGAGCTGGCAGGTCAAGAAGACATAAAACTATAAACATAGAGGAAAACATGTCTAGGCAAACGAGGACATGTCCAAGGCCCAGGCCTGCAAAGATGTGCCTGGCGGACACTAAGTAATGGACCATCTGGTCCTCTCAGATATGGTTTAAGGTCAGATGCTTTGTTGACTCAGATTAACACCAACCTTAGGAATTTTCCACTCTGTTCTGCACGTAATGGTTAATATTTGAACTAGCCAATCATGTATGGCCACACTGATCCCTTTGTTCCTCAGACCTTTTCCCTATATAAACCCCTAACTTTCAAGCCTCGTGGTCGGCTCCACTATCTTCCTGCGTGAGATAGGTGTGGTGCCAAACCAGAGCACCCTGAAATTAAAAAAATACCTCTTGTAATTACATCAAGGACGGTCTCTCATGATCCCTTGGGTGTATGTCCTCCCGAGATTTGAGTGGGGGTCTCCCCCAGGGGTCTTTCAGAAGCAGCTCAGCTGTCCTGCCAGTCATCACAGTATTGCAGAATATTTGATCAGGCTGTGACCCTGGAGATTATTTACTTAAAAAAAAAGCTGTTTCTAGTCATGGTGTAGCTAGCTCAGCCTCTACCTCACACCTTTAATCCCTCTGGCTGGAATTCAGACCAGCCCTTAGGACACATCTTTAACTCCAAACAATGAAGGTAAAGTGAGTTTGTAGAAGGAAGCACCCATGTGATGTCTAATTATGTGGCAGACAGAGTGACAAAGCAGAGAAAGACTTGACAGAATTGGAAATGACCAACTCTCATGGGAACAAAGGGGAAAGGGAAGCTACTTGAGGTACAGTGCAGAGAGAGAGGGGAGTCAAAATTTTTTCTTGTTTTTTTTCAAGACAGGGTTTCTCTGTCTATCCCTGGCTGTCCTGAAACTCACTCTGTAGACCAGGCTGGCCTCAAACTCAGAAATCTGCCTGCCTCTGCCTACCAAGTGCTGGGATTAAAGGCGTGTGCCACCACTGCCCAGCAAGGGGAGTCAGTTTTACCAGGAGAGTTTTACAGAGACGGGTTGAAGAGAGAACGAGACAGATTAGAACATATTGCCAGAGTTAGTTTTGTTCTGCAAATGTAATATCAGACTATAATTTCAATATTTCCTGAGTCATATTACCATAATTTAATAAATGTTTTCTAACCATATCCTAAGGGCTCATTCCAATGCACAGTAGTAACATAGATTGAGTCCCATTCCAATCACATCTTAATGATGATTGTCTTTGTAAGCTAGCAAAGTCATCACCTATTCTAACCACAGCTAACCCGGCTCTGCATGGAGTCTGTCAAAGCAGGAAGTCCTTTTATTGTATAGACCTTTTTTCTTTATAAAGGGCTGAGAGAGGAGGTGGAGGGTTTTTTTTTTGTTTTTTTTTTTGGGGGGGGAGGTTTGCTGACATGAGATAGACATAGTTCCATTATCACTCCCTTTTATTGCCCAAATCAAGAGGCTTTGATGTGAACCCCCAAACCTCTGAGATCCTTGCAGCTACACATGTTGCCCTAAAAGCCTCCAAATCCCTATCTTAGCCAATGACTGATGGTTGTGCCTTGCACTGGGTGCCTCCTGGCCCCTAGTGGTTCCTTTGCTTAGTGATTCTGTCCCTTATTTCAAAAAAAAAAAAAGAAGATTGTAATTTTCTAAGGCCCTTTAGGGTATTACCAACTGGTTTTAACGTGTCTACATGCTTCTTTAACCCCTATAAAAATAATTCTTTTGGCATAGATCTTAGCTTGGCCGTATTTACCTCCTGTATTTATTATATTAATATTTCTGAGCCAATTTGCCTGGGCAAGGGTTGGATCTTTGTGTGTGGAGACAACATGGCCAATTCTTTTCTCCCTTTAAACTGGACTGGGTCCTGCCTCCCTGCGATGCTTTTACCAGACATTAAGATCCTC
>NW_022196905.1:210850417-210851138 GCF_008632895.1 Mastomys coucha
CAGGATCAGGTAGATCCCCTGGCTGAGGTGGTTCTCCAAAATAGACGTGGCCTAGATCTACTTACCACTGACAAGGGAGGCATCTGCTTGGTTTTACAAGAAAAGTGCTGTTTTTATGCAAACAAGTCCAGAATGGTGTGCGACTAAATCTGAAAACATCAACAAGAATTAGAGATGTCAGGAACTCTTCGATAACATCGTGTGGAGCCCCTGGAATGGAATTCTGCCTTGTCTTCTCCCCTTCCTTGGCCCAGGGCTTGGCTTAGTAATTCTATTATCACTAGGACCTTTTCTTTTAAATAAAATTATGGCCTTTATTAAGGGACAGGTAGATGCATTTAAGGCCCAGCTTTTGTAGATTACCACCAGCTGGCAATGTCAGATCTGGGAGATGGTTTTCATGACATTCTTACAACAGCTGTTAAAATAACCCAGCTCATGCTTGGCTCTTCACCTTTCCAGCGTGGTGGACTGGCAAGCCACTGATGGGCAACTGAGAGGAGGAAGCTGCCCTTAGTGTGAATGGCAACCTAAGACAGGGAACCCGGCTAAGTTGATGGGCTCCTCCCTATGATGGGTCAGACCATTCTGGACATCCTTACAACCTCTCTGACCTAAGTCAGGCTCAGTCCCCTTGGAGTCTCTAGGGCCATGTTGATGTAGACATTGCCACCCCAAGTATGCCTTGTTTCTGTATACAAGAAAAGGGGACCTGTTGGGG
>NW_022196905.1:210851149-210869418 GCF_008632895.1 Mastomys coucha
CTACAGTAGCCGAAGGGAAAATTTTCTTATCCAAGGATAGAAGAGAAAGGGGGCAACATTATCATTAGATGACTTCCTGCTGATTAGAGGCATTGAGTTCCTTGGGGGCAAGTTTGCCCTCAGGATAGCTAATTTCTTCCTCATCTTTTTTTAATTAATTTATTTATTTTATGTGGATGAGTATACACTGTAGCTGTACAGATGGCCGTGAGCCTTCATGTGGTTGTTGGGAATTGAATTTCGGACCTCTGCTTGCTCTGCTCTCACTCTAGTTGGCCCCTCTCGGCTCAGTCCCTGTTCACTCTAGCCCAAAGATTTACTTTTTATTATAAATAAGTACACTGTAGCTGTCTTCAGATGCACCAGAAGAGAGTGTCAGATCTCATTATGGGTGGTTGTGAGCCACCATGTGGTTGCTTGGATTTGAACTCAGGACCTTCGGAAGAACAGTCAGTGCTCTTACCCACTGAACCATCTCACCAGTCCTTTGTCCTCATCTTGTTTCTTCTTTGTGCATGAATACTTAACAAACTATGGCCAAAAGGAACCAACAGCAACCTACCAACAGCCAATCCACAACCAACCCCTTTCAGGGCCCTAGCATTTATATATCCTCTGAAAAGTCCCCGCCACGGACCACCCCAGCAGGATATGGGGGTCCCTGGGATGTGGGTTCTCAAGGTCAGGTGGGTAAGGATTCGGTGGTGACAAACCAAAACAAACAGAGGCAGTTTGAATCTGAGTGTATTTTGTAGCTCTCGAGCAGGAGACTTTATACATTAAAACTCAAACATTACATCTCTTAGGGATCTAATAGATTCTCTTAGGAACTGTTTCCAGTGAAATAATCACAAACAGATCAGGTAACCGCTGTGGACAGACCCAGTAGGGGGTCCCTCAACCCAGGGAGAATCAGTGTTCAGGTTCACAGTTGGGCAAGGAGTCGGAGAGTGACAAACAGACACGAATACAAGAGAGTGGTTAATCTGAGTGTAATTTCTCAGAGTAAGCATCAGACTTATATAGTATTACAGAAGAGATAAGGAAGTTAGGTAATACATCAGCCAAGGTACATCAAGGTCATAGGATGCATAATGATTCTTTAAACAAAACAGAAAAGTACCTACATGAAAATTGGTAGGAACCACGCAGTGGTTGCAACTGGGATAAAGGTAGCTTTATCTAAAGTCAGCTTATTCTTAGAAGCCAGGTTCGAGGGCTTCACGCTCCAGGTGTAAAGGCTTCATGCCCTAGCCATAGTTCCAACTCTAGTCTATTGTAATAACCCACCACCAGCCAGCCCTTAGTAAACATCTAACTATGCTTTTCTTCTAGGCTTGCCAAAGTATGCACCAGGGAAGTCCTGTTCTTGCTAACCTTTCCATGAATAATACAATACTCTAGCTCCTTCTTACACCACAACCCATCTTCTTCCTTGACCATTGTAAATTCCTGTAAATGGGAGTGACTCAGCTGTTATTCTAAGTATTTGTGGAGGACCTCCATTTACCAGAGGAGCCCACCAACTTTCTTCTCTTATGTAATGTAGTCTGCCATACATGACTGTAATGAGAATTCTAAGTTTACTTTTTTGAACTTGCCCTGGGATTATTAACTCTCATCCAGTAAACTGCAATGCCTGATTTCTTTTACTATCTCTCTTTCAACACTGGATGCATTTCTTCTGAATAAGTAACATTCTTACAAAATTCCAAGCCCAGAGTCGGCTCAGCGATTGACTAGGACGTTGGGACACTGGTGGAAGCCAGGAAACAACATCCAATCTAACTTGGCCATTTGTCAAATCATTCCTTGGGGGCACCTCTGTACCTATAATAAAACAATACTGAAAGAAAGTACGCAAAAACCCTCCATTGACTATCGCAAGGACAAATCTGGACCCCATCCATGTTATCGGATGTTAAGGACCTCCAGGAAACCAGTTTCCATGAAACTTTTTGCCTCAAGACTGCCTCAAGACTCAAGCTTTTGGACTCATCACTCAGACTCCACTGGAGTGTGTGTGGCATTTCTGCCTTTTTTATTTTTCAGATGAAGTTCCAGAATGTCCCGCCTTGTCATGACTAGGTATCTCAGAAGAACTCTAAAGATAAGTGGAACACAACAATCCTTAATAAAATAATGCCAACTGTAATAGCAAGCAAGATTATATACTGAACCAATCCAAGGGATTCAATGCATTTAGATTATTTTTAAATCGCTGGCCAACTCATCAATGTTCCAAGTATCTAAATAACTTCTGCTAATATCTGAAATTTCTGCCTTCAATTGTTCCATATCATGTGAAATATCTGTATCCTTCCATACTCCCTGCAAATGAGCCTTAGTTTTTTCCCAATCAATGGTTGCATTATAAGGTAATGTTGTAACACAAATATACTGAAATGAAGCATGACACTTAGTAGCTAACCTAACCTTAATATTTGCTATATCCTGTCTCATGGCTAAAACTACTTCTTCTAACGCATTCCTGGCAAGCACCCTGCTGGTGCAGCTCTTTTAGGCACTAGGCACATAGTAATTATGTCAGATCTTCCCTCATAATTTACATGCTTCGAAATATGATGGTTCATACCAAAATCTTGAAATCCACTTAATAACTCTGAATTATTTGTCATGACCTTTATATGATTCTGTTCATTCTACATGACCAAATGAAGAAGCGGTGGCTTAGGTACGTAGGCCCAAAACGTTCTTCTGTTACAGTAGTCACCTGCGTAACTCTTAAGGCAAGCATAGCCACAAACATTGTCTCTGGTGAAAGTGTCTTGCCCGTCCTCGGTTCCAGCCCCTCTGCCTCACGAGTCAGCTTCTTTAGTTGTCCCCAAGTCGGCATCAGAGCGGCTCTTGTTGTTGCAGTCTGTGGCGGAGATAGGGAGAGTTTCTTCATTTTCATTGTGAGCCTCTGCTCCCCTGCTTGCTCCTCCTCTTCTTTGTGAGCCTTTGAGTGGGAGAGAGGTGGGGCTGGTCGGACCAGTCTGTCTGTCCGGGATCCAGATGGGGGATTCTGCATTCTGTGGAAAAGCACATGCATATCCTCTTCCCGGAGGTGCTTAAGACATCGGGGGCCCCTCCAGGCTCCAGTTAAAAGATCTTTCCACATTACTAAAGGTTGTGCTTTAGAAGTGACAGGGCCCCAATGTCTCATCGTAGGAGTCTCTCCCCATGAAAGTCTCTCCCTATGAGGAGTCTCATTGGTATTAAGATGATTTATTACAAATAAAGCATGAATCAAAGTATGGTGGGGTGAGTAAAATTGATTAGCAGCTCTCACCCTCTCAAGCTGATTCTTTAATACTTGATGAGTTCTTTCTATTATTGCCTGTCCTTGTGGATTATAAGGAATCCCTGTAACATGCTCAATCTTCCACTGATTTAAAAATTTTGCAAATGCTTTAGAAATATAGTCTGGTCCATTGTCTCTTTTTATTTTCTTTGGAACACCTAAATATAAAAAACAAGCCAGCAAGTGTTGTACAACATCTTTTATCGCCTCTCCTGTTCTGGCAGTGGCCATGACAGCATGTGAAAAGATGTCTATGGTAACATGTACAAAACTCAATTTTCCAAACTCCTGTATATGAGTAACATCCATCTGCCACAAGACTTGTGCCTTTAAGCCTCTGTGGATTAGTATCTATCTTTTGAGGATGGTACACCTCCAGGTAGTACTGACATTGCCTCACAATTTGTCTGGCCTGTTCTCTAGTAATTTGAAACATCCTTTTTAGTGCTAAAGCATTCTGATGATGTAGTTGATGACTTTGCTGAGCTCCTTCTATGACATTCATGATTCACTTGCACATTGTGGTAGCTCTTGCTGCAGGCTGACCACATGGCTGGTGGACCTCTGAATGACATCCTCTGTCTACACTGTGAGGTATGTTGGCAAGTGGGTGCTATGGCCTGACTGTCCTGTATGCCAGTGGATAGGTGTATGGGTTGCTGCAGAATATTTGATTATACTGTGAGTACCAAGATTATGTTACTGGAAAACTGTTTCTAGTTGTGGTGAAGCTTAGCCCTTAGTGCACACCTTTAATCCCTCTGGCTGGAATACACACAACCTTAGTACATACTTTTAATCCCAAACAATGAAGGTACAGTTAATTTGTAGAAGGAGGCACCCATGTTTGAAAGTAATGTCCAATTGAATGGCAGATAAAGTGGTGAATCAGAGAAAGAATTGACAGAATAGGATATGCCCAACTCTCACAAAAACAGACAGGAAAGAGAGTTTACCTAAGAGCAGTGAAGGAGAGAAGAGGGAGGCGGCTTTGCTGGAAAAGTTTTACAGAGACAACTTGCAGAGAGAGACCAAGTTAGACACAGGCGGAAACAGAACAAGTTAGAGAATGAGAAAGAGCGAGAAAACTAGAACAGATTGCTAAAGTTAGTTTGAAGCCAAGCAGAACTTTTTAACAGAAGATGAGAGAGGCCAGATTGAATCAGTCAGTTTGGAGAGGAGTTTTGAGCCAGAACATTTGAGTTGAACCAGCTAGCTAGAGCTCAGAAAGAACTAGAAAGGGTGAGTTTATTTAGCAATATGTCTCAGAGGCTGTAAACATTCTAGGTGTAGAGTGTAGGGAGGCTAGAAGCTTCGAAGACTGTGCCCCGAAGAGGCCAAAGCAGCACGACAGACTCCATCTTGTCCTCCAAACTCCATTTTAAGCTGCTGTCTTTAGAGTGACATGGCCCCAGACCCTTGGGCTCTGGAAAAGAGACCAGAAAGCATTCCCAGCTGTCAAAAATAGACATAACAGCTGGAGCCAGCTTGCAATAACAGGAAAAACTGGTCACAACAAGATGACTTAAGAAAACATAAATCAGAGGGTTGTGGGGGCAGAAAGAAAACATGAATTGGTGCTGGAGAGATGGCTCAGCGGTTAAGAGCACTGACTACTCTTCTGAAGGTCCTGAGTTCAAATCCCAGCAACCACATGGTGGCTCACAAGTATCCATAATGAGATCTGACACCCTCTTCTGTCGAATCTGAGGACAGCTACAGTGTACTTATGTATAAGAATAAATAAAACTTTTTAAAAAGAAAAAGAAAAAGAAAAAAAGCTATGGAAATAAAAAAACAGAAACAAATCTGGGTACTTAACAGATGATAACTTAGCAGCACTCTGACCTCTGCCTTTGCTGCCTAAACTTAGTAGTATGTTAAAACTCCAAGTAGCCTGGCGGTGGTGGCACACACCTTTAATCCCAGCACTTGGGAGGCAGAGGCAGGTGGATTTCTGAGTTCGAGGCCAGCCTGGTCTACAGAGTGAGTTCCAGGACAGCCAGGGCTATACAGAGAAACCCTGTCTCAAAAACAAACAAACAAACAAACAAAAAAAACCTCCAAGTAATTTAAATCTTGATATTTTATATGATGAGCAGGAGGATGAAAAAATTAACAAAAAAAAAATCCTTTCAGAAGAGATTGTTCTTTCAAAAAAAATCAATATATAATTTACTAAAAGAAATGAACCCTCTCTTGCCAGCCTGCTGTGTTGGTGAATGAGGACAGAGTGGCCAGCTGCTGCTTGCCTGGTCATTATTATTGTTTGGGTGAGGGAGTCTCAGTATAGATTTCATCCAATTGGTAGCATCCTGTCTTGCATTTGTCTGTTTAAGTTTTGTTGTCATCCTGTCTCCCAGTTCCCACCTGTTTCTCTCCTGGCCTCAGTGAATCCTGTTGTTTAAGTCCTGCCAAATCTTTTATCTCTGAGCTTTCTTTGTTCTCTGTTTGTTCTGGTTCCTCCCTCTGGTCACTTGGTTCCGTTTTCCAGGGATCCAGATGTCTCTTGGGTGTGTATAATGTCATTTAGTGCTCTTCGACTATATTGAAAAGCTGGTTCTGGAGTTGGGTTATGGCCCTTCCTCTCACAATCCAAGCATTAACAGTTTCCTCAAATCTCTGTCCTGGACCAAAAGGCCATTTGACTCTAGGACAGAAAGAGTGAGAACAAAGCAGAATACCCCAGGAATAGAGATTATGCTTGAAAATATTTTCTCTCTCCCTGCTCAATCTTTCTCCCTGCACCAATTGTCTTCTCTAACCTTATTCTCTTAAGCTACTCTTCTGCATCCTGGACCCTATTCTTCTCTCTCAGCCTTTGCTGACCTTTTAAATCCTCTCCTCTTCCCAGAAGTCCAAAGGTAACTGACACTGAAGGTCATAGGGTCAAACAGTTGTAATGGCTAAGCATTCCCAAATGGCCGTTGACTAGCAATTGGGGATCCTTTACAGGACCAAGCAAATAAATCACACTACAGTGGTTTTTGTTTTATCTGATTATACTTTGTCTTGTCTTGTTTGGTTGTTATTTCTTAGAAGCCTTTTTTTTTTTCTCTAATGAGATACAGAAATGGAATGGATCACTATCTAATGATTGTCAATATCTGATAGGCAGAATATCTGAAATGTGACCTCCCCAAAGGAGTTGTGACCTACCACTTGAGAACTTCTGTTCTAAAACTCTTGTCAAAACATAAACATATCTCAAGATTTGTATTTTTATTGTGCTGTTGCATGTAATTAAACAAACAAACATGCTACTACCTTTCTAGGAGCTTGGCCAGCGCACTGACCTCTCCTGGTTATTCCAGCTTAGCCCAGGATTGAAAGCAACCATCCCCCAACCTGGGAATTGAGAGCTGCTGTCGGCTTCGGCCTTCTTTATTGACCCAATCAAGAACCAATTAGGGAAACAGCATCTCCCCCTACATTGTGTATGGCTAAAAAATTCTGTAAAATCTATGACAAAAAATTAACTTAAAACTTCTCAGTCCTGACAGGCATGGCTTTAATCCCAGCACTGGGGAGGCAGAGGCAAAACTTCATGAGTTTGAGGCAAGCCTGGTCCACAGAGCTATTCCAGTTCAGTCAGCTAGAGCTACACAGAGAAGCCTTGTCTCAAAAACAAAAAGCTAAACCAAAACAACAAACAAACAAACAAACAATCCCAAACCCTTTTAGTCCTACTGAGCCTTTGCTTATCATTGTATATTCTTTGTGAACTAATAAAACAAAAACAGGACTTTTGGAAAATTAATGAAAATTGGCAGATAACTTTAAGTGATTGTATAAAAAAAAAGTTAATCATCATTATCCAAAAAACAGGAATTTTGAGTTTTAAAAATGAACAGATGTTATAACTAATACTATTATTAGGCATGAGTATCTTGATCAAACACTAACTTTATCAACTGATGCTAATAAACTTGAAATTACTAGATATTCTGATGGAAAAGATACTTCCAAAGTAGTACAAAGCCCTTACTTATTTATCCAAAAGGCTGACTGGCAGCTTGCCAGATTTCTCAATCTTTAACACAGTTATGGATTCACAATATGCAGCAAATACTATCCAACACATTTACACTGTTATCTTGATGATGCAGAATCACTTCCTTCATTCCCACAGTTACAACAACTGGTTTGTTTGTTTGTTTGTTTTGTGGGTGGGGAGGGTTTAAGACAGGGTTTCTCTGCATAGCCCTGGCTGTCCTGGAACTCACTCTGTAGACCAGGTTGGCCTTGAACTCAGAAATCCCCCTGTCTCTGCCTCCCAAGTGCTGGGATTAAAGGCGTGCACCACCACTGCCCGGCACAACTGTTAATTCATCACATTAGCTCACTTTGCATTACACATAGCAAGGCACACACCCATCTCTCCTGCCCTGTACCCAATGCTTTATAGATTCCTTAATCTAAACAGACAAATTATATCTTGTACCTTTTTATCTGAAACTATTAACTTTCACACAGATACACTTGCTAACTGGAAAGCCTTAAAAAATTTCCTAAACACCCCAAAATGGTAAAATTAATAACTTTAAGTTGTGAAACTTGTCTAAGTATTCATAGGCCTCAATTACCTTCTGGTATTAACCCCAAGGTAATGTATCCAATAAGATATGGCAAATGAATATAATGCACATTAAGTTTTTGGTAAGGTACAATATGTGCATCATCCTATTGATAAAATTTCAGTATTCTAATTGGCCCCTGTGGTGGTGATGCCCTGCAGTGTGCACAGCAGGCAGGAAAAAAATGATCCATGAAGAGACAAAATTGGCTCAGCCCAATTTTCTTGTGACTGGTGTTGGACCAGGATTTCTAGAGTCTAGTGCACATTATTTTTCTTTAGCCATGTTTAAGCACATCACAATTTTGAAAAAAAAGTATTCAGATAACAATTAACTCAGTCTCACTCACAGGTACAACCATTTAAGACATGTTTACATAGAGATTATTTACAAAGTACACCTAGCTTCTTTCACAAGAATGAGTACTGTTGACTCAGAGATAATGCCCAAGATCTAGGGAGCTTGACTGAAGTAAACACAACACCTGTGGATGTCTGGATTAACCTGATTTTAACATAGAAATCTAACCAAGCAAGTGGAAGATCTGTATGATGAGCTCTGAGTCTCTTAAGAAAGAAAGTGAGTAAGATATCAGATGGAAAGATCTCCCGTGCTCACGGATTGGTAAGAATAACAGTGAAAACGGCCATCTCATCAGAAGCAATCTACAGATTCAGTGCAATGCCCCATCAAAATTCCAACACAATTCTTCACAGACATGGAAAGAGCAATTCTCAACTTCATATGGAAAAACAAAAAAACCTAGGATAGCCATAGCAATTCTCAACTAAAGACCTTCTGGGGAACCACCATCCCTGACCTCAAGCTGTACTACAGAGCAACTGTGACAAAAACCACATGGTACGTGTACAGAGACAGACAGGCTGATCAATGGAATAGAACTGAAGAACCAGAAATAAACCCACACACCTTCTTTGTCAAAGACACCCAATCTTTGACAAAGAAGCCAAAACCATACAGTGGAAAAGAAAGAAAGATTCTTCAACAAATGGTGCTGGTCTGACTGGCTGTCTGTATGTAGAAGGCACTGATTCATTCTTATCTCCTAGGACAAAAAGCTCAAGTCCAAGTGGATCAAGGACCTCCACATAAAACCAGATACACTGAATCTAATAGAAGAGTCAGTGGGAAATAGACAAAAACACACTGGCACAAGGGAAAATTTCTAGAACAAAATACCAATGGCTCAGGCTCTAAAATCAAGAATTGACAAATGGGACATCATGAATCCGAAAAACTTCTGTAAGGTAAAGGACACTGTCAATAGACCAAAACAGCAACCTACAGATTGGGAAAATATCTTACTCACCCTATATATGATAGAGGGCTAAAATCCAAAATATATAAAGAGCTCAAGAAGTTAGACTCCAAAAAAACCAAACAATTAAAAACAAAACAAAACAAAAACAAAAAACGGGGTACAGAGTTAAGCAGAGAATTCTCAAGAGAGGAATCGCAAATGGCCAAGAAACATTTAAAGAAATGTTCAACATCCTTAGCCTCCAGGGAGATGCAAATCAAAGTGACCCTGAGATTCCACCTTACACCAGTCAGAATGATTAAGACCAAAAGCTCAGGTACAGCAGATGCCGGAGAGGATGTGGAGAAAGAGGAGCACTCCTCCATTGCTAGTAGGACTGCAAACTGGTACAACCACTCTGGAAATCAATCTGGTGGTTCCTCGAGAAATTGAAAATAGTTCTACCTGAAGACCCAGCTATACTGCTCCTGGGTATATACCCAAAAGATGATCCACCATACCACAAGAACACATGCTCCACTGTTGTCGACAACCAAAATTTTGCTTGAGCAACGAATAATTTATAGTAGCTCTATTTTATAAAACTGTGGTCCTCAGTTCACCCATCTCTTGGTTGATTTCTGCTAAATTTTTTTGCTATTTACTAATAGTTTTACTACTCATACAGGCCAATTTTGAGACTTCTCTTTGTATTCCAGTAACTATTCCTGGAATATGCTATAAAAGAGCTGAATTGGTTGCAACTATAACAGGATCTAGTAGATAGACGTAAAGAATCACCAGAATTTTCAGGAAGAGCTCTCCTAATTCTATTGAGCAGTTGCAGGGGTGCAAGGGGTGCAATAGTCCTATTCCATACAAGCCTTTATAACCTGGAGGAATGTCAGTATAAGTAGTATTTTCACACAAAAAAAGACAGCTGTTTATCAGAGGGAAGGACATGATTGGAAGTGGAATTTCTTTTCTTTTTTTTTCAATTTGTCAAGTTATGACTGTTTATCAACTGACACAGATTACAAAAATATCATGGGTAGCACCTTAGTTCATCTGTCTAATATTCCTGTTTACCTGGTTTTCCCTCTTGCCAGCATCTTCACCTTCTATAGAAGTGAGTTCTCTTTTCCTTTATTCCACCTTGTCATAGGGAAGATAATTTGAATGACCACAGGAAGTTATTTGCTTCCTTGAATCGTTTCCCAACAGTTTAGATCTCATGAATTGGATCCTCCATGCAGGTGATGCCAAATTTACCAAGAGATTGAGCAATCAAGGAGTTATCTGTCAAAGCAATCTGCTTCTTACTGGTTTTGCCAAAGCCTTGCTTGTAGATGAGCTCATTACTGACTTCAGGTTAGGGTACCCCTATGCAATGTACAGTTCCACATTCCTCAGCATGTTAACTGAAGAAACCCTTAAGAAAAAGATTCCTGGGCTGGAGAGATGGCTCAGCGGTTAAGAGCACTGACTGCTCTTCTAAAGGTCCTGAGTTCAAATCCCAGCAACCACATGGTGGCTCACAACCATCGGTAATGTGATCTGACGCCCCCTTCTGATGTGTCTGAAGACAGCTACAGTGTACTTACATATAATCAATAAATAAATCTTAAAAAAAAGAAAAGAGGTTCCTGCTGTGCCAGAAACACTTACGAAAAACCGAAGGAGTTTGCAGAACCGAAGGCAAAACGCCTGATGAAGAAGTTTGCTCTGAAGACACTGCTGAAGGCAAGGTGGAAGTGGGATTTCAATAAGGAAGAATATAACTACATCCAAAGTATAAACAATGTGATAGAAAAACACAATTGACAGGAATATCAGGAAAAGCCCTATGAATGTGGGTGCCAGTGGATTCTATATTGTCCCCTGTTAATTGTGCACAATGCTTATGACATAATTGTTTTTTAACATCCCTGGAATAGATGAGTCTTTTTGATATGAAAAGATTGTTCTTGTTGACTGACATGCACCAAATGAAGCCGTAGGGTACTTTCTAGACCATTGGCAGTAGATAGCATTATTTTAGGTACAATAATATCAAATTTGGCAAGCAATACATTAGGTATCTCCCTTTTCCCATAAGAGAATTAAATTCTCTTTTTCCATAAAGAGAATTCCCATAAAGAATTATGACATTCATAAACCTTTATAATATCATTACCTTGTTGGTATCTGATTCCAGTAGGAGATTTAAAAAAAAAAAAAAAACCTTTTTTCCCTTTCCTTCCTCCTCTTGCTCTGGCCCCACTCACTCTGACCCATAGGCTTTTTTTTTTTTTGACCCATAGGTTTTTATTATTTGTTTCTCATTACAGATGGTTGTGAGCTACCACGTGGTTGCTGGGATTTCAACTCATGACCTCCAGAAGAGCAGTAGGTGCTTCTTAACTGCTGAGCCATCTCATCAGCGCCCTTTCTAGCTTTTTAAAGCTATAGTCCCCTCTGTCAGAGCTTTGTAAAGAGTACTTAATTATGCTGAAGTCTGTATTATACCATTTGAACTGGTCCATAAGATCAATCCAACCAAAATATGCCCCATTCATATGATTAAATATTTTTATGCCATCTTTTATCCAGAAAATTGGTTCTATAGGATAAAAACAATCTGTAGTACGGCAAAACAATATCATTTTGTCTCCTATCATAGGTTCCTTTTGTTCCCCCCAACAACAGGCGTTTGGATTCACCATTGGCTGCTTGAGAATTAACATGCAACATAGTCAGTAAACATAACAACATCAGTTTTGGATTCATCATGTTGTATCCTTGCTGTTTTCCCAAAGTCTCAGCTTGATGAGTTAGATTCTGGATGTCTCCCCAGGTCACTGGCTTATTCTTCCTTTTGGGATATCTCTTCTTGATGGCTTTGTCATCCATCCTTAGACATTTCATTTGTCTGGTAGTCTCTACGATGCTGTCCGAGTTGGATGCATTGAGGTGGAAGCCATGTGAGACTTCCTTCATTTTCTAGAAAGACAAAGCATTACCTTGCCCTGATGTTAACAGAACATCTGGCCCTTTCCACTGATTAGTCTCTAGGTCTTTCCATTTAACATATACTTTAGGCTGTGTTTCCTTTTGGGCAAAATGCTTCTGAGTAGCAGAAGGAGCACTGTCTTTAAAAAATAAAATAAAATCACCATAGTTAAATGTAGCATAGTATGTGGAGATTTGGGGGTCCTATACATCTCCTTTGTATTTTTAAAATTTGTTTAAGTATTTGATAGTACTGTTCCACACTAGCTTGACCTAGGGGATCCCAGTAACATGATTAATATTCCATAAACTGCAAAACAATTTTCTAAATTGTTTGCTAGTACAGGTAGGGCCACTGTCAATTTTTATTTGTTGCAGTTGACCTCAAAAGGAAAAGGTGTATAATAAATGACTAATGGCATCTGATGTTGTTTCTCCCCTGTGAGCAGAAGCAACAATATTAGTAGGAAATGTATCAACGGTCACAACAATTTTAAATATCCAAATTCTGGGATATGAGTAATATCTGTTGGTCAGATGGCATTAATTCTGCCAGCAGGTGGCAGTAGTGTGAAAGAGGAAGAAGAAAATTTGTCCACTTGCTCTTGAGGTACAGAGAATTGTATCTGTAAGATCTTGCACTTCAATGAAGGAATTTGTGAGTTTTTTTTTTTTTAAAACATCTAGAACATGTCAGGATGAGGAGGCAAATGCATGAGCTCAGATATTGGCAGATGTTAATGGACCTGGAGATTCTGAATGAGCATGAAAATAAGTAATGAAAAAGTGTTGAGTCTGTTGTCTAATAGATAGATGTCTGAAGGGAGAGAAATAATAAGGGCAATGACACTAGTAGTGGATAGGGTTTAAGTATTGAAGTATCTAAAAGAGAAACAGTTTGAACAGAATACTCAGACTCGGTTAAAATAGTCAATGGTTGAGAGACATCTAATAAAAGTTGATTGATTAGAGCAAGTCCAGACTGTTGAGCTGTGCAATCACGGGTGGGTACAGTCTTTGTAGAGCATGTGGAATTTGAATATAAAACATATGCTCCTTGGCCTTTTGAACAGCCATCTGTAAAGGCATCAAGAACAGTTTCTATAGGATTTTTGGATATAATTTCAGGTAATATCCATGAGGTGTCTTCAAAAAAAATCTTAAGAGAGGATCCTTTGGGTAGGGATTTTCTATAGATCCCAAGTAATGTGTGAATGTAATTTGTTAGTTATTGTCAGTGCGGATCAAATGATTATCTTACATTTTATTTAATGGCATACCAATTTCTGTAGGCTCTTTAGCAGTAAGTTGTTTGAGACATGTCCTTCCTGTCATTATTAGGTCTATAATTTCTTGTACAGATCATTGTGGAGAATTATGACATGCATAAACCTTTATAATATTATTACCTTGTTGATATCTGGTTCCAGCAGGAGATAAGGCCGAAGTTAGGATGAGTAACCAATGAGGAAGTAAGGGATTACTTCTATGAACTACTGCTTTAGCAGGAGCATTATTTGATAAGTTAATAACCTGCTCAGTTCTGCTTCAGGTGTTATTCTCATAGACTTTAACTGAGAGACTCCAGAAAGCAGCTTGAAGAGTGGGGCAAATACGTAGTGATACGTAGTATCACTAGTACTAGTACTAGTACAAGTACTAGTGATACGTAGACAAGGACATACCCAATGGACAGGGCCCAGATGTTTTTGTAAATAATTGAGAGTGTGGTTTTTTTTGGGGGGGGGGGAGTTTTCAGCTGAAAGGATGATAGTGACTTTATTGTTGAGTAACAAAATATCCCAAGTAATTATAAGGTGACTACCTTTATTTTATCTTACCTGGAGTTATGTTTAAATTTTGCTGTCTTCATTTCTTTATCATAAAATCAAACATTCATTTAAATTCCGGTGAGATGAGCAAGAGAGGAGAATGTCATCCATTTAATGAATGGCCAGAACCTCAGGATGAAGGGCTGGAGAATTTTAGAATTTTAAAATAAGAGCATTTAATAGAAATGTATCAGTAGGAATGTGTAATGTATAACCTTTACCTAAAAGGGCATGGAAAACCTCTGTAATGAGCCAAGAATGTAGGTCTGCTAGTTCCAGAAACCAGTCCCTCCACAAAGGCAAATATCTAGGTGTTTCTAGGGAGCGGTCAATCACAAAATAAATGACAATGACAATGATAAAGCTACATTCTTGAGAATAATGAGTATGCAGGATGTTTTCCTCCTGACCCAGACCCTGACTAAAGCATGGGTTGGGTCCCTCTGAAATTTTCCACTGTTTTTGTTGTTGTTGTTGTTATGTTTCCTTGGTAACCCCACACACTCCCTAGTTTGTAGTTTTTCCCTTTAAATACCCCTCACTCCTTGTGGTCTGGGTCAAACTCCTCTGGCCTACAACGTTACAAGTTTGACTCCGGTACCGACCTATCCCAAATAAACCTCCTGTGCTTGCAGCAAGATCGGTCTCTCATGAGTTATTGGGTGGTCTTGTCATCCCAAGACTTGAGTGAGGGTCTCCTGAGCCCCGGGGTCTTTCAAGGAAATTTTATCAGCATTGGTTTAAGTGCTTTATGTACATAATATTGACATATACTGGGGTTATTCTTTATTCTCTGTGATAAAACCTTACACTGATATCAGGTAATAGGCTATTGATTATTTAAAGTAGGGAAAGAGGATATAAAACATTGCTTATCACCAGGATGTAAAGGAACAGAAAAAAAACGATCTTTTAAATCAACTACAATAGGTAATGTCCTTGAGGAATCATACTAGGAGCAGGGAGTCCTGGCTGAAGTGCCCCCATCGTTTCCATATAGCATTTATGCCCCTATTTTGCCTTTTCATGAAACAAAAATAGGAACATTCCAAGGCTTAACTGAGGGCACTGTATGTCTTATTTGCCATTGGTCCAGTACTAGAAATTGAGCCTGTTTTGATTTTTCCCGCCACAAAGGAGCCATTGCTCAATGCTTGCCCACCTACGAACCGGAACCCTGATTCTCCCCGGGTTGAGGGATCCCCTACTGGGTCTACCCATGGCAGTTACCTGTTCTGTTTGTGATTATTTCACTGGAAACAGTTCCTAAGAGATGTAATGTTTGGGTTTTAATGTAAAAAATGCCCTGCTTGAGAGCTGCAAAATATACTCAGATTCAAACTGCCTCTGTTTGTTTTGGTTTGTCACCACCGAATCCTTACCCACCTGACCTTGAGAACCCACATCCCAGGGACCCCCATATCCTGCTGGGGTGGTCCATGGTGGGGACTTTTCAGAGGATATATAAATGCTAGGGCCCTGAGAGGGGTTGGTTGTGGATTGGCTGTTGGTGGGTTGCTGTTGGTTCCTGTTGGCCATGGTATTTTAAGTAGTCATGCACAAAGAAGAAACAAGATGAGGAAGAAATTAGCTATCCTGAGGGCAAACTTGCCCCCAAGGAACTCAATGCCTCTAATCAGCAGGAAGTCATCTAATGATAATGTTGCCCCCTTTCTCTTCTATCCTTTTCTCTATCTAGTGTTAGGGGATTGATAGGGTGGGAAAAGTATATCGAGGAGTGGAAGAAAGAAGAACCCACAAACTAGCAAAGATAGCCTCAGTAGAGATTTTCTAAAAGGTATCCCAAGGGGAAATGTGTTGTGGTCAATTTTTAACCCAATTTATCCAATCAATCGATTCACAACTCTATTAATTGGTATACATGCTACTCACCTAGACTGGGCAGATCTACCACTACACTACTCTATTCCCATCTATTAGACCCCATATGACTTGCAATTTCTCCAAGCCACGTGCTTCAGCTCTGTCTTCCTTCCACCTTGTACTCCCCTGTCATCCTCTTCCCTAGTCTCTTCCCCACTTTCCTCTCTCCCCTTCTTCCCCAAACTTTTCAGCTCCACCTTCCCTCCTGCTGCCCAACCATTGGCCTTAGCCTTTATTTGAAAAGTTAAGGTGGGGAAAAGGTTCACAAGGCACCTGTAGCTGGGATCTGCTCCTCCTCTGCAGTGCTGTGCAGCAGAGGAGAATTAGCATCACAATACAAGACCAGAGCTATCCACAGGACAAAGGAGAGGGTGTGAATGACACCATCCCCACAGATGAGAGAGAGTTGTTGAGGGCATACCCCAGAATCAGAGAAGACCAAGCGATAAATAGGTCATCACTACACTCGATTGCCCAAGGAGATTCAGACCTGATACTAAGGGGGCTTTCAAGTGAAGCAAGAGATGAAAAGCCAAGCTCAGGAAGGAGGTCTCATCTGCAAGGCAGCTTGGGGGAAAGGGCCAACCGTAGCCTTAAAGACTGTGCCTGGTGCTATCTCTGCAGTCTCCACTCCTCAGAGAGACTGCTGCCCTTCTGATGATCTTAGAACAGGCCTCAGACCTTAAGGAGCATGGAGACCACTGACTCCATGATGGAGTGGACATTTGGTCTGTAAAACTCAGCACATAGACAGCATCACCTGCCAATAGTTCTGGGAAAGTCTCTAAATGTACACACCTTGCTTTTTAGCTTCTATAGTTTTTGTGTCTGGCTCATTGATCTTGCTAACTGAAGCATGTTGGCCTAGAATATGGTTTTTGTGTTTAAAAGCTCACCCTGAGAAAGGCCCTCAGGACTATAATGGGATCCTAAACACCCAGTGTAGTCGCCACCAGTTAATAAAGACTTTCTATTGGTTTAAACCCAAGTCCAAGCAATCTTCTCTGGCTAATATCCCACAAAAGTCTGAGTAAAGAACAATTCTCTTCTGGAGTTGCCTATCTACTTTCTAATTATTTCCAAGTCTCCTTTACCAGTCCCTATTGAACAGGGAACCTTAACAGTAATGCTGCACAAAAGGAACACAGGATATCTAAAGTACATCACAGACCAAGCACACAGAGGCCTTGGGAATGATAACCACAGCCCTGGGGTGTGGGGGTGGGGGTGGGGAGACACAATGGCACAAGAAGGGGCAGAAGGGTGGGGGTGAGGGATTTGACTCCCTAGCTGCTCTGGCCACAACCCGGACCTTGTCAAGTCTAACACTGACCTTGTCCTTTCATCTGGCCTTAGATTAAGAAAGCTTCAGATTGGCTAGCCCCACAACGAGTTTCATAGTAACTGGCCTTGAACTCCTAATCCTCCTGCCTCCATCTCCCCAGTGCTGGGGTGACAGGTTGTGTGTGCCATCACACCCAATTTTCCGCCAATAAATATGGCTTTTCATGTGTCCTTTTTGGAGACAGGGTCTCCTGCAGCCCAGGTTAACCTCTCACTAAACAGCCTAGGATTAGTCCGCAACTCCAAATCTTTCCTGTACCTTCAGCTAGGCGAACCAGCCCAGTCAGATCTGGGCCAGCTGTGGAGAACCTCTGCAAACCCCAGGTCTGAGTAGCAGTTTCCGGACTGTGCTGAAGGCGATGGGTCGCTGGTGCTGTCCATCAGGGTCCCCGGAACCAATCGAGATCGCGCACAACAGAGGCGTCCAATCAGCAGCGGGCAGCCGCGCACCGCCATTTTCGGCGCTCTCCTTAGCGGCTTAGCGATGCGCCCGGTTCGCGGTGCACTGCGCAGCGAAGGCAAGACGGGAGCGCACCATGGTGAGTGCAGTGCGGAGATGCGGGTAGGAGCGGAGGGCAGAGGAGTCGCGGGCTCTGCGCAGTCGGAAGCTCGGAACTTGCGGAGAGTTTGCAAACCGACTGTGGTGCCCTTTCCAGAGCCCAGAGCCGAACCGCAATGTAAAAGGGGATCATCATGTATGCTTGTGTTCAGAGGGAAAATGGAAAGGACTACGTAGGCTCCTCACTGAGTTAATTTACTCTCTGGGCTGGTTTTGTGTTCTTTTTGACGTTTAAATGTACACTTATTTGTCGAGGTGGGGACCATGGAGAAGTAATCTGAGTCCGGTCTCTCCTTCCACCTTGTGCGACCCAGAAATCGAACGCAAGTCTATTTAGGGCTTGGCAGCAAGCACCTTTCCAGCTGAACCATCTTACCAGCCCCTTCTTTCTTTTTCCTTTACTGCTTTTTATAAAGATGCATTTCCTATGTGGTTATTCACAAACCTGGTAGGACCATGTGTTCCTAGGCTGAGAGAAAAGGAACATATATATGTACTTTTGTTCCCAACCAAA
>NW_022196905.1:210872249-210872888 GCF_008632895.1 Mastomys coucha
CTTAGCCATTCTGATCTGTGTAAGGTGGAATCTCAGGGTAGCTTTGATTTGCATTTCCCTGATGACTGAGAATGTTGAACGTTTCTTTAAGAGCTTCTCGGCCATTTGAGATTCCTCTGTTGAGAATTCTCTGTTTAGCTCTGTGCCCATTTTTTTGTTTGTTTTGTTTTGTTTTGTTTCGTTTTTTTGTTTTTTTGAGACAGAGTTTCTCTGTGTAGCCCTGGCTGTCCTGGTACTAGGCTGGCCTCGAACTCAGAATCCACCTGCCTCTGTCTCCCAAGTGCTGGGATTAAAGACTTGGGCCACCACCGCCAGGCCTCTGTGCCCATTTTTTAACTGGGCTATTTGGGGGGTTTTTTGGTTTGGGTTTGGGTTTTTTTGTTTTGTTTTGTTTTGTTTTTTTGTTTTTTTCTTGGTAGTCTAACTTCTTGAGTTCTTTATGTATTTTGGATATTAGCCCTCTACTAGATGTAGGGTTACTGAAGTTTTTTTTCCCAATCTATAGGTTGCTGATTAGTCCAATTGACAGTGTCCCTTGCTTTACAGAAGCTTTTTAGATTCATGTGGTCGCATGAGTCCATTTGCATTCTTCTACATGCACACTACCAGTTAGACCAGCACCATTTGCTAATATGCTTT
>NW_022196905.1:210874431-210875128 GCF_008632895.1 Mastomys coucha
GCAGGAGGCTGACTTTCCTTGAAGTTTTCGCCTCAAATACCGCCATCACGCAAGTGTGCGTGACAGTTCTAGCTAGAATTTCAGGTACTATATTGAATAGGTAAGGGGAGAGTGAGCATCCTTGTCCCTGATTTTAGTAGGATTGCTTCAAGGTTCTCTCCATGTAATTTGATGTTGGCAGTTGGTTTGCTGTATATTGCTTTTATTATGTCTAGGTATGTGCAATGAACTCCAAGACTTTAAACATGAAGGGGTGTTGTATTTTGTCAAAGTCATTTTCAGCATCTAATGAGATGACCATGGGATTATTTTCTTTCTTTGTTTGTTTATAGAGTGGATTATGTTCATGGATTTTTTTTTTTAATATTTAACTATACTTGCATCCCTGGGATTTATAGCCTACTTGATCGTGATGAGTCATGGTTTTTTGATGTATTCTTTGATTCAGTTCACTAGAATTTTATTATTTTTGCATGAATATTCATAAGTAGAATTACTCTGAAGGTCTCTTTCTTTGTTGGGTCTTTATGTGGTTTAGGTATCAGAGTAATTGTGGCTTCATAGAATGATTTAGGTGGTGTTCCTTCTGTTTTTATTTTGTGGAGTAGTTTGAGGAGTATTGGTATTAGCTCTTCTTGAAGGTCTGGTAGAATTCTGTACTAAAACCATCTGGTCCTGGGCTTTTTTTTTTTTTTTT
>NW_022196905.1:210875138-210875855 GCF_008632895.1 Mastomys coucha
TGGAACTCACTCTATAGACCAGGCTGGCCTGGAACTCAGAAATCTGCCTGCCTCTGCCTCCCAGGTGTTGTGCCAGGCTCTGGGCTTTTTTTCTTTTTATTGTTGTTGGGAGGTTTTTAATGACTTCTATTTCCTTAGGGGTTGTGGGACTGTTTAGATAGTTTGCCTGATCTTGATTTAACCTTGGTGGGTGCATCTAGAAAACCATCCATTTCCAGGAAGCAGTTTTGTTGATTCTTTGTGTTGTTTTCTTTGTTTCTACTTAGTTAACTTCAGCTCTGAATTTGACTATTGCCTGCCTCTATCTACTCCTCTTGGATGTGTTTGCTTCTCTTTGTTCTAGGACTTTCAGGGGTGCTATTAAGTTGCTAGTCTAGGATCTTTCCAGTTCCTTTAAGTAGGCGCTTAGTGCTCGGAGTGTTCCTCTTAGCACTGCTTTCCTTGTGTCCCATGAGTCTGGGTGTACTGTGCCTTCATTTTCATTAATTTCTAGAAAGTCATTTCTTTCTTTATTTCTTCCCTGACCCAGAGATCACCGAGTAGAAACGTGTTCAGTTTCCATGTGTATGAGGGTTTTCTGTTATTTTTGTTGTTATTGAAGTCCAGCCTAAGTCCATGGTGATATGATAGAATGCATGGAATCATTTCGATCTTCTTGTATCTGTTGAGGCTTGTTTTGTGTCCGATTATATGGTCAGTTTTGGAAAAGGTTCCATG
>NW_022196905.1:210875866-210878063 GCF_008632895.1 Mastomys coucha
TTCTCCTTTTCCTGGTACACCACAAACAAAAAAGGTGAGGGTGAGAGAGAGGCCCACTGTAACCCGCAACTGTCCAGTACTACTTCATAACTTGTGTCTGGCCCCGGTAGCAGCTGTCCTGCTTATGGACAGAAACAAGGACCCAGTCCTGCAACAGAAGTGACACCTGAGATCAATCGAAGAATAAATAATACAGGGCATGTTGGCAGAGAAAACACAACTCTCACTAGCCTCAAAAAGGAAGACGGGCATAGTTTATTGAGTGGCCATGACTGGAACCCCCAAACACCTCTCTGTCCCATTGTGGAAATAGTTGCATGAGTGGTGGGGGAGGCCTTTATTCCCAGCACTCAGGACACAGAAGCAGGCAGGTATCTGAGTTGGAGGCCAGCCTAGACTACACAATGCATGACAGAACAGCCAGGGCTACACAGAGAACCCCCCACCTTGAAAATACAGAAAAAAGAAAAAGAAAAAAGAAAAAAGAGCCAGGAAGTGTTTACCAAAGGTGCCAGAAAGGTGTCAGTGGGCCACACAGGTTTGCAGCAAATGGGAACTCAGTGCTGGAGTTTTCTGATGCTGTGTCTAAAATTCTCAGATATTCTAGGTTTGATGGAAGCTCACGGTTGACTAAGAATTGTAGGATTTTTAATAATTTCAAGGGGCCAAAAAATAGCCCTCAATAATTTAAACTCTCCATAATCTTTTGAGTGAGTACATGGAACTAAACCTAGGTCCTCTAGAAAAGTAATATGTGCTCTTAACCACTGAGCCATCTCTCCAGCCCCTTAAGATGGTCTCACTGTATGGCCCTGGAACTCTGTAGTGCAGACTGGTCTAGGGCCTCAGAAATCCTCCTTCCTCTGACTCCCTGGTGCCATTGTTAAAAGTGTGGTCACCTCTCTGCATGATCTTCCAGATAAGCAGTCATTTGGGCTCAGAATCCTTAACAGAGGTTCCTGCTGTCTCCCTCCCCCTGTCTCTTCTCCCTCCTCCCCTCCCTCCCTCTCCTCCTCTTGGGAACTTTAGTCCTCAGGAGTTACCAGGAAGCTGATATCTGAACCCTAGAGAATCCCAGGCCTCCATCGACCCCCAGGTGCCCAGCACTGGGGCCTCTACTCTGACCCTTGGTAACAGGCAGTATCAGGGGCTCACACTTTCTCTGCTAGACTGAAAGCTGGTGAGCCCCAGCCACCTCATCCCCTGACCTTAGGGTAGCTATAAAGGAAGGGCTCTGTGTGGCCTCAGCCTGAGGGTGGGTTAAAGTTCTCAGAACCTTCAATAAAAAAGCATTTCCTTTTTAAAATATCTTTTAAATCTTTTTTGTTCCATTATTGTACTTATTTACATTCCAAATGTTCCCCCCATCCCCCCTTCCCTTTGCCTCTGAGAGAGTGCTACACACATCCAGCTACTCCCTTCCCTGGGGCATCAAATCTCTACAAAGTTAACATTTGTTCCAGAGTGGTATAACTGGGTCTTCAGATAAAACTTATTTCCAGTTTCTGAGGATCCACCAGATTGTTTCCAGAGTGGTTGTACCAGAGTGTACCTCTTTCTTTCTTTCCATGTACCCTCCAGCATGTATTGTCACCTGAGTTTTGATCTTAGCCATTCTGATCTGTGTAAGGTGGAATCTCAGGGTAGCTTTGATTTGCATTTCCCTGATGACTGTGGATGTTGAACGCTTCTTTTTTTGTTTTGTTTTTGTTTTTTTTTAAAAAACTTTTATTGCATTATGATGAGAAAAGTTACATGATTTCAATTTATCTGAACTTGTTAACATTTAAAAACGTATTTCAATTAAACATAATTGAATCACATTCTTGTTTCCCCTTTGTACCACTGCTCCTCCCAGAGACCCCCTTCAATACCGACAATATCTTTTTTGTCATATTCTTTAAAATTTATAAGATTATAACAATAAAAATGAGAATTATAAGAGTTGTTTGATATAAAGCATCAATTTAACAGTCTTACATAGGTGCTCGTCTACAGCAATAGTGAAAATACATTTTTCTCAATATAAATTTTAAATAACTCCAAACATATTAACTGTATACTTAAAAATAATACATCACTACTAGTATTTTCTTAAATGAACATGAACATATAAAGTCTTTTTGTAAGTTTTGTATTTAGTAGAGTTTAAAATCTTGGCTCTTACTGTGGTACAAGCCCAAAATAATAACAATTT
>NW_022196905.1:210887823-210888624 GCF_008632895.1 Mastomys coucha
GTATGTCTCTCTCTCAGGAACTGGAAGGCACATTGTACCCCAGGAACCATGGACTGGAACCTCAAAAACTTATGATACATGCCTTTTAGTGCAACTAGACCAGGCCAACTCCATGGTTCCCTGCAACCTCTGACTTCCGATTCTGGGTTACCAGTACATACTGTATACGTCGTTGCCTTCTGTGTATCCATTCTTCTTAGCTTTGACTGTTAACTTGATACAGTCTGGACTCATCTGAGAGGGAGCCTCAACTGAGGGATTGCCCAGATGAGACTGGCATGTGGTCATGTCTGTGAGCAATTGTCTTGGTTGGTAATTGATATAGGAGAGCCCAACTCACTGTGTCCAACAACATCCCCTGGAGAAACAGTCCTGGGTATATAAAGAAGCTGAGAATGAGCCTTCAAGTGAGCCAACACTGCTTCTCTGTGGTTTCTGTTCCAAATTCCTGCTTCAGTCCATGTGCAGGTTTCCCTCACTGATGGACTGTGCCCTGGAAGTGTAAGACAAGCCATCTTAGTTACTTTTCTGTTGCTGTGAAGAGATACCATGAGCAAGGCAACTTACAGAGATTAATTGGGAGCATGGTTACGGTTTCAGAGAGTGAGTCCATGGCCATGGTTTCGGGGAGGCCAGCAGGCAGACATGACTCTGGAGTAGTAGCTAAGAGCTTATATTTATCCACGAGCATGAAGCAGAGCACAGTGGGACTGGTATAGGTTTTCCAAGTGATAGCCATGGATGAATCCTCTGAAACTGTAAGCAAGTCCCCAAGTGAGTGCTTCCCTAGTGACACATCTC
>NW_022196905.1:210890755-210891207 GCF_008632895.1 Mastomys coucha
AAACCCTGGCTGGACGGCAGGAAAGTGACGAAAGGATAAACATGTAAAGGAAAGCTGGAGATGGGTGGGCAGAATGCACTCTTCCGGAGTGCAACAACCAGACCCTGAGCACTTCTGTTCTGTACACCACAGAGCTAGTGTCTGGAGGTGGCAATCCAGGCTGCAGTTGCTAGTCTTAACATGCACTGGTCAGTTAACTGTAAACACTGGTACTCACTTGTACAGAAGGTCAACATTTGCATTCAGACAGAGCAAGGCTTTGCTATTCTCACTAGTCAGACATAGCCATGCCCATACATTCACTTAGGAAGTTATCCCCTCCTTACATTTTCACTCCAGGCTTCCTCCTCTGCCTTCCCTTCAGAGCATAAAAGCCTACATTGCCTTGTGAATGGTCCCAATGTAAATCTAAAATGTACTCACAAATATAAAATCATTAACAGGCTTGGTGG
>NW_022196905.1:210891218-210891605 GCF_008632895.1 Mastomys coucha
TTGTGAATGGTCCCAATGTAAATCTAAAATGTACTCACAAATATAAAATCATTAACAGGCTTGGTGGTGGTGGTGCACGCCTTTAATCCCAGCACTTCGGAGGCAGAGGCAGGCGGATTTCGGAGTTCGAGGCCAGCCTGGTCTACAGAGTGAGTTCCAGGACAGCCAGGGCTACACAGAGAAACCCTTGTCTCGAGAAAAACAAAACAAAACAAAACAAAAAATCATTAACCAGCAAACTCTTAAGGTTGTATTTCTTGATTTTTACAGAGTCCAAGTGGTAAAGAAAGACTGTGAACTTGGCCCATGTGGAAAACCGGTTGCCCAGCCAAAGGTTCCTGAATGTCACTCCATCAGTCAGTCATCCCTGAAGAGGCACCCTACATC
>NW_022196905.1:210894039-210894823 GCF_008632895.1 Mastomys coucha
TTAAGTAAGGTGCAGCTTATTATGTGTGCAAACCACCACAGACCAAACTTTGTAAATGGAGGAAATAGTTAGACTCTTGCCAAGTTAACAAATGTCTTCAAACCCATGCAATGAGTTTCCAAATCTCATGAACCTAAGAAGTGTAAAACCTGTTGGTCCCAGTGCTGCCTAGAAGCCACCATGGAAACGTGACAGTGTCCTGTGGTGTCTCTCAGTTGCTCACTGCCAAATGTGTCAGTATACTGTGGATTTTTTTATTCTTAGTCATAATCCTGTTGGTATTTGGTGGTTTAGTTTTGTTTATTCTACAATTTCAAAGGTGCATACTGTCTTGATTATATCTACCCCAAGTCACCCCAGACACTCCTCAACATGCCCCCTCCCACTTTTATGTGCATTGCCTATGGCATCCCCTCTCCTTACACAGCCAAAGCTTCAGTGTGTTGAATGAAACAGCTGCCCCTGTCCAGCAGGCAGCAGACCCCCAGTCCTCAGCTTCTACATCTTTCAACCCTTTTGTGGGTTTTAAGCAATCATTGCTGGGTGGTTTTAATATCTATTTATTGAGGGTGGAGCGAGTCATGCTGAAATACCCATGTTCATCTGAACCTACCTGGTTTCAGGTTCAGTCTCCAATCTAAGTGGAACCATAGCTGTCTGCCAAGACTCCCAGGCTACGTGTGTATTCAGTGGGAGTGTTGTTTTCCTTGTCAACAAAATGTTATCTATTGCATCTTAACAAAGTGAGATCCTACAAGGAAATCAAAATGCATTCCAAGGGCTG
>NW_022196905.1:210904051-210905204 GCF_008632895.1 Mastomys coucha
ACTGTTCATTCATAGTCACAGTGGCCATGGCCTGTCTAAAAGATAGACAGCATCCCGCGGCTCTCTTCTCCACCCTCTGGCTCTTTCATTCTCTCTGTATCCTTTTCTGAAATGTGCCAGGAGCCCTGGAGGTGGCAGGCTTACTCCAGATGTCCTGTTTAGGGAGAGCACTCAGTCTTAGGCTCAGCACTTGGACCAGTTGTTACCCATCTCTTTATTGACTGACTACTTGCTGCAAAAAGTAGCTTCTAGGTCCAAGATTGAGAGCAGCCCTGACGGCCCAGGGGCTGAGCAGAAAGCCACAGGGCAAGCCATCATGGTTGGAGGGACGGGTGCAGGGATTGAGTATCGCTGCTCACAAGGATATGGGCATCTCTGTAGATCTGGCTACAATAGGAACAGAACAAAATGAAGGAAGCAGGCAGGTCCCTGACTCATGGTGCTTGTGTTTTAATTAGAGAAGGCCGACTAGGAAATAAACATCAGCTGAGCATCAATATTCAATGAGAGAAATGCATTTTAGTGACTGTGTCTGGGGCTCAGTTGGTAGAGTGCTCACCTAGCATGCAGAAAGCCCTAGGTTCAATCTCCAGCACTGTATGCTGAGTCATACCTGTCACACCTGCAATTGGGAGGTAGAGACAGGGATATTGGGGCTTCAAGGTCATCCTAGGCTATAAGATTGGGCTAGCCTAGGATATATGAGACTGCCTTCAAAGAGCTTTGTGTACAAAATGCCATGAACAGGAAACAGCAAATGGAAAGGTCCTGAGGCAAGATAAGAATGAGTCTGTTAGAAGCAAGGAAGGGGCATGTCTAGGCGGAGAGAGTCTAGATGCACCCAGGACTCACAGGAGACAGGCTAGGTACGCTGAGACACACTTGTCATCCCAGCTACATTCATCCTTGGATGGGAAAAAAGAAACTAACAGATCCCTGGGGTTCAATAATATAGAACCTGTGGGTCATAAGTTATGTCCCAAGAAGCCAAGCTCAGCCACCTGCCCTCAATAAGCCAATTAGAAAAGTCAAATTAACTGTAAAAAGCAGAAAGGGATATTTGGTCAATGTGGCTGCATTGGGAAGAGGAGAAAAGAGATCCAGGGACTTCCCCAAGTCCATTTTCTGGAGTGGAATAGAGAGGGGACAGATA
>NW_022196905.1:210905215-210956679 GCF_008632895.1 Mastomys coucha
CCCCAACAGGTCCCCTTTTCTTGTATACAGAAACAAGGCATACTTGGGGTGGCAATGTCTACATCAACTTGGCCCTAGGGACTCCAAGGGGACTGAGCCTGACTTAGGTCAGAGAGGTTGTAAGGATGCCCAGAATGGTCTGACCCATCATAGGGAGGAGCCCATCAACTTAGCCGGGTTCCCCGTCTTAGGTTGCCCATCACTGGCTTGCCAGTCCATCATGCTGGAAAGGTGAAGAGCCAAGCATGAGCTGGGTTATTTTAAGAGCTGTTTGTAAGAATGTCATCAAAACCATCTCCCAGATCTGACATTGCCAGCTGGTGGTAATCTACAAAGGCTGGGCCTTAATTGCATCTACCTGTCCCTTAATAAAGGCCATAATTTTATTTAAAAGAAAAGGTCCTAGTGATGATAGAATTACTAAGCCAAGCCCTGGGCCAAGGAAGGGGAGAAGACAAGGCAGAATTTCATTCCAGGTGCTCTACACGATGTTATCAAAGAGTTCCTGACATCTCTAATTCTTGTTGATGTTTTCAGATTCAGTCGCACACCATTCTGGACTTGTTTGCATAAAAACAGCACTTTTCCTGTAAAACCAAGCAGATGCCTTCCTTGTCGGTGGTAAGTAGATCTAGGCCACGTCTATTTTGGAGAACCACCTCAGCCAGGGGATCTACCTGATCCTGCAGGTCTTTGACAGACTGGTAAACCATATTCACATCTTGGGGTTTTTTGTTGTTGTTGTTGTTTTTGGTTTTTTTCAAGACAGAGTTTCTCTGTATAGCCCTGGCTATCCTGGAACTCACTCTGTATTCCAGGCTGTCCTCGAACTGAGAAATCCACCTGCCTCTGCCTCCCAAGTGCTGGGATTAGGGATAGCTTATTGTAGGTATCTGCAGCTACCCCTTTGCCAGCCGAGCTGGTGGCAAGAGCTCCAGATATCCCGAGCCTGATTAGAAGGGGGATAAACAGCATTGTCTTCCTATGCCTGGGGGAAAAGGTATCAAAGCTGGGCAAGGGAACAGGCTGATCTCCTGGGAGGATCTTAATGTCTGGTAAAAGCATCGCAGGGAGGCAGGACCCAGTCCAGTTTAAAGGGAGAAAAGGATAGGCCATGTTGTCTCCACACACACAAAGATCCTACCTTTATCCAGGCAAATTGGCTCAGAAATAGTAATATAATAAGTACAGGAGGTAAATACTACCAAGCCAAGATCTATATCAAAACAATTACTTTTATAGGGGCTAAAGAAGCATGTAGATGCATTAAAACCAGTTGGTAGTACCCTGAAGGGCCTTAGAAAGTTACAATCTTCTTTTTTCGAAATAAGGGACAGAATCAATAAGCTAAGGAACCACTAGGGGCCAGGAGGCACCCAGTGCAAGGCACAACCATCAGTCGTTAGCTAGAGAGGGACTGGAGACATTTAGGGCAACATGTGTAGCTGCAATGATTTCAGAGTTTTGGGGATTCATATCAAAGCATCTTGGTTTGGGCAATAAAAGGGAGTGATAATGAAGACAGGGTACAAGGCTATCAATTTGGGCAGATTGTGCCCAACAAGCCTGTCTGACTATTGGTGCATGGCAAGGAGCTTGTGCATACTTCTGTTCTGAGCCGAGCACCTGAGGAATAGTGTACCAATCTCCACCAAAGGAGCCCAAATATTTTTTGAGGTACAGCAATAAAATAGGGCACTCCATCTCTGGAAGTATTCTGTGAATGATGTATAACAGATGCCATTCATTTGATCCACAAATGTACAGTCCTTAGGACATTTGTCATTCGGTAGAGCAGGCAGAGGCTTTGGCTTTGAGACACAGACCCAGTTTTGGTGAAACTTCCTGACTGTGGAGCTGTGAACGCCCAAATAGACAGTCTTATCTCCACAGTCAGTGGATTGATAATAACGTAGAGGAGGAGCCTGACTGTCTCCTTGACAATCGCAGGAGTTACCATATAATGAGGTCAGGAGCTGCTGCTTATCAAAGGGTCGATCGAGTCTACCCTCAACCTGTTTTATCATCAGAAGTAGTCCGAGGGTAATCAGCAATCTCATTTTCTTTTGCTTTTCCAGTAGAGTGAAGAAGAGAAAGGTTCTCAGAGGGAGTTTTCCCCTCTGGAAGAGGCTTGTTAAATTGTCTCACGAGTCTTTCAGGGAGTCACTTGGCAGAGTGTGCTTTTTTAGAATAAACAAAAACAGACTCTCTTCCCCAGATGAGCACTGGGTCTGGGCCGTGCCAGGAATTATCTAAGGGATCCCTCCACATAACCGTGGAGAAGTCAGTTTTGGGATCTCTCTGCCAAAACTGAGAAGCAGCCGATTTTCCTTCCTGGTCCGAGGTCAGGCAATTTATGGTGAATAATTCATGTACCACAATATTTCGTGGCATTCCTCGGGTCGGATACCATTCTCCTCCCTTTATTCTGTTAACGGTGTTTTTGAGGGTGAGATGGGCTCTTTCAACAATACCCTGTCCTTGTGGACTGTATGGAATGCCTGTAATGTGGACAATTTCTAAGGTAGCACAAAAATCTAGAAAGGCTTTGATGGTGTAGCCAGGACTATTATCAGTCTTAATCTGGTGTGGCAAACACCATTACAGAAAAAGCTGCAAGGGGCTGGTGAGATGGCTCAGCAGGTAATAGCACTGACTGCTCTCCCGAAGGTCCTGAGTTCGGATCCCAGCAACCACATGGTGGCTCACAACCACCCATAATAAGATCTGATGACTTCTTCTGGTGCATCTGAAGACAGCAAGCAAGGATGGAGCAAGCGGGTTTGATTGGAGCCAGCAGAGGTCCTAAAATCAATTCCCAACAACCACATGAAGGCCCACAACCATCTGTACAGCTACAGTGTACTCATATACATAAAATAAATAAATAAATCTTTTAAAAAAATAATAATCTCAGTATAGAGGTCTCTAGCCAGCCTCTACCCTATTCAGTGAGCTCCAAACATGGTAGTCTCAAAACATGAGGTGAATGGCTCAAAAAAAAAGAAAAAAGAAAAGAAAAAAGACAAAAGAAAAAAGAAAAGAAAGAAAAGAAAAGAAAAGAAAAAGCTGCAAGATGACTGAGAACATGTTTAGAGGGCTCTCCCGATTGGACAGAGGCAAAGATAAACCCAGAACAAGTATCAGTAATTACATGAACATATTTGAAGTTACCAACTCAGACATATGAGTGACTTCCATCTGCCAGATGGCATTACGGACAAGGCCACGAGGGTTGACACCTAAGTGGGGTACAGGGTCATGTCTTATGCAATTCTGACAACTTTCAACAATATGGCGAGCCTGTTCTCTACTTATCTTATATAACAGGCATAAAGAGCATGCATTAAGATGATGCAGAGAATGAGCACTCTGAGCCGCTTTTAGACCCTGTGTTTTGGAAAACTCAGAAGAAACCAGAAAAGCTAAACAGCGTGTGGCCTGATCTGCTAGATGATTACCAGCAGATAGGGCCCTGGGAGCCCAGAATGAGCTCGTAAATGTCCAGTAAAAAAGGGAAATTTTCTGGATCTGATAAGGGAAGCTGGTTTCTGAAACAGCACACTGGCTTGGGGTCCCCCTTTTATTTGGCCAACTGTCTCTAGCAAGGGGATAGATTGGGCAATATAAGCACTACCAGTAAAAATATTAATGGGACAATCGTTAAAGGCTTGGAGAGCTGCCATATCAGCATGAAGTTCAGTAATCTGTGCAGAGAAAGAATTGGTTTGGAAATTAAAAGCTTGATCTCTCCAGGCATAGGCTACCATCCATTAGCTGAACCATCTGTAAACACTGAAAGGGCTCCAGGGATGGGAGTGGAGTTAGTCAATCTTGGAAAAATGACTTCTTGCCTAGTGACAAAATCAGTGAGTTTATTTGGTGGATAATGATTATCCAGAGTGCCTGAAAAGCCAACCAAGGCGAGAGGCCAGTCATCTGTGGTCTGCATTAACCAATCAACCTGATCTTTGGGATAGGGTTGTATAATATAATCAGGCTCTTTTCCAAAACAAACTTTTGCTTGTTTTCTGCCTAACATTATACTATCGGAAACAAGTTGATACTATGGATTCAATACTCTTTGGGGGCTAATAGGCAGATGAAGCCACATGATAGGCACAGTCTGCCAAAATAAGGCAGTGGGAGTGTTCAGTTTTACAATTAGCCATAAAGGTTCATCAATTTTTATAGATTTCATTTGTTGATTTTTGAATCGATATCTTAACCAGCTTAATAGCCTATCTGCCTTTTTCAGTAAGAAAGTGAGGAGATTCAGGATTCCCATTAAGGATTTCATAAAGGGGCTTTAATTCATCTTTACAATTTTAAATAGGGCAACAGCCAATTGATATCTCCAAACAATTTTTGAAAATCACTTAAAGAGCAAAGTCCATCCAGTCTGAGAGCAATTTTCTGTGACCAGATATTACCACCTGATCACTTAAAACCCAAATAATGAAGTTTATCAGGAGCCACTTGTAATCCACTATCTGAAAGGGTCCTCCAAAGATCTTCATAGCAAGAGAGAACCTCTACATCTGCTCTTCTTGCTAATAAAATGTCATCCATACAATGGGCCATGGAAATGTCAGGCCAAATGAGCCTAACTTCCTTTGTGGTGGAAACAACAAAGGACTGACAAAGGGTAGGGCTATTAGCCATCCCCTGGGGGAGCACCCACCATTGAAAGTGTTGCATCAGGTCCGCAGAAATTAGGTTAGGGGAGACTAAAGAAGAAGCACTTTTTATCATCAGGGTGTAAAGGAATGGTAAAGAAACAGTCTTTTAAATCTATTACAATCATATAATACCCCAGGGGTATGGCGGAAGGTGAGGGTAGCCCAGGTTGCAGGGCCCTCATTACCACCATGGATTTATTAACTGCTCAAAGGTCTTGGTGCAGCCACCATTTGCCGGATTTCTTTTTAATCACAAATATAGGAGTATTTTATGGGGAATTGCTGGGTACTAGATGGTCTGCCTCAAGCTGCCCCCTGCACCAGCTGTCTGACAGCATCAAGTTTTTCTGAAGTAAGGGGGCCATTGAGCAACCCAAATAAGATCATCTGACAACCAAGTAATTTTGTCAGCATGGGTCACAGGAGAGTCAACAGCCCCTAGGAAAAATGTCCAAGACCCAGACGATTATGATATGATAGAGATAGGCTCAGTGATACCATCTTCATTTACTCCTCAGCCCTTACCAGGCATATGCCTCTTTTTTATCATCTGGAGAGTAACTATATCATTAGAGCTACACATTATCATCCCCAACTGAGAAAGATCTCGGCCCCAAAGATTTACAGGGAGGCCAGGTATAACATAAGGCTGAATTTTTCCAGAATGTTCCTCATGATGTTTCCAAATAAGCGGAACTATGCTCCTCATGGGATTGGAGCTTTGGCCTAGGCCTTGGAGGTGAGTCAAGGTGACTTCTGTGGGCCAGGCTTTAGGCCACTCAGCCACTCGAATGATTGCGACATCTGCTCCTGTATCTACAAGGTCAGAAAATATTTTACCATTTAATGTTAAAATCAAAGTGGGCTTATCCTTGGATATAGCCTGGATCCAAAAGGCATCAGAGGAGCCAGGGCCATTTTTGGGTTTAACTTTTTAGAGACTTATGTGAATTTGACTGAAAGGGTAAAGGAAGCAATTGAGCAATTCTTTGCTTCAGAGGAGGCAAAAATAAGAATCTCCCTTTGAAAATCATTATCAGTAACTCCTGGAAAAATATGTAAGCCTTTCAAAAATGAACTGCATTGACCCAAAATAATACCAAACCTGTCTGGGGGCAGCGGTCCATAAATTCCAGTTTTAATGGTCTGGACCCCCATTTCAGGAGGTAAGGTTACACAGGAGGAGGCACAGAGGTCCAACCCTGGGCTGCGGGGTGTGGCTCGGTAGAGTTCTGAAATGAGCTGTGGCTTGGTGGGACAAAGCTCACTGCCCCAAATGGGTTTTTGTTTTTCGGGGCCTGGGGCTGTCCCTGCCGCAGTGTCTGCCCCTGGAGATCTATCTTAGCTCAACAGTCATTAACCCAGTGGCAGCCCTGTTTGCAACGAGGGCACAGGCTGGGAGCTAAGGGGCAAGAAGGCCCAACACTGCCCTGTCTTTGGGGGCAGTATTTTGAGAGATGGCCAGCCTGTCCACAAGAAAAGCATTTACGTTGGTCACAGCGGAATTTATCTTGGCATGCAAGGAATTGTTGGACTGTAGTACCTTGCATGGCCAACCCTTGTTGGTATGCCCTGCCAATTTCAGAACACAGACAAATATAATCAGAAATATCACCCTTTTTACGATGGGGATGAATAGCAGCTTAACAGGCAGCATTAGCATTTTCAAAGGCAAGTTGTTTAATAAAATCAGAACAATCTGTATTTCCAAAAGTACATCCCGCAGTCATGGTGAGGTGATGAACAAAATCCTTAAAAGGCTCACCAGGTCCTTGTTTAACACTAGTGAGGGGCAAGCCCACGCGTTCTTTAGAGGGCAGGTGTTCCCATGCCTTAAGAGCAGCAGACCAAATCTGCGCAAACAAGCCTGGTTGATAATTAAGCTGTTGTGCCTCATCCTGATAATCTTCTATACCAAGAAGCATATTAGCTGTCCAGGCTACCCGTGCCTGGGCATTTCTATGGCCAAATCTTTGCAGGCATCTTTATAATCACCCTCCTATAGATGAAAATCTCCCCCTCCAAGGGAGGATTGGGCAAGGGTACACCAATCTTGGGGTGTAAGCCATCTTTCAGCAACTGCCTCAATTAAAGCCAGAGTATATGGTGCTGTGGCCCCATATTGAGAAACTGCCATTTTTAATTCTCTGAGCACACACATTTCAAAAGCAACATGGTGGTGGACAGGTCCTGCATTTCCGCCCTCCCGGGGCGGGTGTCTCCACCACTGGGAACACAGTAATCAGAGGAGAGACCTGAGTTGGGACCACAGAATGAGCTAACTGAGGGAGTATTCGAGGTTGTTTACGTTGTTTTAAGAGTTCTTGGTGTTCACATTCAAGACAGATTTGATCTTTAAGGTCTTGATTTCGCTTTTGAAGGGAAGCCAAATTTTGTGCCAGTGGTGGAGCCAACAGGATAGGGGCACAAGGAGGTGGCAGCCTCCGAAGAGGAGGCCGGTCAGAATTATGATACTGAGCGGCTGCTTCATCTATAGATCTTTTCACTCGCTGTCACTGAGGTCATCTACTGGGATCGCCTTTTTAGATTTTTTTTTTGAAGAGTGGATAAATTCTTTTAACCTTAGGGTGAGTGTCTGTGGAATTTTTTTTTATCATCTTTAGAATTTGTAAAGGAGTAGGACTACATTTTAAATTATTTGTGGAGACTTTTGTAGCCCTGATATTTTCCTCAGTGTCACTATCAAAGGACATCAAGTCCTTGCCTGCCTGTTTTGGTGGCCGAGAGATCAGCACCTCATCATCAGGGGCATTGCCCTTATTAGAGGCAACAGTAACAACACTCTTTTTAGCAGCAAGGCATTTTTCTCTCTCTTTAACAACTTCTGCAACTGAGGGATCAGATGGTTTAAAAGAAAGAACTTCCTTAATAAGATTCCAAAAGGATAATGTCGTTACCAGGAACTTTTCAGGCCCCAAAACTTTACAATAATCTTTAATACCACTACCTACACATTCGCATCTATTAAGATCAATGGTACCTTCAAGAGGAAACCATGCGCAAATCTCTTTAACAAAATCAAAAACTGTAAGCAAATCATATATTTTAACCTTTATCCCTCGATCCTTTAAAGCCTTTTTCAACCCTTCCACAAATAATTCATGGCTACTCAATGCCTGTCCCATGATCACCGCAAACTTACCAGGATCCCTAGTCCAGGCGGCAGGCTCCTGCCCAAGACATCTTCCACACAGAATTCGTTGGTTGACCAAAAACACTGTGATGATCTTCACTGGTCCCACATACTCAAGCCCCACGGCTGGGCACCAGCTGCCCTGACCTGCAGGACTTAAACTTCAGGGGTCTCGAGGAAAGGGAGCAACAACAACAAATTGGGATCAGGAGACTCAAAGGAAGGAGACAAGACAAAAAATTCTGTTCAAGTCTCAGTTTACTCTAGAGAAACAAAGGGCTTATAAACCACAAAGGTATTTGCCCAGGTGCACAGGCCAAACCGGTATTATCGCTTGGTTACACAATAACAAAAATGGAATGCCCTCATTGTAAAAAGTTGGAAAGGAATGCCCCCATTGTAAAAAGTCTGGAAAGCCCCCTATCCTAAAATTTCCTGAGTCAATTATGGGAACAGAAGCATGATAGTGGAAGAAACAAAAGAGTGTTAGTTAATAGATGATGGGCCAGGGACAAGATGGAGACTGAGATGCCAGGGGCTTTGGGGCCCCAACACTTATTCACTTTACATCCCACTCACTGCCTGCCTCCCGGTCAGCCTCTCCCACAATACATCTCCCCTCCCCTTCTCCTCTGAGAGGAGTGTATTCACCCACTCTGGCACACCAAGTCTCTGTATGGCTAGGTGCTTCCTCTCCCACTGAGGCCAAACAAGGCAGCCCAGCTAGAAAAACATATCCCACAGACAGGCAACAGCTTTGAGATAGCCCCTATTCCAGTTCTTCAGAACCATGTGAAGACTAAGCTGCACATATGTGTGGGGATACTTAGGGTTGGCCCGTGTATGTTCTTTGGTTGGTGGTTTAGTCTCTGAGAGCCCCAAGGGTCCAGGTTAGTTGATTCTGTTGGTCTTCCTGTGGAGTTCTTAACCCCTTAAGAGCCTGCAGTCCTTCCTCCTATTCTTTCATAAGAGTTCTCAAGCAGCTGGGTGGTAGTGGTGGCGCACACCTTTAAATCCCAGCACTTGGGAGGCAGAGAAAGGCAGATTTCTGAGTTCAAGGACAGCCTGGTCTACAGAGTGAGTTCCAGGACAGCCAGGGCTACACAGAGAAACCCTGTCTCGAAAAACCAAAGGGGGAAAAAAAAGAGTCCTCAAGCTCCCTCTACTGTTTGGTGTGGTATTTTTATTAACAAGCTGCAGACCTAAGCTGGGCATGTTCTGAGCTACTGTAACCTTCTAAACTATTAATGTCCCAGCCACAGGCCCCATGTTACTTGCAGTTTGAGTCTCGCCCTGGGTTCCTGTGCTCCATGTGTATCCTCATGGTGAATGCCTTGGTGACCTGTTCATCACAACTCCTCCTGGATTCTCTGCCTCGTGGCCACCTCTCCCTTCACCCTCATGGTCCTGCTCTACCTCCTCTTCTCTGTTCTCTCTGGGATGCCCCTCCTCCAACTAGAATCAGAAGTCCCTCCCTATTCTCTTCGGACCAGCTAATTAGCTAATTCAGCTCTTTACTGACCAACCAGAAGGTGATGGAAAAGAATGTTTATGGAAACACTGAGGCAGGTGATGCTTCATAAAAATAACAATACCTGAGTCTGGATAGTAGTCAACTCTTTGCAGCTATAGATCTCAGCATTTGAATAAAGCAAAGACAACATCTGCACAGTGCACAAAGAGATTATCCCTATACATAAATATATGAGAATCACGTAAAAAATATTTTATATTACAAAATACTAAGCAATTAAATGGCTATCCCCAAAATGAAATAAAATGAATAATAATCATATAAAATACTAAATAGCAATAAATTTATTTACTATATTCTATATGCAGAACCACCAAGGTAGGGAGCGTGAGTCAGCAAGCATTAGACAGCCTGCCTTTGAGGTTTGTTTTTTTTTTTTTTTAAGTGCAAAGAGTCAGGTTTATGATGGCCACTTAAACTTCCCAAGAGTGGAGGTTACAACAGCTCTGTTTGCTGAGCACTTGTTATGTACCAGGCACAGCTCCAAGTGCTCACTCATCAGGATTGTGTTCTATTTCTCCCTGTTATGTGATGAGGAACCTGAAGAACAGAGAGAGGGACTAACCTGCCCCAGTCACACAGCAGAGCTTATGCTTGCAGCCAGCATCTTCCAGGTCCCTGGCTCTTCAGAGGTGATTTTTTTTTTCTTCCCAGTCATCTAGTTTTAAATCTCAGGAGTCAAATGGAATGGCTCTGAGGCCCTCCCCCACCATTCTACCCCAAGATTGCTCTGTGCAGAGACGAAGACAGAGAATTCTGAAACTAAGAGGGGGTGGGGGAAGAGGAGAGGGCACACCCTCATGACATTCATAAAGGCCCTGGGCAGACAGTTAGAGTTGCCAGCCATGCCTGGCCAGCATGTAGCATCAGAGGCCCAGAAAAGAAGTGAACAGATCTCTGAGGGCAGAAGGAATCACAGATCCAACTGAGAGGAGCCAGCAAAGGGACAGCAAGAGCTGGAAAGGAGCCATCTGTCCTCTACTGGCCAAATCTGAACTGGCCAAAGACTCCTGGGGCCAAATGGTCCCCGGATGAGCCCTTTGTGAGCTTTCCTTTCTAAGGCAGAGGCTCTGACATGCCCTGTTCCTTGGTTACATACTGCAATGGCTATTCCTGTTTGTTCACTTGACTACATCTGGAATGAACTGCAATCGAGAAATGGAGGGTGCACCTGTGATCCAGATCCTGAGGCTAGAAAACACAGGCTTTTGACCTAAATCTTGAGGCCATGAAAAGTTCAGGCCCAGGCAAGGTGGCACATGCCTTTAATCCCAGGAGACAAAGGCAAGATTTCTGAGTTCAAGGCCAGCCTGGGACAGGGCAAATTCCAAGTAAAGAACAGTTAGGTCCAGGCATGGTGATACACACCTTTAATCTGGTTGTATTCTGTTGGAGGCCTACATAAGGACAATGAGAAAATGTAAGGGTTCCTTTGAGTGGAAACTTCTAGTTCTTTGGAAAGTCAGTTATGCCAAATGGTGGTTTCCTGGGGCACACAGGTGAAAGGATGTCTTGCTAAAGCAAACAGGTGAAAAACTGTTTTCCTGAAGCAGACACAAGTGAAAGGATGCTTGGATAAAGCTGTCATATGAAAGGACACTTGATGAAGGAGTATAAATGTGACCCCACAGACAGTGGGAGACGAGCACTGAGCTTTGGTTTGATTTTCTCTGCCTCGCTATTCTTCAGTAACCACACGCATGTGTTCACCTTACATAAAGTCGTTGAGCTCAGCATATGATGACACTGACATTGAGAGAAACTCACCAAAGAACAGCTCTTGAGGTCCCTATGGCAGCTTGCTGCTTCTGCGGCCTCACCTTGAGCCAGTCGGCGAACCTGGCGATTTCTTTAGGATTGAACTATAGCTACCTGGTGTCTGCTTGCTGAAAGGCCTGGACTGTAGCTGCTGGTTCCTGCCTGGTGTCTGCCTGCCTAGAGGACTGCTCTGTATCTGCTGAGTCGTATTTAGTGTTTGCTATGGGACTGAACTGCTGCCCAAGAAGATTAAGCTCACCACCAAAGAGCTATTGCTGAACAGGTCCACTTCCCCCATATCCTAGTAACTTTTCTCTTTCACTACCTCTGCTGGGTGGTGGACTAGAGGAGAGGTTGAACCCTTATTAAAAGTAGGTTGCAAAAAATGTATGCTTACGTTCCTTCTTTGCCTGCCTGCACTTACTTGCCAGCACATCTGTTGGAGCGTACTTCATGATTCCAGCTTACACAGAAGACCAGCTGAAACAACCAGTCTTGTGGGACTGAGCAACTACTAGACTCTTGAACTTCCCATTCACAGCTGCCCATGGTTAGGTTAGTTAGGACTGTAATGCTGGGGAACGGTTGAACCCCCAAAACACAGACAGGAGCGGATCACAGCAGGGTCTTTATTCTATTTGACCTAGCTCGGGCCCCTCCAATGCTCCACTGTCATGCAGGACAGTTTTGGTGGTGAGCCTTGAATATCTATGGGGTAAGGCTTAATAGTAAGCAGCAAGGGGCTGGGAGATGTGTGTGCCATCATCTAACTGGAAAGCTATTGTGGCCTTTAACATAATTGGCACGTGTTGGGAATCACATCATAAACCTAATTTCTGCTTCCCTCAGAATTGGTGGTCATTAGGCAGGGGGTGGGTTTGTAACCTGGGGATGTGGGTTTGTTGGGGGGAATAACCTGGAGATGCTGGTCTTGTTGGGGATTAGCTCAGAGACTGGAGCTAGGCTCGGGCTTTTGTTGGAGGCAGCTTGGAAACTAATGCTAGGTGCCAGCCCGTTAATTTACCTGAGTTCAAACTTAGGTCAGGTTCTCTAAAATGGAGTCTGAACTTAAAAGATTTGGCCTCTCAGTACTACAGACTGTAAGTCATTCCAATAAATCTCTTTAATATATAGAGACATTCCATAAGTTCTGTGACTCTAGAGAACCCTGACTAATACACATGCCCAGTTGCTGTAATGACACACCCTCAAAAGCTAAGGGACTGTGGTGATTTGGATAAGGATGACCCCTAAGCTCATGTGTTCAGATGCTTGGTCCCACATTGGTGGAAATGTTTGGGAAGGGTTAGGTAGTCTGGCTACCGTGGCCATTCTTGGTTTTCAATTTGACTACATCTGTAATTAACTAAAACCCAATCTGTTTGGCACATCGCTAAGGGATTTTTCTTGATTAGGTCATTTGAGATGGGAAGAGCAACCTCTAATCTAGGCCACACTTTTTTCTTTTTTTATTTTTTTATTTTAAATTCAACCCAGAACCAAAATCCCGGTAATGGCGCCACCTACAGCTAGGATTAGGACGGATCATTCCACTTCAGTTGATTTATCCAGATAATCACTCACAGGTGTACCTTGCCTCCTGAGTGACAATATTAATCTTTATGTCAACCTTCCATGGCTCCCTGTGGCTCACATAAGGCATGTAACCTGGATGTCTGGTGAGGCTCAGACAAGGTGACAAGAGATTTTTATTCCTGGAAATGCACAGGCGGGTGGATGGAGGGGCGGTTCCACGCCAGCTCTGGGATCACTGCGCGCCTGCGCTGAGCGGCTCTACCTTCAACCACAGCCCGCCCTCTGCGCGCAGGATCAGTTCTGGCTTCCTGCGGGGCTCCTTGTCATCCGGCAGAACGCGGAAGCGCTGCAGAGTCAACGCCAACGCCACTTTCATCTCGTTCATGGCGAAAGTCTGTCCTATGCAGTTCCTGCAGGAGGGCGGGTGGGAACTCTTGACTGTGCCCTAGACCCTACCCAGGGCCAACACAGCACTAGAACCTGGCCCGAGTCTGAGGTTTCTGGGACCACGCATGGGCATAGACATCCTCAGAGCCTAGCCCAGATTAATAACCGAACAGGTCAGGGCGGGATTCTGAGCACAGAGAAGGACTCTTCACCTTCTCCTCCCGGGTTCCCCAAACCTTTGCACAATTCTGTGCAGGGCGGCAGGAAAGAGACGCTAACCTCCAAATACCCGAACTGCCCTCACTGTCAGCCCTGAGCCCCTCCCACTCAGTTCTAGCCTCACCTGGGCCCAGCCGAGAAGGGAATAAAAGCCAGGGGTGACCTGCCCTTGACGTTGTCTGCCTCAAAGCGGAAGGGGTCATAGACCTGCAGGAGACATAGAGCCATGGCGGGTGAGGACCAATTGCCAGCGAAGCCAGGAGCAGAGTCCTCAGTGTGCAGTGGAAGGTCAGAGTTGATTTATCTACCTCCTGGGATGTAGTGAGAAGTAGTTGGAAACGCTAGGTTCCATCCCAGCACCAGCATAAAACTGATGGCCGCAAACCTGCCATCCCAGCAGGAGGCAGGAGGATCCTCTCCCAGTCAAATGCTGTACACGGACTTCCAGGCTGGCCTGGGATACCTGACACCCTGCTTCATAAAACCCTTTCCTGGGGCTGGGGAGGTAGCTAAGTTGAAAGAGCAATTATCTAGTAGGCAGGAAGTCCTGGATCCCATCCCCAGCACCACACCTGTCATCCCAACACTGAGGGGATGGAAGCGGGAGGATCAGAAATTTATGGTTATCCTTGGCTACAGGTTAAGTTGAAGCCAGCCTGAGCTACATAAGACCTTATCCAACAAACAAGCAAAAAGACTGTCCTCTTGAGAACTGCAGCCCATAACAGAATTAAGAGGGACAGCACCTCCGGGTCTGGCCACACAGCTGGATTGTGATGTGTTCCGAAAATACTTATTCGGCAGATGACACCTGTGGGGAAAAGGAAGCAATGAGGACAAACTGCTGCAACCTGGATCCTCTGTCTGTCCAGAACCCTCCTCCTGGTTGCTTCCGGCACCTTTAGGGATGATCCGGCCATCTGGGAGCGTTATGTCCTGAGTGCAGCAGCGGGAGATTGCCGTGACCGGAGGATGTAGCCGTAGGCTCTCCTTAATGCACATGGTGAGGAATGGCAGCTGGGCCAGGTCGTCCCTGAGGAAAAAAAAAAAAAAACAACAACTAATAGTTAACCAGATCAAAAATGAGAGAACTTCAGAGAACTTCATCTCCTCTGTGACCCAATGAAACCTGCCTGTTTTAAGTGCTAAGATGGATGAAGTACTTGAGAACTGGAAAAACACAGGCTGACTAGATGGCTAGGAGAGGAAAAGAAGCTGCCAGTAAGTCTGAAGACGAGTTCAATCTCCAAGAAAGACATTAATTAACTAATTAATTAGTGCAATTAAAAACAAAAACAGAATCCCAACAATGGAAAGACAGAGACAGGAAGGATTATGAGTTCCAGTCCAGCCTTTGGCACACAATGACACTCTTGTCTAAAAAAACATTCATTATTAATAAACAGTTGGTTAGCTTACTGACCAGTTCGTTTAATTGTGTCATTCTTAGTGACTAACTTATTAATCAAAAGCTTTTAAAAATCAGATAATTAAGAGTACCAAAGAAAGGTTAGCCAGGTGGCTTTAAAATCTTTATCCTGAGAGAACAAAATTGTAATGCCAAGGGTATAAAAGTTAACAAATGGGCAGGACAGCTGGCTTAGTGTTTAAGAGGACCTGAGTTCAATTCCCAGCACTACAGGCAGTTCACCACTGGCCCATACACCCTAATTCTAGAGGCTCTGACTCACTCTTCCGGCTTCTGCAGACTCCGCACTCACACACAAGTACGCACACACATACACATATATAATTTTAAAATAAACATAATTTTAAAAAAAGATTTATTTTTATGTATATGAGTACACTGTAGCTGTACAGATGGTTGTGAGCCATCATGTGGTTGCTGGTAATTAAACTCAGGACTTCTGCTCACTCGGGCCCCACTTGCTCAGGCCCAAAGTTTCACTCACTATTTATTTATTTATTTACTTATTTATTTATTTTGGTGGGTTTGAGACAGGGTTTCTCTGTATAGCCCTGGCTGTCCTGGAACTCACTCTGTAGACCAGGCTGGCCTCGAACTCAGAAAACTACCTGCCTCTGCCTCCCAAGTGCTGGGATTAAAGGTGTGCACCACCACCGCCTGGCTTCACTCACTATTTATTATATGTAAGTACTGTTGCTGTCTTCAGACACATCAGAAGAGGGCATCAGATCTCATTACAGATGGTTGTGAGCCACCATGTGGTTGCTGGGATTTGAACTCAGGACCTTCAGAAGAGCAGTCAGTGCTCTTACCCTCTGAGTCATCACTCCAGCCCAAATAAAAATAATTTTTAATTTAACAAGTGGCATAAAAATTATTCGTTCTAGAAAAAAAGAGAGAAACCAAACTACAAAACAGTAGAAAGAAGATAACTAGATCTAAAGCTTTGCTTTTGTCATCATTGCACTAGAGACACTAGAAATGCAATTAGCCAAGGAGTGGGGAAGGAAAGAAGGAAGGAATGCAGCTTGCGGTGTAAGGGTGCATGTGCCCTTGCAGCAGAGAGGGGCACTGCAGGTGCTTGTTTTGGTTTCCCTTTGTGTCTTAGTTAGGGTTTTACTGCTGTGAAGAGACACCATGACTAAGGCAACTCTCATAAGGATATCACTTCACTGGGGCTTGCTTACAGCTTCAGAGGTGCAGTCTGTTATCATTGTGGCAGGAAGCATAGCAGCGTCCAGGCACTATGGCACTGGAGGAGCTAAGAGTTCTACCTTTCGTTCTGAAGGCAGCTAGTAAGAGATTGGCTTTCAGGAAGCTGGGACAAGGGTCTTAAAGCCCATGCCCACAGTGACACACTTCCTCCAACAAGGCCACACCTCCTAAGAGTGCCACTCCCTAGGCCAAGCATATTCAAACTACCACAGTTTGTTTAGTTTTGGTTTCGTGGTACTAAGGATCTAGCCCACGGCCTTTTACAGTCTAGGTGAGTGGTCTACCACCAAGCCACATGCATAGCTCCAGGCAGAGTCCATGGGAAAACATTAACAACCAATGAGCCAATGATGTAGCTGAAATCTTTAATCTGTCTTCTTTTGGTATGTTGTGATTATTTAAAATTTTAGGACCTGGTGCTGCTAAATCTGCAGCTGAAAAACCCCACAGCACACCACTCTCTCCTGTGGCCAGCACCCCACGTCTTCCCCAAAGGCTGCCTGGCTGCTAGCTTTTTGTTTCTTTGTTTATGTATCCCTCTGTGATGGTTTGTATAAGCTCGACCCAGGGAGTGTTACTATTCGAAGGTGTGGCCCTGTTGGAGGTGTGTCACTGTGGGTGTGGGCTTTAAGACCCTCATCCTAGCTGCCTGGAAGCCAGTATTCTGCTAGCAGCCTTCAGATGAAGATGTAGAACTCTCAGCCCCTCCTGCACCATGCCTGCCTTGATGATGATGGACTGAACCTCTGAACCTGTAAGCCAGCCCCAATTAAATGTTGTCCTTATAAGAGTTGCCTTGGTCATGATATCTGTTCACAGCAGTGAACCCTTTAAGACACCCCCTAAGGATGCCTCTTTGTTTTGTTTTGTTTTTGCAAGTTTTAAATTGTGTATGTGTGTCTGTGTGTGTGAATGTATACATGTGTACACGTGTTTTTATGCAGGTGCCCAAGGAAGCAGGTAGCATTGAATCATCTGGTGCTAGAGTTACAGGCAATTGTGAGCAACCCAACATGGGTTCTGAGAACTAAAGTAGGGTCCTGTGCAAGAGCACTGTGTGTTCTTAAGCACAGAGCCATTTTTCCATTTTTGTTTTTTTGTGTTTTGAGATGGACAGGGTCTTGCTATGCTTCCCAGACGTATCTTCAATGCTTGTTTCAAGGGATCTTCTCGCCTCAACTTCTCAAATGAAGGGACTAAAGGTGCTCCCCAAGACACACAACTCACCTGACGCTTCTAAGAAACTCCAATAAACTAAGTTAAAGATTTTCTGGAAGACTAAAGACTTGTACAGTTAGGTCAATCTGAAAATGAAAGATTAAGGAAAGCCCTGAAGAATCCTCCAAGGACCTTTATGATACACACAGCTGACCTGCCTCTCCTTTGCTCAAACACTTCCCCTGGCTCCCAGTTACCCTTGGGTTAAAATCAAAGTCACTAACATCACCTTTCCAGTCAATTGCCACTGGCCTCAGTTGCTGCCATCTTGATTCATCACAGCCCTACCACAGGAACTCATGTACAAGAACACTCACATGCACGCTCACACACAGGCACGCGTATGTACATGCATACACGTGTGTGCACCTGCACACCTTCTTTCTGTCTCCCACCCCTTCATTCCATCTCCTCCCTCTTCACCTCCATCTCTCCAAGCCTTTGTACCCCATGCAAATGCAGGCCTGCTCTTCTCTCCTTTCCTCTGCCATCTTTCCTCTTTGCTAGAGAAAAGAGCCAGGAATGGGGCTCTGAAGCACTCCAGCACCCGACTTACCATTCAATCTCCTCAGGCTCACGGTCCCTCAGGAGCTCCCGCACCTCCTGCCGGCAGCGCTCCTGGTATTCCGGATGCCTTGCCAGGTTGTACAGGGTCCAGGAGAGCCCACTGGCCGTGGTGTCATGACCTGATAGGCAGACAGACTGCCTTGGGGTCTCTAAGCTGCTTCAGCACCACCAAGAGGACAGCAACTAAGGTGGCTCGCCCCACCCCCACCCCGCCAGGAAGGACTCAGAAGGGGAAGAAATAGAAGGATCCAGGGTCCACAGCCCGAGACATCTGCCCTCTCTGTAACAGTTCACAGGAACACTCGCTCACCTCCAAACATAAAGGTGTCAGCCTCCGCCCGGATGTCCTCGTCCGACAGAGCCTTTCCATGTTCATCCTGAAAACGAGGCAAGACACCAAATGGCACTAGTTGTAAGGGCTCCTGCATCTAACCCAGGGCAGTCTCTGAAGACCCCCGATTCTTCTGGACACCCACACCCACTACACCCCTGCACCTGTGTTCATCACCAGAGTCCCCACACCAGTAACACCACCCCTGGCTGCCAGCCTCCAGTTCTGACCCTAGTTAGAGAAACCAGCAACTCGTCAGTGTCCTTTATCCCTGTGCTACAAATGTCTGGAGACATGAGTGGGAATCTGGGATACAGGAGTTGGACAGGGATTGCCTTTGAAGTCAGCAGCAAAACTTTACTCCAAAGAAAATATACCAGAAAGCTCCTGTGCAGATCCAGGAAAAGACCAGTGAGAGGGTTCTGTGCATAAAGGCTCTTGCCACCAAGCCTGAAAACTTGAGTTTAATCCCTGAGATCTACATAGAAGGAGAAAATCTATTCCCTCAAGTTGTCCTCTGACCCTGCTATGTGCACTGCACACATAGGCAACCCACACACATAGTCACCACAATTGATGGTAGCCACTGCCTGTGAACCTGGCACTGAACAAGTGGAGATGAGTGGATCCCTGGAGCTCATTAGCTAGCCAGTGTAGATGATCTGTGAGCTCCAGGTTCAGTGACAGATCATGCCTCAAAAAACCTGGTGAGGTAGCTCAGCAGGTACAGTCAGTCAGTCACCACCAACCCGGAAGACCTAAGTTAGATACCAGGAACTCACTTAATGGAAGGAGAAAAACAACACTCTCAAGTGTTCTCTGACCTGTGAGCACAGACACACATGCACCCATGTGTGTGCACATGTACACTTTACCAACCAACCAACCTATCAAATAAAATGCAATCGAAAGGCAAGGAGGAGGGGCTGGAAAGATGGCACAGTGGTTCACTTGCTGTTCTTGCAGAAGACCAGGGTTCAATTCCCAGCACCCAGTTACTGGCTCAAACTCCAGTAACAGGAGATCTGAAGCCATCTTCTGACTTATGGACATGCAGACAAAACATTCATAACATAAAATGAATAAATCTAAAGCCATTTAAAAAAAAAAAAAAAAGCAAGATGAAGAACAATGAAGGAAGACACCCAGGGCCAACCTCTGTTCTCTGTATGAACATGCACACATGAGCACAGACCCTCCTACACATACATGCAAATATGTGCACACCTTTAAAAAAAATGCCACACACACAGGTGAAAGTATTGCACTGCCCACTAAGGGGACCTTGGAATGGGTTTGTCATCCTCCTAGCTGCTGTTACTGCAGAGACAGCTCTTCTGACCCTGGGCAGCGAGGCTACTGTTCACAGTGCTGTAGGAAGGTGTACATACTGCACAAAGACTCTGGCTTCTAAAACCCAAAGTTCTCCAGAGCTTCAGCTCTGGAGGTTCCTGTACTATCACTGCTAAGTACAGGGATGCATGCTGTCCCCACGCCCCTGTCCTCAGATACCTCCTGTGGCTGCCCACTGCCCAAGATCCACCTCTTTTCTTTCCCTCAACTTTTTTTCTTTTTTCTTTTCTTTTTTTTTTTAAAGGGTCTCACATAACCCAGACTGATAGCAAACTCATTCTGTAGCCAAGGATGGCCATGAACTGCTGATCCCCTGCCGCCAACACAAGGGATGACCAGCAGGAGCCACCAGGCCCTGCTTACCAAGTGGTGGAATGGAACCCAGGGCCTTGTGCATGCTAAGTGAGCACAATACCATCTGAGTCCTGTCCTCACCCCCAGAAGAGTGGGGGATCAGCTCTCACTGTCACGTCATATGTGCAAAACTCTGTCCCTGGCTGTGGTAGGAAATGTCACTCACCCATCATGACTGGGTCTCTCCTTCTGATGTATGACCCTCTCTAGTTTTTAACCTTAACAACATCAAAGGCAGGTCACTCTGGACTTTATTCCCTTCTCAGCCAGCCCCAGATGAGTCCAGGGACTTGGGGTGATAGCTAGGGTCTGGGCCTGACAAATGGGGGTAGGGAGAGTTGGCATGGTTGGTATTCAGGGTCTCCATCCTGCTCTCTGTGAAGGGTTTGTGCAAAGGGTTAGACTTAGAGTTGGAATGTTAAGAACAGCCTCCCTGGCCCAGAGCCCCTCCCTAGTCTGAGTTGGCTCAATGGATGTAGATACCAACGCAGAGTTCCAGACACCTTAGCTTGCCAGGTGATGAAAGGCTTGGGGCCAGGTTCCAGTGAGTGGAGCCTACATAGGGTCTAGGACATAGTAAGGGCAGAGCATGCTCGACTTTGTCATGTCACGTTGTCATTCCAGCCCCAGCATCTTCCGACCCCAGTCTGCCCCGCTTTAGGACCCCACCTTGCTCAGCAGCAGCACATCAATGAAGTCCAAAGTCTTGGCTTTGGCCTTAGCCTTGAGGACATCATCACCACCCTGATCAGGGAGGGTGTGGCGCCGCTCCCGGATGACAGCATCAGTGAAGTCATGCACTAGACGGCAGGCCTTCCGGAAGCGCATCCCATCGCCGGTGAGGTGATAAAACAGGTCCACATGCAGAAGCAGGTTCTGGTGTCTTCTGGCCACTAAGGCACTAAGTTCTAAGATGGCAGCGATGTATTCACTAGGCTTCCTGGAGGGTGTGAGCAGAGCAGAAGTGATACTTTAACATACGTTGTGAGCTACCGTAAGGGTGTTGGGAGCTGAACACGGGTCATGCACAAGACCAGCAAATGCTCTTAACCATTGAGCAGTCTCTCCATCACCCACAATTTATTACTTTCTTTGTTCTGTTATCATAAAAACTTCATCAAATTGTTGTCATGGAGTTTGGGAAAACCTGAACCTGTTTCCAGGCCACGATCATTTTGCCTCATTGGTCTCACAGAGGTGAACTTTATTAGGGTCACACTTTTGTCTGTCCTGAGTGCCCACCTTTGGGGAAGAGGTTTTTGGTTGAATCTCCCAGGGAAAAAGCCAGTTTATCGGCCACAGGGAAGAGCTCTCCGGTGTCCAGTTGTTTATTGCATTTCTGTGAGCTGACTCCTCCATGCCCCACAGTACAGTGTGGACACCAGGCTCCTCCCCTTCCTCCTCCGCCCAGTATCCAGACTGTCCCACCTCCTTCCTTAACTCTGTACCCATAGTGCACAATTATCTCCCAATAGTCCTGGGCTCGATCCTGTCCCACTTTTGGTGGGAACTCATTTGTGCCTTTAGAGCAGTCAGTGTCTGCAGAGCTCAGCTCAGACCCTGCCCATCTCCTGTCCCCAGAGCTCTGTTTTGTATGTGTGATGGCCAGCCTTGGGAGCCTTGTGGGAGGAAGTTAGGTCATCAAAGAGGACATTGGGATTGTCATCGAAGAAAACATCTGACTGTTTCTTATTTCTCTTTTTAAAAACCTTTCTCCTAGACTGGGCTGTGGTGGCACACGCCTTTAATCCCAGCACTTGGGAGGCAGAGGCAGGTGGATTTCTGAGTTTGAGGCCAGTCTGGTCTACAGAGTGAGTTCCAGGACAGCCAGGGATACACAGAGAAATCCTGTCTCAAAAAAAAAACCAAAAGAAAAAAGAAAAAAAGAAAGAAAGAAAGAAAGAAAGAAAAGAAGAAGAAAAACAAACAAGCCAGGCGATGGTGGTGCATGCCTTTAATCCCAGCACTTGAGAGGCAGAGGCAGGTGGATTTCTGAGTTCAAGGCCAGCCTGGTCTACAGAGTGAGTTCCAGGACAGCCAGGGCCATACAGAAAAACCCTGTCTCAAAAAAAAAAAAAATCCTTTCTCCTGCCATCTGTTGTACACAATGATGGGTTTCCTTCATTGTGAGTACACACTTTCACTCACTCTTGTATATTATCTACTTTAACCATCTCCACCCCAGTACACTCTCTGCTTCTATGTCTATAACTATTAATTATTACCGGTGACTCAATGAGTTTAATGAGGGTTTATTTATAGGAAATGTGGACACTGGTAAGTAGCTACACCACTGAAAAATATGTTTCTCTGTCTCCAGCAATCATTAACTGCCTTATCATATAGCAATTTCCTCTGAACTGAAGAGTTCCATCTTGGAGCAAGATTCATTAAGGCTTAGGAAGTGGGGGCTGGAGAGATGGCTCAGTGATTAAGAACACTGACTGCTCTTTCGAAGGTTCTAAGTTCAAATCCCACCGACCACATGGCGGCTCACAACCATCCATAATGAGATCTGATGCCCACTACTGGGGTGTGTGAAGACAGCTAAAGTGTACTTACATATAATAAATAAATAAATCTTAAAAAGAAGAAGAAGGAGAAGAAGGAGGAGGAGGAGGAGGAGGAGGAGGAGGGGAAGGGGAAGGGGAAGACGACAACGACTTAGGAAGTAAACAACTCTCAAGCCTCAGGAAATCCCTGAAACTCACCAGAATCACAAAAGTCCCTCTTTCCCCAGAGTTGCATAACTGGTAAGGACTGCTGGGGAGAGGAGATGCTCTGACCTGTGGAGCTGCAGTTCTTGAGTTTCAGCTTTGTGAGCTGTCCCTCATGCAGGGGTGGGCTTTGGTGATACAGCTGTCATTTCTGCTCCTTCAGAAATGGGTGAACCCCAATAAAACTGATTGGTTCACCAAGTTGGGCTTCGGCAGTGTCCATACTTTTTTTGGCCAATCACAAGTTCACTACCTGGGGTTTCTTTACACCTCCCCAGGAATAGTGTCACACAGGATAGCTATAGAGCCCTAGTTACTGTAGTCCCAGGTGGGGACTAGTGAGCTCCTCCCCATATCTCTACTTTCAAGCCCCCTCTTCCCCATACTCCAACTTTAGGTACTGCCTCATCACAGGAGGCAGATGAATAACTGAAGCCTATGAGACCCTGGCACCAACAAACCTTTCTTCTCTTGATGTTGACTGTCTCAGATATGTTGTTACAGTAAGATAAATCTGACTATGATAAACCCAAACAAACACCTTCAGTGTTTTCCTTGAGATCTCGTAAAGAGGTTCACATCCCTTGGCCTAGCTTTCCAGGGTCCTTAATATTGAGCTACCATCTCCCGTCACTCCCATACCCCCTCATCTGAAAGGTGCTACTTCACTGTTTGATGCAGACAGCATCTCCATGCTGTCATCTGAACAATTGCACCTCCTGGAAGGACCACTCACTCTCTCCCCTCCAGGGTCCTTTAATGCTAATTCATGAGGATCTGAGCTCACCTCCTCCAGAAAAGCCCTTCTCCTCTCTCTGTCCAGGCCTCCCTCCCTTGTGTCTATAGGCCAGGTTCCCAGGCTAGGACAAGTACTCACTCCTGGCAATTGCTGTCAAAGCCGAAAACACACTTCTGCAGACTGTCCAGGGTCATGAGGCTGACGTGTTCAAACATGTCCAGACGGGCACTGCCCTTGGAGGCCAGGCGCTGCCACTTGGCCTGGCCAGAGAAGAGGACAGGAACAAGGCTTGGTTGTGGTACTCAGAGCCTCCTCCCAACCCCAGTCACCAGAAAGGAGCCCCCAAATAGCCTCAGATTTGACCTGATTTTCTGTGTGCCAAACCAACCTAGAACCAGTGCCCCGCCATCTCTAGATTGCTTCTTTAGCTGGGTGGACTTGAACAAGCTCCCTGATGTGTCAAGCCTTTAGATTCGCTCTGGCTGAGCAGACATACCCTCTACTTCACAAGCTTGTGAAAGTTAAAGAAGACGGTGGCTATTACAGAATCAGCATGTGAGACCGTGCTTGGCACACAAGGTGTTCAGCCAGTGTTATCTTCCCTGTTATAAATGTACCTCAAAAATATCCCTGGTCACTGGTGAGACAGCTCGGTCAGAAAAGTACTGACTGTCCAATCATGAGGATCTGAGTTCAATTCTTAGAACCCTCGAGGTTTTTTCTTGTTTGTTTGTTTGTTTGTTTTTAAATAGTATGATGACAAGGATCTTTAGTCCTAGCCCCAGAGAGGTGGGGACAGGAGGGTCCCTAGGCCTCAACAGCTAGTTAGCCTAGCTTAATTCGTAAGCTTCAGGCAATGAGAGACCCTGTGTCAAAAAAGCATAGTGGATGGTGACAGAGGAAGGATACCCAAAGTTAATCCCTGATCCCTGTATGCATACACATGCACTCACACACATACACACAAACATACACATACACACACACACACACACACACACACACACGAAGTTGTGGTATGTGAGAGATGGTTGCTCCTGGTCATGAGAATCCTTTCTAGGAATACCAGTACTTTATTATCCTATTATTCTTTACTTAATCATTTCTCAGCTGCGTTTGCAGAGGACAGACAACTCAGAGGTGGCTAGGGAAACTAACTGTATGGATGAGCTCAGGGTTTGATTGAGAAACGCTGCCTCAATGAGTAAGGCTGAGAGAGATGAGAGAGAGATGGAAGATTCCCAACATCAAACTTGGGCCTCCTCACACATACTTGTGAACATGTATACATACATGCACATATGCCACACATACATATGAAGAGAAGGAAAAGATGTAAGCCTTTAGTGACTTCTGTCTTCTCTCATTCTAGTGGAACCCTGTGTCATGGGAACACCCCCCCCCAGATGCCTTCTGAAATGAAAGAGCTACAGGGACAAAAGTCCAAGAGTCCCTTCTGGAACCACTCCAAAAACTTTAAAAGAATTTTTTATTTTATGTGTGATCACTTGTGTCTGTGTATGTGCACATGGATGCAGAATTTTTTATTTATTTATGTGTGATCACCTGTGTCTGTATATGTGCACATGGATGCAGAATTTTTTATTTATTTATGTGTGATCACTTGTGTCTGTATATGTGCACATGGATGCAGAATTTTTTATTTATTTATGTGTGATCATCTGTGTCTGTGTATGTGCACATGGATGCAGTGCTTGTGGGGGCCAGAGGAGGGCATCAGATCTCTTAGAGCTGAGGTTACAAGGGATTGTAAGCCACCTGATATGATAAGAAGCCAACTCAGATCCTGAAGCTACTCAGTCTAAATCAGCCTGGAGCTGAACAAGTACTCAACATGAACGATCTGAGGCAGAATCGAGGGCCATTCCTCCTGCCCCTCTGACGGCCGTAGGCCATGATTAACATGAAAAACAACCCCCTGGCCGACATCACTGTCAGCATCCTCAGCCCTTATTGCTTCCAACCAAAAAGTTTAGAATGATTTGCTCCTCATCCACATTTTCTATGAACTCTTCTCCGTGACTGTTCTGATTTCAGGGTGACCATGTGGGAAACTAACTCCTTCTAAGTGCCCACTGTGTATGGGGACCTGAGTCCACAATATCATCACAGGCACAAAGAAGGAGATTTTTAACCCCATTTTGCAGTTGTGGAAACTGAGGGTCAGAGATAGTTGGCAATGACTCAGACAAATGTTCTGTGATAATTAATGTTGGTTACCAACCTCACAGAATACGGAATTACCTAGGAGACAAGCTTTCAGGCATACTGGTGAGGGATTCTCTGCACTAGGTTACTACCCTCTGGGCATGCCTGTGAAGGGCTGTCTAACTGTGGTGGCTAGTTTTGACTGTGAATTTGTCCCTAATTAGAATCACCGGGGAAGAGTCTCTCCATGCGTTTTCTAGATCAGGTTAGCCTGTGGGCGTGCAGATGGGAAATTGTCTTAACTGTTAACTGATGCAGGAAAGCCCATCCTACTGTGAGTGGCACCGTCCTCTAGGCAGAGTAGGCACAAATCCATGTTTTTGTTCACTCTGCTCTTGACACACTCAGTTCCCACTTTGACTTCCTTGTAATGACAGACTCGAGCCGAACAAGCCCATCCTTCCCTAAGCTGCTTTTCGTCAGGGAATTTTATCACAGCAACAGACATGTAGCCAGGACTAAACTTAGTTGGGTTAACTAATTGCAATGATCCATTCTAAAAGGATGCCTCATCCCTGGGCTGGGATTGATCCTGGGTTGAAGGAAAAGGGGAAAGCGAACCGAGCACCAGCATTCACCCTTGTTTGCTTCCTGAGGCCGCAGAGCAGCTGCCTCCCACTTGTGCCACTGTGACTCCCCAGACAGATGTATCGTGACCTTAAACTGTGAGGAAATAAACCCTTCCTCCCCGAAGTTGCTTCTCTCGGGGTATTTTATCACGGGCCTCCATCTGAATGGGGGTCGGAGACCAAATCTGTTACAGCACCTCCATTCCCCAGACTCCAGCTGGGGACCTAGGTCCCGGGGACTCACGTGCATGATGTTGGTGCTGTCATTAAAAATCTTCACATAGGGCTTCAGGATGTTGAAATGGAAGGCAGGCGTCAGCATGCGACGGTGGCGGCTCCACTTGTCACCGGTACTCACCAAGAGGCTATCCCCTGATGGAACAGCATGGCAGTAGGCAAGGACAGTGACAGCGTCTTCCCCACACCCCAAGGACATTCCCAGCCCCTCACCTGTAGGTACTCACCTAGCCACGGCTTCAGGAGATGGTAGAAGACTTTGTCCTTAGGGGCAACTAAAGCTGGTGTGAACAAGGACCATCAGGAGCCATGGCAGGAGAAAGGGCATGGGAGAAATGGGGCCCTCAGCCTGGTATCTGTACACTCCCCTCCCTCCAAGTCCACATGGTAGGTTTGGGGGCAGGACAGAGGGAGACAAGAGGGGCCAAACAGCACTAAAGAGAAAGCTCAGCCTGACATATGACATACACACTGCAGCACACCTTCACATGGCTACTACATGGTCTAACCTGCTTACCCGGCTGAGCACAGCATCACACTCTGCAGACCTTTACAGAGACCCAGTGTTCCTGTCCACCCCAGCATGTTCTGACATCTTCTAACACGGTCATATGACACAGACACGCATAGGCTAACATGATGGAAACACGCGTGACCTGACCTAACTGTGACACAGATGGCTAAACACACCTCAGCACACCCAACTGACAGGTCTTAGATGTGACTTGAAAGTCCATTTCTGGACCAGGCATGGAGCATGCCTTTAATCCCAGTACTCCGGAGAGAAAGGCAGGTGGCTTTCTGTGCGCTTTAGGCCAGCCTGGTCTGCATAATAAATTCTAGGGTAGCCAGAGCTACACCGTGAAGATAAAACATAGTGTTTAGGAAAATATAGTTTTAGAGGGGGGAAAAATGTTCACATGGGGGCCAGCACCTAACATGTCCCACAGAGAACCATTGTTATATGAGCCTATATGGGAACCAGGCCCAGCTAGTCAACAGCCACACCAGAAAGATGGACACCACCCAGAAAACATCACACAGCATGCTCCAAACAGAAGCCACATGGCCACGGATGAGTCAGAAGGGTCTAGATGAGGCCTAGCAGGGACATTTCTACCATAGCCCTTCTGTGGTAGACTGCACTTGAGGGTGTGCAAGCTGGGACCAGCATGGTGTCTACCTGGAGCCAAGATCACAGGCTTGATGAAGGCAGGGTGGAATATGCGGATGACAGGGTGGAATGGCCCCACCCACCAGCAGCACACATCCCTGAATGTTCGCACCAGGCTCTGGATGTACAGGAGTCCTTCCTCTGAGCTCTGGATCTGTAGAAAAGGACCAGATGTTTGCCTCTCTGGGCTGGCAGAGAGAACAAGTAGGGTAGAAAGCCACAGGGCATGCCAGGAATTCCATCCAGGAAGTCGTTCACAGTGCTGAGTCCTGCCTGTCCCCACACCCCCAACAACCCCCCCCACACACACAAAAACTCACACACACACACAACCCCTCCACAGACACACACATAACGCCCCACATACACACACACACATACACACAACCCCACACACACATATAACCCACACACACAACCCCCCATACACACATACAACCCCCTACATACACACACAACCCACACACACATACAACCCCCCCACAGACACACACACAAACCCCCTACATATACACATACACAACCCACACACACACACACACACATCTCAGTACTGAGACAGAAGACACATCCTCATTTCAGCTCCTGAACACTATATTTTATTTCATTTCATCTTATCTGATTTTGCTCTGTGTGCATGCTTGTGTGTGTGTGTGTGTGTATGTGTGTGTGTGTATGCATGCTTGTGTGTGTGTGTGTGTGTGTGTGTGTGTACATGATCATGTTGTGAACACAGAGACCAGAGTTCAACCTCAGGTATCCTCAGATGCCATCCAACTTGTTTTTTAAAAATATTTTTATTACATTTTATTTATTTTGTGACAGGTCATGTTCTATGGTGTACATTGTGGAGGTCAGAGGACAACCTGCAGGAAGGGACTGGTTCTCTCCGTCCACTATGTGTGTCCCAGGACTGTACTCAGGTCACCAGGCTTGAGGGAAAGCATTTTACTTCACTGGTGAGGTGAGTATTCTTGGGGAGTCTGTCTCACTGGGCTTGGCTCAGTGATTAGAGTAGACTGGTGAGGCAGCGAGCTCCGGGGACCCAGCTAGCCTGCACCTCCCCAGTGCAGGGATCATGCTTGTGGACCAAGCACTCCCTGCTGAATATCATGTTAACCTGTTCTCTTCCATCCCGTTTTCCATATGGAAGCAGTTACCTATGATGTACCTGGTTTCCCACATAGTAAGTGGTGTGTCTGGGACCTGAGCCTGGGACTGTGCATGCCCAGAGTCATAGATACTTAATGCAGACTTTGCCTTGTGAAAGACACTTACAGTCCTCTCTCATGAGCTCTCTTATAGAACTGACTCTCTAAGACTCATCATTGTGGGCATGCCTGAGGGGAATGTCTTGGTTGTTAACTAATGTAGAAAGACTCAGTCTTTTGGGGCAGCACCAATTCATGCTTCATGCGATCCCTTGTTCTATGATCTCTCTCTCTCTCTCTCTCTCTCTCTCTCTCTCTCTCTCTCTCTCTCTCTCTCTCTCCCTCTCCCTCTCCCTCTCTCTCCTTCCTCTTCCTCTTCCTCTTCCTCCTCCTCCTCCTCCTCCTCCTCCTCTCCTTCTCCTTCTCCTTCTCCTTCTCCTTCTCCTTCTTCTTCTCGGTTTCTCAAGACAAGGTTTCTCTGTGTAGCCCTGGCTGTCCTGGACTACATTTGTAGACCAGCCTGGCCTGAAACTCATAGAAATCTACCTGTTTCAGCCTCCCTCGTTCTAGTTTTACTCCGTTACTGTGATTTTTTCCTAGCCCCATTACTGTGATTTTTTTAAAGGAGAAAAGAAAAGAGAAGAGAAGAAAATAAAAGAAGAGGAAAGAAAAGAAAACCACTGTGGTGATTTGAATATGCTTAGCCCAGGGATGGCACTATTAGTAGGTGTGGCCTTGTTAGAGTAGGTGTGACCTTGTTGGGGGTGGGCTTTGAGACCCTCCTCCTAGCTGCCTGAAAACAGTCTGCTCCTGACTTCCTTTGGATGAAGATGTAGAACTCTCAGCTTCTCCAGCACCAGGCCTGCCTGGACGCTGCCATGCTTCCTGGCTTGATGATAATGGACTGAACCTCTGAACCTGTAAGCCAGCTCCAATTAAATGTCCTTAATAAGAGTTGCCTTGGTCATGGTGTCACTTCACAGCAGTAAAACCATAACTAAGACAACCATCCTGACCAAAAGCAACTTTGGGAGAAAGGGGTTTATGTGCCTTCTATTTCCAGGTCACAGTCCATCACTGAGGGAAGTCATGACAGAAACTCAAGCAGAAACCTAGAGAAAGAAACTGTGAAGGAAAACTACTCACTGGCTTACTCTGGCTTCTTCACTGGCTGATCAGGCACACCTGTCTAGAGACAGTACAACCCTCAGTGACCCAGGCTCTCCTCCATCAACTAACAATAAAGAGAATGCTCCCACAGACACCAAACATGTCCATAGGCCAGCTGTAGAGGCAGTAAGACTCCCTCTCTCATGGAGTGTCAAGTTGACAATCAAGATTATTCATGACTCTGAGTGTGTGTGTGTGTGTGTGTGTGTGTGTGTGTGCACATGAATACAGTACACACAGAAGCCAGGGAAAGGGTGTTGGATCCTGGAGCTGAAGTTGTAGGTGGTTGTGAGCCACCCATGTGGATGCTAGGAAACGAATCAGGTCCTCTGCAAGAACAGTCAGTGCTTTCAACCATCATGCCATCTCTTTGGAACCTTGGCCAAACTACAAATTTTCCTGTATTATTCTGTCCTGCTTTTTTTGTTCCTAACATATGAAAAAGCAGACATCGACACCATGCAACAGCCTGAAAAACCTGCTACCTTGACATTTCTTCTATCAAATAAATTAGTTTGCCATTTTTTAAACACAGTCTTAAGGCTAGAGAGATTGGTCAGTAAGTAGTTAAGAGCACTTGCTGCTCTTGCAGAGGATCCAAGTTTGAATCCCAGCACCCCACTCACATGGGGCAGCTCATAGCTACCTGCAATTCCAACTTCAGATGATGTGGCACCCTCTTCTGGTCTCTCCTCAGGCACTGCACATGCACACATGCACAGATACAAACAAAATAAATCTTTAAACTCAGCCTCCCACAAAGCTTCAAGCAGGAACAGAATGTCCATGAGCTCTGGGCAGTGTGCTACACAGGAGGTGAGTGTGAGTTTCCCTGGGATCATGGGAGCCCATGACAGATCCCAAGTAACCACTGCACCAATGCCCAATTTGGCAAACCAATGAGTTTTCCCAGGGTCACTAACAGGACTATGGGGTGGGGCTTACTTACAAGAAACAGGCATGACTCAAAAGCAGCTGCATCACTAGAAAGCCCATCTCACCACAGGTGATGTCCCCACCCTGACATCCCTGAACAAGTGCCACCCTGGAATTCTCTCTGAAGCTTGCAGGCAAGTCCACAATCCAAATATCTTTTTTTATGCAGTCTGGCTGGTCAGAGTCTCCACCCAGCAAATGTTTACCCCCTTGTATACTGTTCTCTTAGGGTCTTCAAGGATCTCCCAAGTGTCTATTCTTCTGATTGTGTGACCTTTTGTTTACTTCCTAAGGCTCTTGAGCCTCCTGGTCCTTTCTGGAGCAAACGTTTCAATTTGAAAAGAATGTTGCAATTTGGAGGAAAATACCACAAAACAAGTGTCCTGTACTCTATCAGCACAGTGGGTTTTTTTTTCCCCATCTAAGATTCATGAGCACAGACATTATCTCATAGATATAGGCATTACCTCATGAGCACAGACATTACTTCATGGATATAGGCATTACCTCATGGGCACAGACATTATGTCATGGATATAGGCATTACCTCATGGGCACAGACATTTACCTCATGAATATAGTCATTACTTCATGAACACAGTCATTACCTCATGGGCACAGATACTACCTCATAGACAAAGTCATTGCCTCATAGATATAGTCATTACCCCATGGGCACAGACATTACCTCATGGGCACAGACATTGCCTCATGAGTATAGTCATTACTTCATGAACACAATCATTGCCTCATGGGCACAGACATTACCTTATGGGCACAGTCATTACCTTGTGGGCACAGATACTACCTCACTAGTGAAGTCAATCTCTAGCTCATCAGATTCTGGACTTACGACTTCCTCCATAATTACCCATTAAGTTCTTTCTTGGTTATTTTTATGAAACTGTGAGCAGAGTACCTGAGAGGGCAACTGAAAGGAAGAAAGACTTATTTTGCTCACGAATTCAGAGCATTTAGTCCATGATGGATCATCCCCATCCACCTGATATTTTGCATCATGGTGACAAGAGCCTGTGGTGGGGGTTCTTTACCTCACATGGACAAGAGCAAAAAGAGATTAAAAAAAGAAACACAGAGGACGAGATACCCCCAATGATCTGTCCCTAACGGTCTAGGCCTTCCAGCTCCACCTCCTGAAGTTTCCAGAACCTCCAAAAGAGTTTCGCCAGCAGGGCACTCACTACAGGCAGGTCTAGTATATGTTGTTTAATTGTAGAGCAATAATTTTCTCTAAATTGAAACATTCCCTCTGGGAAGTTGGGGTATAGGAGACTGAGAAGATGGAAAAGGTCAAGACTTCCGAAGCCCTTTCCAGGTTACAGAAGTAGGAAACAACTGCTGTGGTGGATTCTGGCCAGCCTGGCACCTGGAGGACATTCTCTAACCTGTGAGCCACCCACAATTATGCAGGGAGCTCCTGAGTCACCATCCTGCATTTGGATCCCCCCTTGCTTTTCATTACCCTCATCCATATCTCTCTCAGTAACTCCAGTAAACTCACCAACTCCCCAAGGTGGACATTGGTAAAAATTATCACTTGAATCTCACCTAGTTTCCTCATCTGGGCTTAACAGACCTGTGTGGTGTCTCCCTGGGAAAGGACTCTCACAGAACTCGGACCATAGGCTGTGGGCTCGCTTCTTTCAGCTTGGAACACTCCCACTTGCAGAAGGGAAGGGTCACAAGACTCAGTAAGCTGGTGAAACTTAAAACTCAGGAAGCCTAAGTTAATGAGACTAACCAGCACACTCCCTAAGGGATAGCATTAGCAAACAGTTGCAGGGTTGGGGGAGGGGAACACTCTTTGGTGGAGCTGCCTGCACATTGAGTAGGAAGCTATGGCGATAGATAGCTTTCACGAGTCATCACCTATGCTGGGGTTGCCTCTTTAGTGGTGCAACTGCCTGAGTCACCTCCTGTATGGAACACCAACAAACCCCACAGATCATCCAGAAAGATTGAGTGAAGTTGTTTCATTACCCTGTCCTGGGTGCCTTGTCCCAGATGAATAGAAAATAGTTCATGTCTCACCAAGGAAAATAACTCGACACCGTGTTGTGAGCCTTAGCTTTGGAATGTGGATTTTTCTCATCCTGGTAGCAGTCCCAGCATCAGGGGCAAATAGCAAGAGGAAAATAGCGTTGAGGGGATAGCAGGTAGTAGTGTGGTCTCAGGATGCCCAAGGGATCCCGTATCCCTCCATGTCTACGCAGCCTCTTTTTAGATGGCACTCTTCCCTCTAGGCCTAAAGCAGTGTCCTTTTCAACTTCTCCTGGTAGTCATGGGAACTAGAGCAGCACACTAGAGTAGTAGCCAAGTCAGAGGGATGGTAGCAGAGCTGTCAGAACTCCTGAGGAAAGGTCAGGAGACCTTCTCCTGGGACTCCAGCTATGACTCTCTCCGCCAGTAAAAAGCGATCTTGGGATCTACTGCAGTAAGTACGAAAAGGGGTTTTAAATCAGGACTCTGTGGTGCAGCTTCCATAAGGTCGTCACCCACGATGGGTGGGACCTTACAATGATACAGCCATTTGGAGTCACCCATGATTCCATAAGTAACCCCTCACCTGTTCTCTGTAAAAGCTCTTAAGGAGCCCATAGTTCTCACCACGCTGGACACGGATGGATATGTTATGTTGGTGCCCACCTGGGGTAAGTACAGACTTGTTCTCATCTTCCCAGGAAAGTTAACAAGACACCCATGTGGTCTCTGGCTCTTCCTGTGAGGGAGGACAACCACATCTGGGAAACTTGTAGCCTTGGCAGACCCCAAGGGAGCAACGGTGACCTCTAAGTCTCCATCGGGGTGGCCACTCTCACCTGTCCTCTGCTGACACCAGGCTCTGGCAGAATCTCTTTGGCCCTCTGTACACCCGGCACTGTGCCACTCACAAGGAAAGCAAGTGTCTCCAAATCACACAGAGGGAAAACCAGACGGAGGTCTATGCTCAAGGTGTGCTGTGGAGGATGGGTTCTGAGAAGGCTTCCAAAAGAGGAAGTGAGTGGCTAGCTCATATCTAGATTGAGCAATGGAACTCATTGGTACATCTCAGTGGAGAAGCCAGACATAAGAGGAAGATGCTGAAGAATGGGGAGTTAGGAAATCAGCCCTCAAAGCTCCCCTGGACCAGTTATGCCCCTGGGTGTGTCTGAGTAGAGATTGCAGATCATTTCTGTGACCAATAGGAAGCCAGAGATAAGCTGAAAACAAATGGTATAGTGGAGACTGGCCCTGGTCTCCCCACAGGAGGCCCCAAGTCCAGCACAACAGAACCTGGGAACACCAGGGTCCTTACTCTGTTGGAGTAAGCCTTGCTAGGAGTCCTGCAGCATGCCCACATCTGCAGAGAAGCCAGGCTGGAGAAGGACTCAGAGAAGACTCAGTGTGGGACAGGTTTGGGACAGTGTATCTGCGGATGATGGCATTCTGCTGCCCTAGGCCCAAGCATACCCCTGTGCCCAACTCTCTGGGTTCTATTCCAGGCTCCTCACAATTCCTTTCACCCTGACACCCCAGGCCCACCTCACTGCCACACTCACCAGGCCTACGTGTCCCAAGAGCCAGTTTCGTTTGCAGGGCTGCGGGAAACAGCGGAGACGGTGAGATTTCTCAAAAACAGCATAAACTTGGGTCAGGATGTAAACCAGGAGGCAGGAGGCCCCAGCCAGCAGCAGCAGCCATGGAGAAGCTGCTGTGTGCCCCAGACCCATCCAGGACAGGCTCAGCTGTGGCATCCTGCAGGGCAAATGCACACAGGATGAGATCATGGGGCATGGAAGAGGGACAGGGAATTAAAGAGTTGAGGGATAAGGCCTGGGGAAGTAGGGAGACCCAGGGCAATCCATGGGGGCACGCAAGGAGGGGAGAAAGGGGAAGAGAAGGAGATGGAGAGAGAGGAAATGAAAGAGGAGAGGATGGAGGAGGGGGAGAAGGAGGAAAGGGATTGATTAGAGTCTGAGCCATGGATTATTAGCCAGAAATCAACATCTGCTGCTGACTTCGTGCCCTGCCTCAGCCTAGGGCCTCTCAGCCCCACTGGCCTATTCTGGTACCTTCTTCTCTGCAGCACTGTGTTTCCCAGGTCTGTCTCTCCCCTTCTCTGGCTCCAGACCAGGGGCACCTAGAGAAGTCTGGGCTGGACCAGCCAATCCCTTGCAGACCCAGCTGCCTCTCCCTGCCTGGATAGGTGGCCATGATGTGGGGGCGGAGCCAACCTGGAGCAGAGCAAGACTGCACAGTCAGGGTCACGAAGCTTGAGAGCCAGGTCCTCAGGACTATACACCTCTTGTGTAAGGACTTTGGAGGAAGCAGTGGATGATTTCATGAAGATAAAGTCCCAAGAAGAGGGTGTGAGGAGGCAGGCTGCTCACCACCGTGGGACTTTTTGTGGACTAAGAATCGGCTCTTGTTACAAGTGTGAGGAAAGTGCTATGGATCCTCTCCCTAAATCATGCCTCCCGTGTCCTGGCTACTCTCCATAAACTGTCTGCTTTCTTCAGGTGCCCAGGATCCTCACACAGCCTGGTGTTTCCCTACACACTGTAAGCAGTCTGGACCAGAATCCTGGGTGTCAACAGAACAACAAACTGAAGCTCAGAGAGGGCAAGCATCTAAGCTAAGTTACACAGCTTAAAACAATCTCAGACTTGTCAGAGCCTAAAGCCCAAAGCTTTTCCCTCTACAGTATTGTCTCATCCAACTGAGAACAGTGCCCTGTCAACACAGGGGCACTGATAATGCTGGGATCTCAAGGCACGAGGTAGTTCCGTACCGGAAGTACCCTGAAACATTTTTAATGGCCTTCTTTTTCTCCTCCTGTACTCAGCAGACTGCCCGTTCCCTTCGTGGCCTCCTGCGATTGCCCTGTAGTGCTTGAAGAGTTGGCTCCAAGCATAGCTTCTGAGAGCGAAGCTAAGTGGGAGATGACTCTCTCTCATCCTCAGTACCTCCTCCAGCCCAGACAGCCAGGATGTCAGGTAGCTACAGCCCTCCATTGAGTCACAGTGTCCTGTGCCTATCATCCAAACACTTGAGAGGCTGAGAAAGGAATGTAGTTCAAGGCCCACTTTGGGCTACAGTGAAAGCCTCCACCATCATCCCAACTCTCTTGTGGCTTCCCTGGGTACCCACACTCACATGTACACAGCCACACAAAGACACAAACATACATACACACAATTTAAAATAAAATCGTGGTAGTTCATATCTTAGTCACTGTTGTAGTGCTGTGAAGAGACACCATGGCCAAGACAACTCTTAGAGAAGAAAGCATTTAACTGGGGGCTAGATCACAGTTTCAGAGGTTCCGTCCATTGTCATCATGGTGGGAAACGTGGCAGCACATGTGGCCGTGGAGCAATAGCTGAGAGCTTTACATCCTGGTCCACAGACAGGCAAGCAGAGAAAGACTGGACCTAGCATGGGCTTTTGAAACCTCAAAGCCTCAGTGACACGCTCCCTCCAACAAAGACAAACTCCCTAATGATGACAATACTTTCAAACAGTTCCACCCCCTAATGACTAGGCATCCAAATTACATGAGCCTCTGGGGGTCTGTGACAGCTATTCCTGGTTGTCAACTTGACTATGTCTGGAATCCAGAACTGGAGGGTACATCTATGATCCAAATCTTGAGACATAGTGGCACATGCCTTTAAACCCAGGAGACAGAGGCAAGCGGATCTCTGAGTTCAAGGCCAGCCTGGGACAGAGCAAGTAAGTCCCAAGTAAAGAACAGTTTAGATCCAGGCGTGGAGGTGCACACCTTCTGCTGGAGGCCTACATAAGGGCAATGAAAAAAAGTAAGAGTTCCTTTTTCTTTGCCAGCACATGGGTTTTTTTTTTTTAAAAAAAAGATTTATCTATTTATTTATTACATGTAAGTACACTGTAGCTGTCTTCAGACACTCCAGAAGAGGGCGTCAGATCTCATTACCGATGGTTGTGAGCCACCATGTGGTTGCTGAGATTTGAACTCAGGACCTCTGGAAGAGCAGTCAGCACTCTTAACCGCTGAGCCATCTCTCCAGCCCCCCAAACTTGATTTTAAAAAAAGTGTGTCCCATCTAGGAAGGGGAGTTTTATGCCCAGGAGAGAGCAAAAGGAAGGAGAGTCCCTCAGCTATTGTCAGTCTCTTAGGTCAATTGAGTTGAGGTCTCTTTTAGGGTTCTGCTCATTTTCTCTACTTGTCCTGAACTCTGGGGTACAATAAAGTTGCCAATTAATCCCCAGAATATTGGCTAGTCCCTGATTTACCTGGGACACAAAAGCTGGTCCACTGTCTGACTCTATCGTCTGAGGACGTCCATATCTTGGCAGTCTGTCCTCTAAGAGCTTCTTTGTCATGTGGTTGTCATTTTATTCTTGGCGGGGAAAGCCTCAGTCCAACCTGAACAGGTATCTGTAGGCATCAGTAAATATTTACATCTAAATTTCCTGGTTTTACCTCTGTGAGGTCTGCCTCTCAGTGGACTCTGAGCTTTGTGTCTCTGAACCTATTAATGGAGTTCGGAGGAGACCCCAGACTGTGCTCCCTCCTCACCCCTGGGAGCAGGATCCTGTGGCTTCTCACAGTCCAGTGCCCGACTGGTGGTTCCATGAGGTCTGAGGAGCAGTCAGATTTCCCAAGTCCCCCTGCCCAGTGCCCCCAAGCTCTGGAGGGACATGGGTCAACTCCTTCCCCACCCCACCCCCAGCTTTATTTCCCCACATCCTGCATCCAACAGGTAACAGCACAGTCAGATGGTGGAGGCTTTGGAAGGAGGTTGCAAAGACCTGCTAGAATGAAGGACCATGCAGGACACAGTGATGGGGGAGAGGGACAAACCATGACCTCAGAGCAGAAACCTGAGTGACACAGAGGTACACATTGTCTAAGGCTGCAGCCAAGTTGGCGTCAGGTCAGCAGGCAGACCAGCTGAAACACACCTACATGCCTTCTGCAACCTTCCCCTGCAGAGCTGAGATAAGCAGTGTGCAGTAACTTGCCTTCCCATGGTAGGGGAAGGGGTGGGGGAAGGAGAAGCAGCCAAGCAGCAGACCACACTGCAGCACCCCAGGTCAGGCCAGAGTGCCTCCTGCATTCCCTGGCCCTCTGCAGTGAGGCTGAGAGCGATCCACCAGTCCAGAGGCCAGCCCAGGGCTAGACCTGCTGCAGGAAGCACCCACATCATTCATGGCAGGGATACCAGGAGTCGTATGAATGGCCTCATCAGTCTCGCAGTTCCTTTTTCCCCATAAATCACAAAGTCATCGTTTGGGGCTGACGAGATTGCTCAGTGGATAAGGGCACTTGCCACCAAACCTAGCAGCAACCTGTATTCAGTCCCTGAGACCCACACAGTGAGGAGAGAACTGTCTCCCACACGTTGTCCTCTGACCTCACATGTGATATGACACATGCACACACACACACACACACACACACACACACACACACACACGAGCGCACACGCACATGCACACGCACATGCACACACACACACACACACACACACACATATGTATTATTAATTTTTTTTTTAATTAGTCTTGGTTTTGTCCGCATCCTGTGGCTTCTCTGCATCCACACAGTGTTAAGTCCCGTCCATGAGCACAGCCTCCATTTGTGTGTTTCCATTCATTTCTCTAAAAAGCTTTTTTTAAGAGCCCATAAGCCTCTTTTAAGCCTATGTATCTTTTCAGTTTTTTTTAAATTAATGCATTATTTATTTTGCGTGTAGACATGTAGACTGTCAGCTCTCCTCATTGGCTTGATCCTGCACAGGCATTCACACAGTCTGTGAGGACAGGAAAACAATACCATGTCATGTTCAAAAGAGGATTTCGCAGCTATCCTCGGCAACCACAAGCTCTTGCATCCTTCCTGCCCAGTTCCCTGGGCCTTGCCAGGGTTGTGTAGCAGTCCTGGCTGCAGCGGGGTAGTCAATTCCTGGCAGCACTTTGCCAGTTATGAGTCTCTGTGGCACTTGCCGTCCTCAGAAGACAGTGACTCCTCTGGCCAAGGTTGAAACAGTTAATGGGATGCTTCATTTGTTTTTACCTGGTGGATTATTTTTCTTCCTCCTTTGTTCTGTTAACATTATAAATTACATTTGTGGGTTTCTTTTTTAATTTTTATTGCACTTCCTTATGATTTATCATGTAGCGCCTTTATAAGATAAGTGAGAGGGTACTATGCACAAATCTCTCCTCACCATGGATCCCAGGGATGGAACTCAGGTTCCAGGTCAGGCTTGATGGCAAGCACCTTTAGCTGGTGAGCTATCTTATCAGTTCAGCTTGGTGGCTTTCCAAATGACAAAAATGTCTGTTGGGGTTATTGTTCTTGAGACAGGGTCTCAAGAACCCAGATAGTCTTGAACTCCTGAATCTCTAGTCTCAGCCTCACAACTTCCAGCAAGACAGAAGTGCGTGGCCACACCTGGCAGTCTCTATTCTGAATGTCATGAAGACAGCTCTGTAACTTACCATGACATTCATCTTGGTGCCAAAGCTGTTGCAAACCTTGTGGAATGAATGAGGAAGGCGTCCATCTTTTCCTCCATTCTGTAAGAGTTTTAATGTCTGCCTCATTCCCTACAGGAGGAGCTCTTGGCAGTTAGCAGAGGCTAGGGAAGGGACAGGCATTTTCTTCAGTACTTTTGTTCATGCCCATTCTCCTGTAAACAACCCTGATAGACTCACTGGCTTTTCAAAGATCAAAAAGGACCAGGCAATGGTGGTACACATCTTTAATCCCAGCAGTCAGGAGGCAGAGGCAGGCAGATCTCTGAGTTCGAGGCCAACCTAGTCTACAGAGTGAGTTCCAGGACAGCCAGGGCTACACAGAGAAACCCTGTCTTGAAAAAGAAAAGAAAACAAAAGTCAAAAAAAATGAGATGACAGTAGAAAGTAGGGCTAGCTGGAAAGAGGAAGGAAGGAGACCAGTGGAAGTGGGAGGAGCCAAAGAGGAGTGACAGGGTCAGTGAGCTAATTCCGCTGATACCTGATACCGGTGCCACCACACTTCGCAACCTGTGTTTGATCCCTGGAACTCACATGAAAGAACAAGATGTAACTGGGGTAGATGTGATCAAATACATGCGTACAAAAGTGTCAAAATATGACACATTGTTACATGTGATTAATAAAAGCTGGTAAAATTAAAAAAAAAAACTAAACCAAGGGGCTGGAGAGATAACTCAATGGTTAGGAGTACTTGCTAATCTCACAAAGGACCTGGGTTTGGTTTCCAGAACCCCCATGGCAGCCCACAACCATCTGTAACTGCAGTTCCAGGGGATCCAGTGCCTCTTCTGAACACACAGACACACACAGACACACACACGCACACGCACATACACACACACACACCCTATAGAAAGCTAAAGATTATTTTAAGTAGAATTCCTTTTCCCAATAAATTAATTCAACAATGAGGCATCTGATCATAGGGTTGCCATTTTGTAGGGATGCTTTTAGTAGCAGGCTCAAAATAGTTCCTAGATCTGTGACCATTTTTCTTTTTCTTTTTTTCTCTTTTAAAAAAATTGTTTGGGCTGGTGAGATAGCTCAGTGAGGAAGAGCACTGACTGCTCTTTGGAAGGTCATGAGTTCAAATCCCAGCAACCACATGGTGGCTCACAACCACCCATAATGAGATCTGATGCCCTCTTCTGGTGCGTCTGAAGATAGCTACAGTGTACTTACATATAATAAATAAATAAATCTTAAAAAAAAAAATTAAATAACTCCAAACATTTAAAAAAAATTGTTTTATTATCACTACATTTGTTTACATCTCAAATGGTGTCCCACTTTCCCAGTTACCCTTCCACAAATCCCCCATCCCACAGCCTCCCTCTCCTCGCTCCCCTTTGCCTCTATGAGGGTGCTCCCCTACCCACCCACACTCTCCTGCCCAAATCCTCCAGCATCCCCTTACGCTGGGGCATCAAAACTCCACAGGAACACGGGCCTCCCCTCCCATTGATGTCAGACAAGGCCATCCTCTGCTACCTATGTATCTGGAGCCATGGATTCCTCCCTGTACACTCCTTGGTTAGTGGTCTGGTCCCTAGGAGCACTGGGTAGTCTGACCAGCTGATGTTCTTCCTATGGGCTTGCAGTCCCTCTCAGCTCCTCCAGTCCTTCCGCCAGCTCCCTGCACTGGGATCCTGAGCTTAGTCTAATGGTTGGCTCCCAGCATCCACATCTGCATTGGTCAGGGTTTGGTATCGAGAGACAGGATGGAGCCCCAGGTGGGGCCGTCCTCGGATAGACCTTCCTTCAGTCTCTGCCCCATTTTTTGTCCCTGTTCTTCCTTTGGACGGGAAAATTTCTGTGTTAAAAACTTTGAGATGGGTATGCGGCCCCATCCCGCAACCGGGGGCCATCCTATCTACTGGAGGTGGTCTCTACAGGTTCTATCTCCCCTTCTCTGCTAAAATCATCCCCGTTGGGTCCTGGAAGCCTCTCATTTTCCTGGCATCTGGGACCCTCCAGTGGCTATCCCCATTACCTCATCACCCCTGCTACATATTCTTATTCTATTTCCTGACCCACTGTACCTCTCTCCTGCCTCCTCCAGTACCTGATACTGTCCCCTTTATTTCCTTCCCCTTGTCTCTCTCCTTCTCAGGCCCCCCGACCCTCCACCTCCTGTGATGATCCAGTCCCCCACACACACCAATGCAGGCCTGAAGGATTCACACCCTGGCCTTCCTTCCTCCTAAGCTCTATATGATCTATGGGTTGTATCATGGGCATTGTGAGTTTGGGGGGCTAATATCCACTTATTAGTGAGTACATACCATGTGTTTTCATTTGTGTCTGGGTCACCTCACTCTGGATGGTATTTTCTAGTTCCATTCACTTGCCTGTGAATATCATGAAGTCATTGTTTTAGCTGAATAGTATTCTACTGTGTAAATGTACCACATTTTCTGTATCCATTCTTCTGTTGAGGGGCATCTGGGTTGTCTCCAGCTTCTGGCTATTATAAACAAGGCTGCTATAAACATAGTGGAGCATGTGTCCTTGTTATATGTTGGAACATCTTTTGGGTATATGCCCAGGAGTGGTATAGCTGGGTCTTCAGGTAGAACTACTTCCATGTATCTGAGGAACCCACAGAGCGATTTCTAGAGTGGTTGTACCAGCTCGCAGTTCTACCAGCAATGGAGGAGTGTGCCTCTTTCTCCACATCTTTGCTAGCATCTGCTGTCACATGAATTTTTGATCTTAACCATTCTGACTGATGTGAGTTGGCTTTATAATACAGCTTGAGGTCAGGGATGGTGATTCCCCCAAGAAGTTCTTTTATTGTTAAGAATAGTTTTTGCTGTCCTGGGTTTTTGTTATACCAGATAAATTTGCAAGTAGCTCTTTCTAACTCTATGAAGAATTGATTTGGAATTTTGATAGGGATTGCGTTGAATCTGTAGATTGCTTTTGGCAAGATGGCCATTTTTACTATATTAATCTTGCCAATCCATGAGCATGGGAGATCTTTCCATCTTCTGAGGTCTTTTTTGATTTCTTTCTTCAGAGACTTGAAGTTCTTGTCATACAGATCTTTCACTTGTTCAGTTAGAGTCACACCAAGATATTTTATATTGTTTGTGACTATTGTGAAGGGTGTCATTTCCCTAATTTCTTTCTTAGCCCATTTATACTTTGAGTAGAAGAAAGCTACTGATTTGTTAGAGTTAGGTTTATATCTAACCACTTTGCTGAAGTTGTTTATCAGCTGTAGGAGCTCTCTGGTAGAATTTTTGGGGTCAATTATGTATATTATCATCTGCAAATAGTGATATCTTGACTTCCTCCTTCTCAATTTGTATCCCTTTGATCTCCTTTTTCTGTCTAATTGCTCTGGCTAGAACTTCCAGTACTATATTGAATAGGTAGGGAGAGAGTGGGCAGCCTTGTCTAGCCCCTGATTTTAGTGGGATTGCTTTGAGTTTCTCTCTGCTTAGTTTGATGTTGGTTTGATTTGCTGTTTCTTTTATTATATTTAAGTATGGACCTCAAATTCCTGATCCCTCCAATACTTTTAACATGAAGATGTGTTGTATTTTGTCAAAGGCTTTTTCAGCATCTAATGAGATGATCTTATGGGTTTTTTTCTTTGAGTTTGTTTATATAGTGGATTACATTGATGGATTTCAGTATATTGAACCATCCCTGCATTCTTGGGATGAAACCTACTTGATCATGGTGAATGATTGGTTTTGATGGGTTCTTGGATTCGGTCTGTGATCATTTTACTGTGTATTTTTTTTGCATCAATATTCATAAGAAAAATTGGCCTGAAGTTCTCTTTCTTTATTGGATCTTTTCTGATTTAGGTATCGGTGTGACTGTGGCTTCATAGAATGGATTGGGTAGTGTTCTATTTCTATTTTGTGGAATAGTTTGAGAAATATTGGTATTAGGTCTTCTTTGAAGGTCTGATAGAATTCTTCAGTAAAACCATCTGGCCCTGGGCTTTTTTTGTTTTTGTTTTTGTTTTTGTTTTTGTTTTTTTAGTTGGGAGACTTCTAATGACTGCTTCTATTTCCATATGAGTTATGGGACTGTTTAGATGGTTTATCTGATCCTGATTTAACTTTGGTACCTGATATCTGTCTAGAAAATCATCCATTTCATCTAGATTTTCCAATTTTGTTGGACATAGATTTTTATAGTAGGATCTGATTCTTTTTTTAATTTCCTCAGTTTCTGTTGTTATATCTCCCTTTTCATTCCTGATTTTGTTAATTTGGATACTGTCTATATACTGCCCTATAGTTAGTTTGGCTAAGGGTTTATTTATCTTGTTGATTTTCTCCAAGAACCAGCTCCTAGTTTTGTTGATTCTTTGTATAGTTTTCTTTGTTTCTACTTGGTTGATTTCAGCCCTGAGTTTGATTATTTCCTGCCTTTGACAACTCTTGGGTATATTTGCTTCTTTTTGTTCTAGAGCTTTCAGACATGCTGTTAAGCTGTTAGTGTATGATCTCTCCAATTTCTTTATGGAAGCACTCAGAGCTATGAGTTTTCCTCTTAGCACTGCTTTCATTGTATCTCATAAGTTTGGGTATGTTGTGCCTTCATTTTCATTAAATTCTAAAAAGTTTTTAATTTCTTTATTTATTTTTTCCCTGAACATGTAATCATTGAGTAGATAGTTGTTCAGCTTCCAGATGTATGTGAGCTTTCTGTTATTTTTGTTGTTATTGAAGACCAGCCTTTTTGTTTGTTTGTTTGTTTGTTTGTTTTTCGAGACAGAGTTTCTCTGTGTAGCCCTGGCTGTCCCTGGAACTCATTCTGACCAGGCTGGCCTCGAACTCAGAAATCCGCCTGCCTCTGCCTCCCAAGTGCTGGGATTAAAGGCGTGCGCCACCACCGCCAGGTGAAGACCAGCCTTAGTCCATGGTGGTCCAATAGAATACATGGGATTAATTCAATGTTCTTGTATCTGTTAAGGTTTGTTTTATGTCCAATTATATGGTCAATTTTTGAGAAGATACCATGAGGTGCTGAGAAGAAGGTATAGTCTGTTGTTTTAGGATGGAATGTTGTGTAGATATCTGTTAAATCTATTTGGTTCATAACTTCTGTCAATTTCACTGTGTCTCTGTTTAGTTTGTTTCCATGATCTGTCCATTGGTGAAAATGTGGTGTTGAAATCTCCTACTATTATTGTGTGAGGTTCAATGTATGCTTTGAGCTTCAGTAATGTTTCTTTTTCAAATGTGGGTGTCCTTGCATTTGGGCTATAGATGTTCAGAATTGAGAGTTCATCTTGGTGGATTTTTCCTTTCACAAGCATTTAGTGTCCTTACTCATCATTTTTGATAACTTTTGGTTGAGAGTCTATTTTATTGGATATTAGAATGGCTACTCCAGCATGTTTCTTGATACCATTTGCTTGGAAAACTTTTTTTCCAGTCTTTTACTTTGAGTTAGTGTCCGTCTTTGTCACTGAGGTGTGTTTCCTGTATGCAGCAAAATGTTCGGTACTGTTTAGTATCCAGTCTGTTACCCTGTCTTTTTATTGGAGAACTGAGTCCATTGATGTTGAAAGATACTAGGGACCAATGATTGCTGCTTCCTCTTATTTTTGTTGCTAGAGGTGGAATTATGTTTATGTGTTTCTCTTCTTTTGGGTTTGTTAAGAAAAGATTGATTTCTTGCTTTTTCTTGTGTACAGTTTCCCTCCTTGTGTTGGACCTATCCTTCTAGTATCCTCATTTGAGCTGGATTACTATAAAGATATTATTTAAATTTGGTTTTGTCTTGGGATACCTTGGTTTCTCCATATATAGTAATTGAGAGTTTTGCTGGGTATATTAGCCTGGGCTGGTATTTTTGTTCTCTTGGGGTCTGTATGACATCTGCCCAAGATCTTTTGGTTTTTATAGTCTCTAGTGAGAAGTCTGGTGTAATTCTGATAGGCCTGCCTTTATATGTTACTTGACCTTTTCCCCTTACTGCTTTCTACATTCTTTCTTTGTTCTGTGCACTTGGTGGGGATTTTTTTGTTGTTGTTGTTTGTTGGTTGGTTTGGTTTGGTTTGGTTTTTGGGTTTTGGGTTTTGGGGGGATTGTTTGTTTTTTGTGGTTTGTTTTTCAAGACAGGGTTTCTTTGTTTTGTTTTCTTTGTTTCTCTGGCTGTCCTGGAACTCACTCTGTAGACCAGGCTGGCCTCAAACTCAGAAATCCACCTGCCTCTGCTTCCAAGTGCTGGGATTAAAGGCATGCGCCACCACTGCCTGGCATACTTGGTGTTTTAATTATTACAAGATGGGAGGAATTTCTTTTCTTGTTCCATCTGCTTGGAGTTCTGTGGGCTTTTTGTATGTTCATGGGCATCTCTTTCTTTAGGTTAGGGAAGTTTTCTTCTGCAATTTTGTTGAAGATATTTGTTGTCCCTTTGAGTTGGGAATCTTCACTCTCTTCTCTATCTTTTATCCTTAGGTCAGTCTTTTCATTGTGTCCTGGATTTCTTGAACATTTTGAGTTAGGAACTTTTGATTTTTGTATTTTCCTTGAGTGTGTTGCATCGATGCCTTCTATGGTATCTTCTACACCTGAGATTCTCTCTTCTATCTCTTGTATTCTGTTGGTGATGCTTGCATCTGTGACTGCTGATCTCTTTCCTAGGTTTTCCATCTCCAAGGTTGTCTCCTTTTGTGTTTTCTTTAATGTTTCTATTTCTATTTTTAGATCCTGGATGGTTTTCCTCAATTCCTTCACCTGTTTGATTGTGTTTTCTTGTTTTTTGTTGTTGTTGTTTTTTAAGGGATTTATGTGTTTCCTTTTTTTTTTTTTTTTTTTTTTTTTTTTTTTTTTTTTTTTTTTTTTTTTTTTTTGGTTTTTCGAGACAGGGTTTCTCTGTGTAGCCCTGGCTGTCCTGGAACTCACTCTGTAGACCAGGCTGTCCTCGAACTCAGAAATTCACCTGCCTCTGCCTCCCAAGTGCTGGAATTAAAGGAGTGTGCCACCACCGCCCAGCTGTTTGTTTCCTCTTTAAGGGCTTCTACTTGTTTATCTGTGTTCTCCTGTATTTCTTTAAGGAAGTTATTTATGTCTTTCTTAAAGTCCTTTATCATCTTTGTGAGATGAGAATTTAGATCTGAATCTTGCTTTATAGGTGTGTTAGGGTATCCAGAACATTCTGTTGTGGGAGAACTGGATTCTGATGTTGCCAAGTAGTATTGCTTTCCATTACTTATGTTCTTCCACTTGCCTCTCACCATCTGGTTATCTCTGGTGTTAACTGGCCTTGTTGTCGCTGACTGGAGCCTGTCCCTCCTGTGATCCTGTGATCCTGGATATCTCAGAACCCCTGGGAAGTTGAGCTGTGATTGCGGTGTGGGCTGATTGAACTGGGATCCAGAGTAGAAGTTCTGCTTCCAGAAAGAGTGTGGGTCTCTGGCTGGGCAGGATATCTGTGTCCTGGGGTCTAGGGGCCCAAGTTCTGCCAGATATTGGGGCGGGATTTGGAGTCTCACCTGTGATTCTGAATGTGTCAGAATACCTGGGAAGTCGAGCTGCAACTGGGGTGTGGGCTGATTTTTTGGGGGGGAATCCAGAGCAGAGGCTCTGTTCCCAGCACAGGTGCAAACCAGAAGCAAACAGACCTGTGATCATTTTTAATTTCCTGTTATAAATTATTTTGAAATGTCTTTAATATACATTTGTCTGTGGACCATCAAAGTATTTCAGAGTGTAAGAAAAGTCCAATCCCTAAAACTAATGGTAGAAGAATGAATGCCTCCCGGTTGCCCTCTGACTTCCACAACTGCACTGTGATGTGTGCACACCCATGTTCACACACACACACACACACACATACACATCAATAAATATAAACAATGTTTTTAAAACATTAAAAAATATGTCTGTAAGTGTTTGTACATTTTGTTGTCCCACTTTGGGCAAGTTGATTGCATTTATAATATTTCCATCACAGAGGCTGCAGTGATGACTCACAGAGAAACAGACATTTACACAAGCATAAAAATAACATCTTAACTAGACATAGTGCTGCATGCCTTTAATCCAGCACTCAGAAGGCAGAGGCAAGCAGACCTGTAACTTTAATTTTTTTCAAAACCTATTTGTGATGATGGTCCCTAAACACTTTAACCTCCCTTGTAGCCCATCACCACCAGAGGCATTGGGAAAGAAAGGGTAAGTGGGCCTGTTTAGAAATGATTTTACGGGGGCTAGAGAGATGGCTCAGTGGTTAAGAGCACTGACTGCTCTTCCAAAGGTCCCGAGTTCAATTCCCAGCAACCACATGGTGGCTCACAACCATCCATAATGAGATCTGACACCCTCTTCTGGTGTGTCTGAAAACCTACAGTGTACTTACATATAATAAATAAATAAATCTTTTAAAAATTCTTAAAAAAAGGAAAGAAAGGAAGGAAGGAAGAAATGATTCTTTGGAGGAACTGCCATCTGGGTTGTCTGGAAATCGGCAGTTCAGTTCACAGTCATCGAGGGAAGCTCAATCCACTCACAAACACTTCACAGATACACCAGCAGTCCAGTTTTGTAGAATCCGGTTGGCAAACAGGAATCAGCAATGGTGGCCCCACCTAGCAGAGAGGGCCAGGCCTCAGCCTCTGCACAGGTCAGCAGGAGGGACCCTGGAAGGATGCCAGGAACCGTTCTTGGCTGTGCCTCTCTCAGTGAAGTGAAAATTAGCGAAGTCAGGAGACCTGCAAGCATTGCACAGCTAGCTCTCCCTCCTTCACTGTCCATCGAGTCCTTTTTATACCCTCCAAACTTCATGTGTCCTCCATGTGTCTTGCATCTCAGCACATGCATCTGTCTCAGCTGACATCATTCTGCCAATCAACCCAAGTCCACAGAAGCAGCAAGAAACTTCAGCGCACCATCAGAAGGTTTTTGGTGCATTTTTCTCTATGGAGTCCAACAAATACAGCTCAACTACACAATGTAAAGCAGACCAATACATTCGAGTCGCTAGCGAAGAATTTCTCATCATGTGTCCTTTCACGTGCTTAACTGCTTCCTTCATGAGTTGGCCTTAGCCTTTCACCTGTGTCCACTTTAGGAAAACACTTCTTCAAGTGTTTACCCAAGCAAAACACCATCCAACACAACTGACCTTTAAGTTTCCACTTCACAGATCTCTGCAATTCCAAGGCCAGCTTAGACAACACAGAGTTCCAGACTTGCCAAAGATACATAGTGAGACCCTATCAATATAAATATATATAAATACATATATATGTATGTGCATATACATATATAAGGAGTAAATTTTCTATTTTATCTACATTTCTACACTTATTTGTATGACTTTCCATCTTTTTTATGTCTTTTCATTGTCTGTGGTTCAGGGTCCCCACACCATTCTGACATGGACCAGCTGTAATGTCTCATTTTCATTTTCCTCAGGAATTACATAAATTATATTAATCTTTTAAAATATTGAAATATCAACATGTTAGATGTCTTTATCACAAATTTGTTTTATATTTTACCATCGTTCCTTTTATTTCTCTTTCTGTACTGGGAATCAAATTCAGGATCTCGGTATGCTAGGCAAGCCCTCTTTCACTGAGTCTGGTCCCCATACCTCTTGACTTTTCATTTCCTCTTTTACTTATTATTTTAAGGTAGGGTCTGTTTTAGTCAGATTTTCTGTTGCTGTAGATAAAAACACAATGACCAAAAAGCAAGTTGGGGAGGAAAGGGTTTTATTGAGCTTGCATTTCCAGATCATAGTCCTTCACTGGAGGAAGCCAGGACAGAAACTCAAGCAGGACAGGAACGTGGAGGCTGGAGCTGATGCAGAGGCCATGGAGGGGTGCTGCTGACTGGCTTGTTCCCTATGGCTCACTCAGCCTAATTCCTTTTTTTCTTTTCATTATTTTATTTATTTTACATCTTGACCGCAGTTTCTCCTCTCTCCCCTCCCCCCAGTTCCTCCCCACCTCCTTCTCTCCCCGACTCCTACCCACTCCTCCTCTGTTTCTCTTCAGAAAAGGGCAGACATCCCATGCATATCAACCAGCCATGGCATATCAACTTGTAGTGGGACTAGGCACATCCTCTTCTATTAAGGCTGGACAAGGCAACCTCGTAGGAGGAAAGGGGCCTCAAAGACAGATAACAGAGTCAGAGAGCCCCTGCTCCTGCTGTTCACAAGAAGACTAAGCACATCCATAGCATACATGCAAAGAACCTAGGTCGGTCCCACGCAGACTCCCTGGTTGGTAGTTCATTCTCTATGAGAATGATAAATTCTATGGGTTTCCTTGTGGTGTCTTTTACCCCTCTGGCTCCTACAATCCTTCCTCCTCTGTTCCGCAGGATTCCCCAAGCTCTGCCTAATGTTTGGCTGTGAGTCTCTGCATCTGTTTCTATCAGATGCTGGGTGAAGCCTCTCTGATGGCAATTGGGCTAGACACCAATCTAAGCATAGCAGACTATCATTAGGAATCAGTGTATTGGCTTTTTTATTGTTGATGTTTTGCCAGTCTTGTTTGGTTCTATCCTAGGTCCCTGGCTTATCCAGCCTCTGACTACTGGCTATCCAGGCAATACCAGGGGTGGGATCCCTGTTGTGGCATGGGTCTTGGAGCTGGACCAGTCATTGGTTAACCACTCCCTCATTCTCTGTTCCACCTTTACTCTCACACACATCCTGTAAGCAGGATAAACTGTAGGTCAAAATTGTGTCTGGGTTGAAGCCTCAGTCCTTGCACTTAAAGTCTTTCCTGGTTACAGGCCATGACCAGTTCAGGCTCCATGTCCCCCACTGTTGGGAGTTTTAGCTAGGGTCCCCTCATAGATTCTTGGCAGTTTCCATTGCCCTAAGTTTCTAGCTCGTCCCAGAGATGTTCCCTGTTTCAGTTGTCTCTCCAGTACTCTCTCACTCCACGTCCTCCTCCCACCTGATCCCTCCTGTTCTCATCCCCTACCCATCAGCAATGTCTGTTCTATTTCCCCTTCTCAGTGAGATTCACACATTCTCCCTTGAGCCTTCCTTGTTGCTTAGTTTCTTTGCGTCTGTGGACTGTAACTCGGTTATGCTTTACTTTATGGCTAATATCCACTTAGAAGTGAGTACATACCGTGTTTGTCTTTCTGGGTCTGGGCTACCTCATTCAGGATGCCATTTTCTAGTTCTATCCATTTATCTGCAAAATGCATAATGTCCTAGTGGATGCCTGGGTTCTATTGCTGTTATGCAGAGGCTGCCCAGAGCTTTTGAGATGGAAAACACTGTAGAGAGACTCCTGCCAGGCCATGTGCTGGCCTTAAGAGTTCTAATAAGGAGCTGGAGAGATGGCTCAGCAGTTAAGAGTACTGACTGCTCATCAGAAGGTCCTGAGTTCAAATCCCAGCAACTACATGGTGGCTTACAACCATCTGTAATGAGATCTGACACTCTCTTCTGATGTGTCTGAAGACAGCTACAGTGTACTTAGATATAATAATAAATAAATCTTTTAAAAAAAAAAAGAGTTCTAATAATACCCAGCCTCATAAGCAAGAGAGTTCCAGGGAAGAACTCCATGAGGGAAGAACCTTAGGGAAGTGAAATAGGAATCCCTGAACTTTCTGTAGGCATTCTGGTGGCTTTGAATCCAAAGCACTGCATGATGATATTGTTGCCAGTAGCTTACATATACTGAGTGAGAATATCAAGAAGCCCTACATTTTTATGCCATTGCTGCTCTCTCAGATTGAAAAAAAAAAAAAGCCAAGTGAGAACTCGTGGGCATGCAGCTATGTTGTATGTAGCCATTTTGTGATGGTCTTTATAGATATAGGAGTTCTCTGGTAAAAGGATTTGAGTCATTTATGTATGCTATCATATCATCTGCAAATATACTTTGACTTCTGCCTTTCCAATTTGTAGCCCCTTGATCTCCTTTAGTTGTCTTACAACTCTAGCTAGAACTTTAAGTACTATATTGAATACATATTCTCCAGATCCATCCATTTCCCTAAGAATTTCATAAATTCATTGTTTTTTTTTACTATAAACATTTAATTTTATTTTTTTTAAGAAAGTACTTCAGAAAGAGGAAAATAATCTAGATCTTATATATATATATATGTTAATAAAAACCTGTACATAATCTTCATGCATAAAGACCCAGGGGTGGCCATATTGTCTGTGACAGCCCCAAATATCAGCTGTTTCAGGCTAGTGCCTGGAACTTCCTATAGCCAGCAGCAATTAGTAAAGGCCATCTCTATTTGCCCCTAGGGCCCATCCAGACCTGTCTCTAGGGCCCATCCAGACCTGTCTCAGTGACAG
>NW_022196905.1:210957560-210967896 GCF_008632895.1 Mastomys coucha
GGCCTCGCAGTTCCTCCAAGGCATAGTCCTCAGGCATGGGGAGCCTGCCAATGTGGGGAGCCAAAAGATGCAAAGGGACTCCGGGCGCTCCCAAATTCATTGTTTTTAATAGCTGAGTAGTACTCCATTGTGTAAATGTATCACATTTTCTGTATCCATTCCTCTGTTGAGGGACATCTGGGTTCTTTCCAGCTTCTGGCTATTATAAATAAGGCTGCAAAATATCCATGGAAGGAGTTGTAGAGACAAAGTGTGGAGCAGAGTGAATGAAACCATCCTGCAGTTTCACTCGGGTCTGTGGGTTTCTTCAGCCGGAGGTTAAACAGGACCTGCAAAATAAACGGGTAGGGAGAAGAAAGAGACACGAGCCAACAGCAGAGACTGAAGGAAGGACATTCAATCCAGAGACTGCTCCACCTGGGGATCCTTCCCTTATACAATCACCAAACCCAGATGCTATTGTGGATGCCAGCAAGTGCTGGCTGACAGGAGTCTGATACAGAGAGGCTCTGCCAGTGCCAGACTAATACAGAAGTAGAGGCTCACAGCCGTCCATTGGACTGAGTACAGGGTCCCCAATGAAGGAGCTAGAGAAAGGACCCAAGGAGCTGAAGGGTTTGCAGCCCCTTAGGATGAACAACAATATGAACTCACTAGTACCCTCAGAGCTCCCAGGGACTAAACCACCAACCAAAGAGTACACATGGTGTGACTCATGGCTCCAGCTGCATATGTAGCAGAGGATGACCTAGTCGGTCATCAATGAGAAGAGAGGCCCTTGGTCCTGTGAAGGCTCCATGCCCTAGTGTAGGAGAATGCCAGGGCCAGGAAGCAGGAGAGGGTGGGTTGGTGAGCAGGAGGAGGGGGGAAGGAATAGGGTTTTTTTTCAGAGGGGAAAACAGGAAAGGGGAGAACATTTGAAATGTAAATAAGGAAAATATCTAATAAAAAATTTAAATTAAAAAAAAGAGAATACATATGGAGAGAGTGGACAGCCTTGTCTTGTCCCTGATTTTAGTGGAATTGCTTCAAGTCTCTCTTCATTTAATTTAATGTTGGCTATTTGCTTGTTGTAAATTGTCTTTATTAAGTTTAGGTACCATGCCTTGTATCCTTGATCTCTCCCAGACTTTTATCATGAAGGGGTATTGGATTTTGTCAAAGGTATTTTCAGCATCTAATGAGATGATCATGTGGGTTTTTTTTTTCTTTCAGTTTGTTTACATGGTGTATAAATTGACAGATTTTCATATGTTGAACCATCCTTGATCTCTGGGATGAAGCCTACTTAATCATGGTAGATGATATCTTTGATGTGTTCTTTGATTCGGTTTGTGAGTATTTTATTGAGTATTTTCACGAATATGATTGTGAGGGAAACTGGGCTGAATTTTTCTTTGTTTGGTCTTTGTGTGGTTTAGGTACCAGGATGACTGTGGTCTGATAAAATTAATTTGACAGTGTTCCTTCTGTTTCTATTTTGTGGAATAATTTGAGGAGTATTGGTATTAGCTCTTCTTTGAAAGTCTGGAAGAATTCTCAGCTAAAACCATCTGGCTTGGGCTTTTTTGGTTGGGGGACTTTTAATGACTGCTTTTATTTCTTTATTGGGTTATGGGACTATTTAAATTGTTTACTTGATTTTGATTTAACTTTGGTAAGTGGTATCTATCAAGAAAATTGTTCTTTTTTTTAAAGAATTTCCAGTTTTGTGGAGTATAAGCTTTTGAAGTAAGACCTAATGATTCTTTGGATTTCCTCAGTGTCTGTTGTGATGTCTCCCTTTTCATTTCTGATTTTGTTAATTTGGATATTCTCTTTCTGCCTTTTCATTAGTTTGGCTAAGGGTTTGTCTATCTCATTGATTTTTCTCAAAGAACTAGGTCTTTGTTTCATTGATTCTTTGTATTGTTTGCTTTGTTTCTCTTTTATGGACTTCAGCCCTGAGTTTATTTCCTGCCATCTTCTCCTCTTGGATGTGTTTGCTTCTTTTTGTTCTAGAGCTTTCAAATGTGCTGTTCTGTCACTAGTATAAGATCTCACTGATTTCTTTATGAAGGCGCTTAATGCTATGAACTTTCCTCTTAGCACTGCTTTCATTGTGACCCATAAGTTTGGGTATATTTTGTTCTCATTGAGTTCTAGAAAGTCTGTCATTTCTTTCTTTATTTCTTCCCTGACCCAGAGATCATTGAGTAGGAAGTTGTTCATTTTCCATGAGTGTATAAGCTTTCTTTGTTTCTGTTGTTGCTGGAATCCACCTTTAATCCATGGTGGTCTGATAAAATATAATCTTCTTGTATCTGTTAAGGTTTGCTTTGTGACAGAGTATGTGGTCAGTTTTGAAGATGGTCCCATGAGGTGCTGAGAAGAAGGAACATTCTTCTGTGTTGGATGAGATGCTCTATAGATATCTGTTAGGTCCATTTGATTCATTACACCTGCTTGCACTCACTTTGCCAACACATGCATTAACATTTCCATCTTTGAGATTGCAGCTTATATATAAGACCAGCTAGAATACCCAGCCTCATGGAACTAAGCAACTACTAAATCCTTGGGCTTCTCTTCCAGAGGTGTTCCATCTCCAGGATCCCCTCAGTAGTTTCTTTTATTGTTTCTATTTCCATTTTCAGGTCTTGAACAGTTTTGTTCATTTCTTTCACCTGTTTGGTTGTGTCTTCCTGGATTTCTTTAAGGGATTTCCTCTTTAAAAGCTTGTATCGGGCTGGAGAGATGGCTCAGTGGTTAAGAGCACTGACTGCTCTTCCAAAGGTCCTGAGTTCAAATTCCAGCAACCACATGGTGGCTCACAACCATCTGTAATGAGATCTGATGCCCTCTTCTGGTGTGTCTGAAGACAACTACAGTGTACTTACATATAATAATAAATAAATCTTTTTTTAAAAAGCCTGTATCATCTTCATAAGAATGGATTTAAGGTCATTTTTTCATGTTTCAACTGTATTTGAATATACAGGGCTTGCTGTGGTAGGACACCAGGGCTCCAATGGTGCCACATTGCCCTGGCTTTTGTTGACTGTGTTCTTACAATGGCCTTTTGTCATCTAGATTTAAGGAGGTTATAGGTTTAGGTGCTGAGTTCAGAGTTTACCTTTATTAGATGGATTTCTGGGGTGTTTTTCCCTTGGTTTCTGCTGCTTCTCTGGTCTTTTGGCCTGAGTGAGCTCAGGTTCTGGTGACCACTGAGTCTTCAGATTCAGTAGGACACTCCATTGGGGTTTCTGTGATCAACATTGTCTCTAGAATTCCAAGTACCCGTGTGGCCTCTAGAAAAGCAGAAGTCTTCTGCCAGAGTTGTGGGCCAGAATATGGAGCCCAGAGGAAGGATTATAGTTAGGGACTATTGGGTGTGCTATAAGGGAAGTTGGCAGGAAGAGGGCAGTGTCTTAACTGGAGTCCCTAGTGTCATCAGCCTACTGTCTTATAGAACCTAGAATGACCAGCCCAGGGATGGCACCACCCACATTGGACTGGGTCCTCCCCCATTGTTCACTAATTGAGAAAAACCCTTATAGCTGAATCTCATAGAAGCATTTCCTCAACTGGGGCTCCTTTTTCTCTGATGACTCTAGCTTGTATCAAGTTGACACACAAAACCAGCCAGTACAGGGTCTAAGTTGACAAGGCTAGCCCTAAACTCACTCAGTAGTCCAAGTTGACCTGGAAATCACAATCTTCCTGCATCCCCCTTCCAAGTAGCCTATGCCTCCCTGTCCAGATCATCCACTTCTGACACACGTTTACCCCCTCAGAAACATCACTGTCTCCTCGTGCTATGCAAACCAGATGGATAAAAGGAAAAATAGATGGATAGATAGATGGATAGATAGATAGATAGATAGATAGATAGATAGAGATAGATGCAAAAATACCTACATGCATACACACAGAGAGACAGATGGATGATAGATGTATGATAGGCAGGTGATACATAATAGATACATAGATAGATGAATAGATAGACAACTGATAAATACAAGATAGATGATACATTATTGAGAAATGATACATAGAGATAGTGAACAATCAATAGTATGAATTATACATAGGTAATTGACCAATAGATGATAGAATGAAATATGATAGATGACAGACAGAAAGATATATGCTAAATGGTTGATAGATGGAACCTGTGTGCAGCTCAGGGCATGACATGCACTAAGCAAGTGTTCTACCACTGAGCATCAACCCTAGCCCCTAGAAGTTAAGTTTTTGTGCATGTATGCCCTTAGAAAAATGAAGACAAAGGGGAAAACCAGCTCTCCTAGGCCCTGCTCTCACAAGAAAATAAGAAGTTGTTGGCTGCCTCTGAATTTGAGTTAATCATCTAAGTTACCCAGAACTGAGAGATGAAAATGTTTTCCAAAATCTTTTGGGAGGAATTCCAGTCCCAGGGGCTCCACCTCCCAGAACTATTAATTTCCCCCTCAACAAAAAACCTGGGAGATAAAAAGAAGGGTCCTGATGCAATGGCGTCCTCCAGGGACTCTGCCTTTAGGGAGCATTTTTAATGACTTCGCAGAGCAAGTGAGTAATTTTAGCAGAGAAGCTGATCTCTGAGAAGGTTTGTCAGGAAGACATTCTAGAACAAAGTGCGGGCAAGTGTATGTAGGCCTGGGCAGGTAGGAAGCTGGCCAGGGACTTGGAGACTGCTGGGTATCTCTGTAAAAATAGAAAGGGCTCTGTCTATACTCAGTTTCATCAATGGGCCTGGTTTGAGGATCCACAAGCATTTGCAGGGGTGAGTCTCATTTGATTTGTTTCTGTGTTAGGTGTGTATGCGTGTGTTGTGCACATGCCATGTACCTACATGGAGGTCAGAGGGTAACTTGCAGGAGTTAGTTCTCTCCTGTGGATCCCGGGAATTAAAGTCGGGTCATCAGAGTTGACATTAAGCTCCCTTTACCACTAAGCCATCTCCTTGGTCCTTATTCAGTCTCCTTTAATCACATTACTGTGAGCCTGTTTTGGAAGTCCACCCTTGAGCTTGCACAGAGCTGCAGGACTGGGAAGACAAAGTCTGGACAAGCTGAGGGCTCACACCCAGAACACTCAGGCACAGCCTTTGTCACCTCTGCAGACTACTTTGGGCTCACAGGAATTTTTATTTTATCTTTCATTATATGTGTGTGCGTGTGTGTGTGTGTGTGTGTGTGTGTGTGTGTGTGTGGTGGTGGTGGTGGTGGTGGTGGGGAATGTTGTTCATGTGAGCTCAGGTGCCCTCAGAGGCCAAGGCATGGAATCCTCTGGAGCTGGCTGTATGCTGCCAGTTGTGGGTGCTGGGAACCAAACTTGGGTCCTCTGTAAGAGGGACACATGCTTTTAACTACTGAGCCATCGCTCCAATCCCACCAGAGTAATATTTTAAATATCACTTTATGGTTGGTTTTAATTTAAAGACACATAAACTCCAGGGTGGGTAGAGCCTTCTTTCTCCACCTGAATTTCAAAGAAATTAAAACAATTTTGTGGAACTGAGGCTGTAGTTCAGTTGCAGTGTAGCTCAGTTGCAGAGTGCTTGTGGCTCAGTTGGTAAAGTGCTTGTGGCTCAGTTGGTAGAGTGCTTGTGGCTCAGGTGGTAGAGTGCTTGTGGCTCAGGTGGTAGAGTGCTTGTGGCTCAGGTGGTAGAGTGCTTGTGGCTCAGGTGGTAGAGTGCTTGTCTAGCACGCACAAGTCCTGGGGTCCATCTCCAGCACATCAACTAGAAAGATGCATACTTGTACCAGGCCCTTGGGAGATGGAAGCAAGAGGATGAGGACTTCCAAGTCAACTTTAGCTATGTAGTGGTGAATTCAAGACTACCCTGATTACAGGAGAGTGTCTCAAAAATGAAAAATAGGAAACATTTTGATAAACGTAGAGTCTCCTGAGCCTGGTGCTGTCAGGGATGGAGGACCTAAAGAAGGCTCTCTTGCCATGGAGCCAAGCCTGGAACCTCTCCTCCTCTCATATTTTCAGCATCAGACCTTAAACTCAACAGCAAGGGAGAAAATGTGAAAGGAAAGATTGTTAAAGTCATTCCAAGAAACCTGTGTGTGACACAGGGCTTTCCTCCCTGTGCCTGTGCTCTGGCTTTCCTCCAGCTGCTCAGAGGCTAAGGCAGGAGGATTGCGAGTTTGAAGCCTGGGGTAAAGAGTGAGTTCCAGTCTAGCCTGGGAAAGTTAGTGAGATCTTGTTTCAAAAGATAAAAAAGAAAAAAAAAAGGTCAAAATAGGGCCGTCAAGATGGCTCAGTGGGTAAAGGAGCCTGCTGCCAAGCCTGTGGCCAGGGGTAGAAAGAGCTGACTCCAACAAGCTGTCCTCTGACCGACACCTGTGGGCTGTGGCACACACTCCTGCACACAGTTATGTGAGAGAGCAGAAAGGGGGAGGTAAAAAAGGACACAAGAAAAGTCCAAAGAGCCCTGGGGGTGGAGCTCACTGGCAGAGCACCTGCCCATATGCAACTCACTGCGTCTGGTCCTGTGGCAGGGACCATTCACCCCGAGGAACCGCCATTCCATTTTGAAACAAGGAAATAATCCCCAGGGATGGTGAGGAAGGGTGTTGAGTGAATGAAAGGACTTGCCCAGTGACAAGTGATTTGAGAAGGATCCCCAGTATCCAAGTAAAGGCTTCAAACACACACAATAACAAGAAAATGTAAAAAGAGCCCTCCCAGGGCCTACACCCACCCAGCCTAACTGCAGAGGGTGGATTTGATGTGTAGAAGCATGAATTTTCTCCCCCGCACCCCCATAAGTCCAGCTCTAGGGTTCCGGCCCCCTCTTCTGGCCTCTGTAGGCACTGCGCACAATGTATGTGCCCACATGTGTGTGCACTCGCGCACACACACACCTACCTCTACATGTAATTGATAGTAAAAGCTTTTTTAAGTCTTGTTGCAAATGCAACCTGAAAGAGATTCCAGGCCCTGGTGGAGGTGCACTTTCCTAGACAACTCATTAGGGGTGGGGCCACCCAAACACTGTAGGAAGTGATAGGAAGTGAGGGAAATGTACAATTAAATGTTACGGTGTCTATAACTGGTGAGTCATTGAGACATCCCCAGGTGTTCTTCATGGTAGGGACCCAACATCCCAGAGCTTGAGCTCGCCTTGTGTTCCCAACAGAGCCTGGATGGCTGCTTACAACAGTGTATATCCATCAGAGCCTGGATGGCTGCCTACGACAGTGTATATCCATCAGAGCCTGGATGGCTGCCTACAACAGTGTATATCCAACAGAGCCTGGATGGCTGCCTATGACCGTGTATATCATCAGCTGAGAAGACCCAGGACAGATTCAGGTGAGTTCTGTGAAGGAGCTGGGGGTAAGGGGATACGGGGCTAAGACATCCATGGACGGGAGGCAGTGTCTGCCCTGGAACAGGAAGAATTTCTATTTTCATTACATGTTAATTTTGTATAGTCACACCACATGTGTAGATGTCTCAGAAAACAACTTTTGGGAGTCACCAAAAGTTCCACCATGTGACTCCTGAGGATGTCACTCGGATTCTCAGCCTTGGCTATTAGGTCCTTTACTTGCTGAGCCATCTCCCTCACCTGGGAAGAAAGATTAAACAGAGATGCTAAAAGTGGCATGATTCAGGCAGAAGAACAAGGGCTGACCTGGGGAAGAAGGCTTGACTTAGTCCCAGGGATCAAGCTCAGGTCTCAGCTTGGCAGAAAGCACCTTTACCCACTTAAGCATCTTGCCAGCCCTCATCTACCTTAAAGTGTCAGTGATGCCAAAGTTCAGAAATGTCCCAATCAAAACCCTCGAGTGCCTTATCACAGTAGCTTGCTGTGGGGCATAAAGTAAGTGCTTATTGTTTTTATGGTACTGGGATTGGGACCCAGAGCTCACAACACACTAAGCAAGCTGTAACACTTGAGAACTTAATTCAAGAGTGTAAGCTCCTTCGCCCAGGACAGCACACCTGTAACCTCAGCTTCCTAGGAGGCTGGGGAGATGAGACGCACGGTCCACTTGCTACACAGCAAGATACAGGGAGGGTGGTCATCCCACCCTCAGCCTCTGTGGGGAAGGAGCTTTTTGCTAGTCTCTAAATCTGGGTAAACTGAACTCCAGGGGTATGTAATCTGTCCAGATCCCAAGAGGAATGGACTAGCACTGCCTAAGCCAAGGCTCATTCTCTTAACTACTTGCCCAGCAACCCACAGGGATGGGATGGACCCCCCCCCCTCCTGTCTTCCCACATCACACACTGGCCTTCCAAAGTCACTTGTGATGTCATCTGTTAGTTTTATCCCTAACCCCTGGTCCACAGTTTTCTCCCCATAAAGAATACACACCATGAAAACTAGAATTGTTTTTCCTCCAGGGCTTAGAACCCCTCACTTTTCCTGCTTTCTTGGCCTGGAACTGGCTGTAAAGACATTCCAGGACCTACTCTGTGTGAGCTATGGACTGTGACCCCCAGGGGCTCTGCAGTGGTTATTGCAGATGGACAAAAACCACAGGGATGTGGGAATCCTGAGGCCCAGTGAATCTAGCCAGAGCAAGGGGGAGACTGGTTCTGATGGTTGGCTGAAAAGTGGGAGCCTTGGGTACTTGTGATTGGCAGCTGAAACGGGTTCTGTGGGCTCAAGAACTTGTGATTGACAGTCGAAGAGGATGGTGGTAGGCGCAAGTACTAGTGATTGACAGTGGAAGTGCATGGAGGCCTCAGTCTATGAGCCTCTGGCTGCCTTGTGATAAGAATGTGCCTAAGGGTTGGTGTCCTGTGGTGTAGGCACAGAGACTCTCCACATGGTCAGAGGCAGCTGTGCTCTGAGGAGAAGCAAGCTAACTGGCTTCCTTCCTAAAGTTCCCACAGCCTCTTACCTGCTGGGAAAGCTGGGAACCACTGCACCCTGTTTCCCCCTCTGCACCCCATCAAACTCTAGGAGTTTAAAAACCATTTTAAAGGGTCTCTATGTCATCACCAGGGAGGGGACAGAGGCACAACCCCAAGTCACCCACACTGGCGGGAGGAGTTCCTTAATTTTTTTGTTAAGATTATTGATTGAGGGGGCAGTGGTGGTGCACACCTTTAATCCCAGCACTTGGGAGGCAGAGACAGGTGGATTTCTGAGTTCGAGGCCAGCCTGGTCTACAGAGTGAGTTCCAGGACAGCCAGGGCTACACAGAGAAACCCTGTCTCGAAAAAAAAAAGGGGATTACTAAGTGTAATGTGTGTGTGTGTGTGTGTGTGTGTATTTATGTGTATGTGTGTATGTGTGTGTGTGAATGTATGTGTATGTGTGTGTATGTATGTGTATGTGTGTGTATGTGTGTGTGTGAGAGTGTGTGTATGTGTGTATGTGTATATGTGTGTGTGTCTCTGTGTGTATGTGTGTTTGTGTATGTGTGTATGTGTGTATGTGTATATGTGTGTGTGTCTCTGTGTGTATGTGTGTTTGTGTATGTGTGTGCGTATGTGTGTGTATGTGTATGTGTGTGTATGTGTGTGTATGTATGTGTATGTGTGTGTATGTGTATGTCTCTGTGTGTGTATGTGTGTGTGAGTGTGTGTGTGTGTGTATGTGTATGTGTGTATATGTGTATATGTGTGTGTGTCTCTGTGTGTGTTTGTGTATGTGTGTGTATGTGTGTGTCTCTGTGTGTGTATGTGTGTGTGTCTCTGTGTGTCTCTGTGTGTGTATGTGTGTATGTGTGTGTGTGTATGTGTGTGTATGTGTGTGTGTCTCTGTGTGTGTGTATATGTGTGTGTGTGTGTGTGTGTGTGTGTGTGTGTGTGTGTGTGTGGTGCAATGCCTGCAGAGGCCAAGAGAAAGCATCAGATCACTAGCACTTTAGGGGATTGTGAACTGTTTGTTCATTTGTTGGTGCTGGGGAGAAATTTTATGTCCTCTGCAAGAGCAATGTATACTCCTACCCACTGAGCCATGTCTCCAGCCCACATTCTCTTCATCTTTTAGTGGCCTCCACTTAGGCAAACCCAGGACTTGTAATTTGAGTTGGACTTGTAAATATAGAAAGAGGGCAAGCAAAAAGCTGAGTGGGTAAATGTGTTTGTGACAAGCCATTCTAGCAACCTGTCCCACCCCCACCCCCACCCCACCCTTACCCTTGCCCTCACCCTCACCCTCGCCCTCACCCTCACCCTAACCCCCATCCCCATTCCCACTCCGACCCTCACCCTCTCCCCAGAGTCCACAAGTGGAAGGAAAGACTGGACTGCACATGCACACATGCCAACCCACAGGCAGCCACACACACACAGGCACATACACACACACAGGCACACACAGGCAGCCACACACACACAGGCACATACACACACAGGCACACACAGGCACACA
>NW_022196905.1:210967906-210989674 GCF_008632895.1 Mastomys coucha
ACATGCAAACCCACAGGCAGACACACACACACACACAAGCACACATGCCAACCCACAGACAGACACACACACACAGGCACATACACACACAGGCACACACAGGCAGACACACACACAGGCACACACAGGCACACATGCAAACCCACAGGCAGACACACACACACAGGCGCACACACACACACATACTAAATAATTTTTTGAAAAACAGAAAGCCCCTTAAGTACAGAACGAATGCAAACAGGATGACATACATGAGTGTGGGCTCCTCTGCAAAAGACACAGTTCACTGAGACAGCTCTGCCGTTATTCTTAAGCACAAATGTTAAGGAAAAAGAGGGAATTTTTTTTCAGAAAGGAAGGAAGGGGAGGCACCCGTGAATGGATACCACAGAAGAGCCAGAGTGAGTGTCTCAGCACCCTCCGTAGAAACCAGTTTGGTCGCTCTCAGCCCTCTGTGAACTGTTAGGCCAGATCCAGGTCGCCTTGGGTGGAATTATAATCTGATAAACCCCTGGGCCACTGGGGTTGCACAAGGAAGTGAGGATGTGCCTTTTACTGTAAAAGGTGAGAGTCCTAGAAAAGTGCATGTTTCCTGCCAGTGAGGAAGCAGGTGGTAACCGGCGGATTCTTGCTTCACAGCCACACTCCTCTCCTTTCTCTCCATCCTTCAACATCACATATTGTCCTTTGATAGAGTAAGACAGACACTTTAGCTTATTTGGTTCCTTTAACATTTAATGGACAGATAAAGTTGTGTATATTTAAGATGTGCAACTTTCTGATTTACATATGCATTGGGTTGTTATGGCAGTTTAATTAACACATTGATCTCCATCTAGGCTTTCCTTGGGGTGCCTTATAAAGGCTCAGACAGACAGCAGCTGCTTAGTCAGCCTCTGATGACCCCTCTCCCAGCAGCTGCTTAGTCAGCCCCTGGTTACCCCTTTCCCAGCAGCTGCTTAGTCAGCCCCTGGTGACCCCTCCCCGAGAAGCTGCTTAGTCAGCCTCTGATGACCCCTCCCCCAGCAGCTGCTTAGTCAGCCCCTGGTGACCCCTCTTCCATTCACTGCTCTGCTTTCCTGGTTGGTTTCTTGGCTGCTTGGTCTGTAGGTTGGTTGCTTGGTCTGTAGGTAGTCAACAGGTTGGTTGGGCTGGGGACCTTTTGTGGATTTTGTTTTTTAGGGTTATTTACTTTAGTTCATGTGCATAAGTGTTTTGCCTGCATCTACATCTGTGCACCACGTGCGTGCCTTGTACCCTCTGTGACCAGAAGAGGGTACTGGATCCTCTGGAATTGGGGTTACCAATGGTTGTGAGCACCATGTTGAGGGAAATAAAAAAAAATGGTACTAACCTGCACTATACCCAGTTACTCTCTGCCCCAGCGGTCTCACCGCCTCTGGGCTAGCCCCAGTCGAGGGTCTTCCCAACTCTGGTTCACCTGCCTCACAGCTGCTTGCTCCTTCTCAGCCATCTACCCCTGCGGCTAGTTGTCACAAATCCCCTTAACCCAGTAAATCAAAAATTCTAGAAGCTTGTAATTAATCAGATTTATATATCAATACATTCTCAATTCACAAGAATAATTTCAGAGCCAATTGATAATGTTACAAGCTGCCCACCTAGATTAGACAAGTTATTCCAATTATTCTATCCTTTTATGATATTCATAGCTACCTGTGGCTATTTAGAGCCATTCGGATGGAATCTGGATCATCTTCCTCTTCCTCCATTTTCCTTCCTTCTCTCTTCCTGTTCCGGTCCCTATCTCTGAAACTCTTACCTCTACCTCCCTTTCATCCATCCAATCACAGGCTTCTTGTTGTATTAACATTTAAATTAATTGGTGGAAAATTCCAGTGGGTGCTGGAACCCAGGTCCTCTGCAAGAGCAGCCACTTGGGTTTGGGGTTTTTCTTGTAATTGTGGTTGGTTGGTTGAATTTGGATTTTGTTGTCCTATGGCTGACTGATTGCTTGGATTGGTTTTGTGTCTCTCTTCCTGTTATTGTTGGCTGGTGAGTGTGAGCTGTTGTTCTCTGAGACAGAGTCTCACTCTGTAGCCCAGGCTAGCCTCAAATTCATGACAATCCTCCTGCCTCAGCTTCCTGAGTACTGAGGTTTTAGGCATATTCTATTACATTCAATCCAGGTTTCTGTCTCTGGTTGTGGTTGACTGCTCCATTTCCTCATGAAAGTGATGGTGGGAAGTAGCTGTCTTCCTGGGCATGCATTACATCACTTAAGGGCATACTCTTGAGAGATCCACTAAGAAATAAAAACTTAAGGACTAAAAACTTCCAATTCCCAGGAACCAAACTGGGGGCCTCAGAGCAAGCCACTGCCAATAGGCTGTTGATCAGTGATGGCCCTGACTTAGGGAGGATACAGGGCTGAAGCTCTGAGTCAGCTCCTGAGACACTTGGCCAGAGGAGGTAACAAGACCAAAACAAAGCTGGTTATGGAAACTCTGCAAGGTCTCATCAAATACAATAACACTAACTTAGCAACCAATCAAAACTACACGATTGTCACTGCTTTGCCCCCTACCAATCATATTAGAGGTTACTTAACCCTTCTAGAAGATTCCCTTAACCCTGCATAAAAAGGGGCCTGCAAATCCCTCAAGTCATCCACATTTTGATGAATGGTTGACCCCCTACATGCTGGTAATTCTGCAGAATAAACACTCTTTGCCTTTGCGTACTATTTGAGTCTGGGGTCTTCCTTCAGTGATTCTTGGACCCTAACATTCTCAAGGTCCACCCACGCTGTCCCTGTAGTAATAATTATTAATAAATCCCAGCAGTGGTTAGCTACCTGCCTCAACAGTGTAGGTTCCCTGAATGAAAGACACGTGGCCTTTATATTTTAATATGCCTTAATCAGCGTAATAGATGAGCCACTGCCTAATCTCCACTGCTGTTAGAATCTACCTCCTGCCAATAATCCCGACTTACTACTTACTAAATTCTGTGTTGCATCCTGGCTGCTCTAGACCCACGTTGGGCGCCCTGGGCCATGCTCTCCTGACTCCTTCGCACGACGGCTATGCCTCTCTGTCCTGCACTCTCCTCAGGCTTGGTTTCTCTCCTCTCTTCCACACTCTCCTAGCATGGTAGATCTCCTCTCCCTCTTCCTTGTCCCAATCCTGGGAAATCCTAAAATCCTGCCTCTGTCTGTCCTTCCCTACTATTGGCTGTTGCTATCTTTATTTATCAATCAGGACCAACCAAGGGCGGGGGGCAAGTTCCCAGAAGCTACATGCAAGCAGTTTTTTGGGAACATAATTAGCACTCATGATATAAATAGCTACAGTCCCAAAAGGCAGGGTATCCTTTTTGTGGCTGAGTAATATGCCATCAGAAGCATAAATCTCATGCATGCAACCACAGTTTTCACCATCCCTTCCTGGACACAGGTTATTTTCTGCCTTAGTTCTTATGGCTGATCATGCAGTGGCCTAGGGGGAGCAGATCTCTCTTACACATACTGATTTTGTTTTCTTTGGACATTTACCCATTACTGGAGCTACTGGATCCTACAGTGTTTTTGCTCCTTATGATCTGAGGAAGTTCCAGAGAGTTACCACGTGGCAGCCAAGCAATGTTGCCCTTGATTCCTTTGGATAAATCCTGAGGGGCACAGCTGAATCACATAGTAATTCTAGTTCCAGTTTTTCAGAAAGCCCCAGACTGCCTTCTATGATAGCTGTACTGGTTTGCACTCCACAGTATATAAGGGTCCCTACATCCTCAACAGTGTTTGCTATTTTCTTGGTGACAGCCACTCTCCCTAAGGTGAGGTAGAATTTCCATGTCCCTTTTGGGTTGGGTTTGGAGTCAAGGTCTCACACAGTCCAGACTGTCTTTGAATTCCTGATCCTCCTGCCTCAGTCTCATGAGTGCTGGAATGACAAGCATTGTGTGACATTATTACTGGGGACATGAACAAATATCTATTCACTGCAGACGGGAAACTGACAACAGGCCAAATTGCAGATATCACTAAAATCCAACTTGGTGAACCACGAGTTTTATTGGGTTACATACAGGAGTATAGATGAGGGGTTACTTAGAGAAGCAAAAAAATGACTCCAAAACAGCTTTATCACTGAAGTCCACCCCAGCATGGTGACAGCTCACAGAGCTGGGAGCTCACTGCACAGCCTGCAGGCAGCTCCGCAGGCTGGAGAATGTCCTTTCCTGGTGCCTCAGTCAATCTAAACACTTTCCAGGCAGCTGGGCTGGTCTCTCAGCGGGCCTTGGGCCTCTCAGCAGGCACACTCAAGGAAGGAAGAGCCCTAGTGGATCTTGTCACTCTGGGGGACTTCCTGGAGCTTTTGAGTTGTTTACTTCCCGTGCTTACAGAGCGCCTCTGGAAACCAGAAGGTTCCAATCTCAGAGGAACCTGCCAGGCTTGCTGTGCCTCCATACCCACCTTCTCCATGGACTTTTTGGTTTACATTTCCCTAGAAGTTGAAAAGGCTGAATGTCATTTTCATGCATTTGTTGATCTTTTGTTTTTCTCCTTTGAGGAAAAACATGCTCCTGTGTTGACTGAAAGCTTGGTTTCCTTGATTAATGTGTTTTGAGATCTTCATATACTCAACAGAGTAACACCTGTCAGGCAACTGCTGGCCAAGACTCTTCCCATGCGATGGGCTACTTGCCTCTGAATTGATGGATCTCTTTTGTTACATCTGTAAGAAGATGTCAGGTTTGTTTTACTTTCTAGTTTCTTTGTTCCTATCTTCCCAAAGGACTCTGAGCTTTCTGGAATCATCTCCTTGTTTTTTCCACCCCCAGGGTTTTTTTTTTTATGTTTTAGATTTGTTTCTTATTTATGTGGATGTGTCTATGTATGGGTATGTGCACACGTGCAGTGCCCATGGAGGCCAGCAGAGGGCATTGGGCCCCCTGTAGCTGGAGTTATGTATAGTTTTAAGTCACTCTATGGGTGCTGGGAACCCAACTCTAGTCTTTGGCAAAAACAACAAGCACTGTTGACCAGTGAGTCATCTCTCCTGCCTCCAACCTGCAGGTTTCCATGTATCCTTTAGTGACAAAGGCACTGTATAAATGTAAATAACTGTCATCAGAGCTCAAAAGAGTGAAGGAATGTGTGGTGTAACTTTTCCTGGGGAAAGTGAACAAATGTCTATTCACCTCAGATAGAGCACCTACAACAGGAGGAATAAACAACTCTACTCAAGTCTATCCTGGGAACTAGTGGGTTTTAGGTCTTCAGGTAGAGGGAAGGAGTTCCAAGACCAGTTAAAGGGGGTGATCCCACTGTAAAATAGGCAGTAGGCAGGGAACCTTAGGCTGTTGGTTGACCGAGGTACTTACCTGGCATTTGTCGACCTGTGAGAGGTGGGTCCAAGACTCCCTGAAGCTTACAAAAATTTTTGTAAGTTTATAAAAAAGAATAAATAAAAGTTTTAGATCTCTTAGCATTACCACTGCTTGTGATCTGTACTGAAATCCACATTGTAAAAAATGCAGCAGACTCATGCCTTTGAGTCATAGTAAAAGCTTAGAGACCCCCAAAAAATGATTTGAGGTTAAAAAGCATTAATACTTTTTCTTCTGTCCAGAGGAGTGGATATAAAGATTAGACAGAGATGACTCCAACTTGGTTGAGAAGTATTTTTAAGTCTATACTTAGAAGACAACTGCCCGGTGGCGGTGGCTCACACCTTTAATCCCAGCACTTGGGAGGCAGAGGCAGGCAGATTTCTGAGTTCGAGTCTAGCCTGGTCTACAGAGTGTGTTCCAGGACAGCCAGGGCTATAAGAGAAACCCTGTCTCGAAAAACCAAAAAGAAGAAGAAGAAGAAGAAGAAGAAGAAGAAGAAGAAGAAGAAGAAGAAGAAGAAGAAGAAGAAGAAGGAGAAGGAGAAGAAGGAGAAGGAGAAGGAGAAGGAGAAGGAGAAGGAGAAGGAGAAGGAGAAGGAGAAGGAGAAGGAGAAGGAGAAGGAGAAGGAGAAGGAGAAGGAGAAGGAGAAGGAGAAGGAGAAGGAGAAGGAGAAGGAGAAGGAGAAGGAGAAGGAGAAGGAGAAGGAGAAGGAGAAGGAGAAGGAGAAGGAGAAGAAGAAGACAACCAAAGAAAATTTTGAGCTTTGACTATGACGGTAGGAACACTGCTTTACCAGAGCTACAGTAATAAATAGCTAGTCAGAGCTCCAGAGATGAATGTTCAAACTGTGAGCTTTTGAAGTCTTGTTATAACAAGAGCACAGAGGGGGAAAGAAACCTGAAGCATTTCTCATTTTTGATATACTTTAAATCACTTTCTTAGACCCTCAAAAAATACATAAACCTTAAGCCTTTCCTTCCATCCACTCATTTACCATGAGACACAGGTGTTTGATTACTGACAGCAGTCATTGCAAAACAAGTTCCTTTAAATAAAGAAATAGTAATATAGATAGATGATAGATGGATAGATAGATGATAGATAGATAGATAGATAGATAGATAGATAGATAGATAGATAGATAGACAGACAGACAGACAGACAGATAGATAGACAGATAGACAGACAGATAAGGTAAACTGTGTTTGCCTTTCTCAACAGGAGACCTAGTGGCTCTGGAAAAGTGAAGCCTGACTTTGCCTATGAAGTGAACTAACCAGGTAGCTGCAGTCTTAGGGAGAGGAGCTGCTTGGCGTGGTGTTGTTAACATAAAGCTACAGTTAGGGGTCAACACCACCAGAGATCTGAGAAAGATTAATTATAGCTGGAAAGATAATTCAACTGGCCTCTGTATCAATTAGAGTAACAGATTTCCCACAACCTGGACTGTTTGTTCTATGCTCCCGTGGTCTCAGTGGTCTTGATGGCTTCTTTGGGGGCAGAAGTAGTAAAGTCTTAAGCTGTCACAGGACACCATAACATCTTCAGCTCTGCACAGGGCAACATAAGCTTCCAGCTGCCAGACCCAGAAGGTCTGAGGGATTTTCCTGTGGAGAAGGAACTTGAGAAAACTGATATACTTTGATGAGGCTGAGTAGAGCAGTTAACCCAACAGTGGCCACAATTTGGGCGGGGCACTGGCAGTGGGTGAGGCATGGGTCTGTAATAAGATTAGGATTTTATAGCTTCATTCCTCTTAAGTTTGAGACTTAAATTTTTGAGCTGAAGATTTAATTGAAGATTCTTTAGCAACAAAAATAAAACTTCTAACCACAAATACAGTCCATAGGAAGATCAGGAACTTTTCTGACCTTTTCATAATTCACCATTACAGAATATCAGGTTTTTCATGACTCAGTTTCTCCAAATAGCTAAAGATTAAAAAAGCTCAGCAAGGACAAAGAAGCCAGACACACATTTTCAAGTCAGTTACTGTTGACCTAAGTACACCTTAGGAATCTATAAACCTTACCAAGCATATCTTACTCATCAAATGTGTTCCTTGGTTAACATTTTCTAGAAGCCTAGTATTGAGCACTTAGCAAAGGAATAAGTGATTAGAAATAACTCTCTAAATCAGCTTTTGTTAACGGGAGTAGACCTTTATAACCTTAGGAATTTATCATATAAATTCATTCTAATCCAAAATATTTTTGGAGACTATATATCCTTTAGTGAAGGATATTCACTGTCTGCTACACTCTGGGCTGTTGACTCCTTAGTCTAAAGAGGAGACGGATTTTATAGGTACTGCCTTACTTGCTTTATACCACGTGATCATCTTAATCAAGACGGTGGTGAAGTCATATAGCATGTACCTGTTTCCTAACCTTAGTAAATAAAGATGGCTGCCAGATACATGGTTGCTTCCACCCTGATGACATCATCAGCCAAGATGAAAACAAGTGGTTGCTAAGTAAAAACATCTATTTTCCTAAATAAGAGTTGAATCCAAGTTACATATACAGTAAATAGATCTATTTTTCTAAATAATAGTTGAATCACATACAGTAAATTCAGAGTCAACCTTTTGCTATAAGTTTTAAGCTAAATTTTTTGTTACAGATTTTTAACTACACCCAATAATCTTAGAATACCCTGAGGTGAGAGCATTTACACAAAATAGTCTTAAAAGATTTCTTGAGAACAGAGTACAGAGAAATCATAAAGACAAAGGATTCTGAAGAGTAAAAAATAGAGACTTTTGTGATTATAGAGAAGAAAGTATTTAGATATCAGAGATTTGGGGATCATTTATTTATTTGGTGGCAGAAGCTATTATGATTCAGAAGAATTTGAAAATGGAGTGTGTTACTTTTTGGCCATTTATTGAATTGTACTGAGGCAGAGCTGTTTGCAATAAGACAATGAGATTTTAATGAAATCCCTGAATCCCAGTAGGAAAGGTCACAAAATGAACTCCCCAGAGGGAAAGCTCCTATAAGCTCCAGGAGGGAGCTGAGAGACAGCCAACAATGTAGCCATGAGGGACGAGGGTTACACACAGAGAGGATTCCAATAGTATTGTAGTACTGTAGAGGCCACAGCTGCATTGAGAAGTGGAGGGGGGAGGTGGGGGGGGGGGCTGGAGCTCCTAGGGGCAGGTGAGAAAGCTCCAGGAAGGAGCTGAGAGCCATGAAGGAGATGTGAAAGCAACTGAAGAGCTGGACTGGGGACCTTGGGAGGAAAGGTAGAGTTCCAATCGAGTGATAGTTGGTCCTCAACCCTCCATACACTGTGACCCTTTAACACAGTACCTCATGTTGTGGTGACCCCCAACCATAACGTTATTTTTGTTGCTACTTCATAACTGAACCACAGGTTAAGAACCACTGAAACAGGCAAAGATGTAAATCTTGCCCACATGGTGGCTGCCCCAGAAAGCATAGGAGGCTCCAGGAGCCAGAGAGAACACTTACCCAGTAGATGAGGAGAGGCCAATAGTTAGGGAAGGTTGGGGAAAGAAGCTGCTACAGAGGCTGGCTCTAGAATTTGAAGTCAGTTTTGGTGGGTGGCAGAAACAAATGATCCATGCCTCCCTTAGGAGAGCCCACCAGCAGCTTGGTTCGGAGAGGCCAAGTCCCATGGAAGGCGACTCACACACACCTCTCCCATGTTTTAGGTACCAGATGAATGAAAAAAAATGAGGACATGACAGCTCCACGGTATGGGTGAGATGAGGGTTTGTTGTACACATGAGAGTGAGCCCAGCAGAGGCACCTGGAATAGTTCAAACTGAACAGGACAACGAGAGGAGGGGAGGGCAGAGCTGAGCCTGCTTTTAAACAGATACCTCAATCAGCCATTGACCAGGTCTTGTTAAAACCTAACATTTCTTGGGGTGATTTACATAAACATGGGGAACTCAGGCACTTCCAGACAGCCTTGACAAAGAGGGCAACAACTTAACAAAGCTGCCTCTCTAAGAATTGTGTCCCCTGCTCACACCCCTAAAACACTCCACCGCTTCTACGACCTAGCAGAGGGGTCTTATCAATCTTGGATGCATTTCCTGGATCTTGGGAGTTTCAACAGGAAGAAACACTGCATGACAAAAAAAATGGGTTGGGAAAGGATAATCGAGGAGAGGTGATAAAGAGCCCATGCCTTTGTTAGGGTTCAAGAACCGCTGAAGGAAGACCCCAGACTCAAATGGTATGCAAGAACAAAGACTGTTTATTCTGCAGAAACAACCAGCATGAAGGGGTCACCACCACTTCAAAATGGCAACCCAGACAAAGACACTCAGGCCTCTTTTATAATAGGACTGCTATTAAGGCCCTTCTGATGTCAAAACTGCAATGACAACTTTGCTGGTCTTCAAGTGTCATGAGTTAATTGCTTCTGAGGCAGCAACCAGGTATCCACAACTTAGAGCATATTCCAAGAAGCTGTAAAATCATTAACCAAAGATCATAAAGAGGGAACTAAGGATTTACTATAGGTGCAAGGACAGAAGATAAAATATTGACTGGTTTTATCTATACGAAACTTCAAGAATAACTTAGTCATGGTCTCTAACTCTCCATGAGCCTGTAGAGCTAGTGACAGAAGATGAATGTTTTAGCCAGATAATTACTGTCAATGGATATGCATGTAAACATTCTCTGTTGTAAACTTTTTATTCAATTTATGACCTGAATTTATGTGCGAACTTGTGGTGAACTTTTTACCATGTGATCATGCACACTGAAAGTCGCACAAGCGCTGAGGACAAAGCATGGAGACAGGCCTCCCTCCCCTTTTTGTCCTGGGACTTCAAGTAGAAGTGAAATACCAGAGACTGCAGCTTCTGGCCTCAGAACAACTCAGACAGGCATGTCAGCTATAGAAGCAAAATGACTTAGACTTAAGACAGGTAAACGATTTAGTATGATATTTTCAGGGTTAGGTAATCTTAAAACCTCATTGATGGCTGTTGGGATGCCCCAGATGAGCTGCATTCCTGCACCATGAATGATTAACCACAGGATGTGCTGCCCAGCACAGATGGCCTATCCTGAGATCAGATATCTCCCATTTGTGTGTCTATCTTCAGGCTGTTTCTCAGGTGGAGGATTTTATTGTCTTGTTCCTGGACTTTTGGGTCTGCTGCTGGAACAGATGGCTTATGACCTAGTTTCTAAGTAGAGACAAAATGGAGTGAATAGGCCCCTTCACCTTCAATGGTTAGCAGTTTTGAAGATCAGCTTCAAAAGAAACAAGACAGAAGTGGAGAGAGGAGGGCAGCTGAGTAGAGGGCTCATCCTCTGTGTGTGCAGGTCAGAAGACAGCTTGCAGGAGTTGGTTCTTTCCTGCCACCATGTTGTTCTCTGGGCTTGAGCTGACGTTGTTGGGGTCACTGAGCACTAATAATGAGGAAAAGACCACCAAAGTCAGAAATAAATCAAAAGCAACTTTATTCACCCCAGAAAAATACTTCTAACAAGTTAGGGTCAGTCTCAGAGCTGACACAATGACCTTGGAAGGGCTCGACCAGTCTCCTTTTAAAGCATAAACCCAGGAGCATATGTTCAGGGGATACTAAAGAAGAAATTGGTAAGTTGAGGGTTAGTTCTTGAGCCCAGAGTGTAGCAGATAGTAGGATGGTGGTACAGTCTCAAGGCTATTTTAAGGCAGCAGTCTTATGTCAACCTTTATAGGGCTCACACGGGCCAGGTGATTTTACTGCAACTGAAAGAATGTAGGTAGGGCTTAAAGACACACAATAAGATGGGGGTGGCAGACCAATGCCTGGAATTGCTTTGGGCTCTTCAACGTCACCAAACTTGGCACCAAGCATCTCCACCCTCTGACCCATCTCAGTGGGCCCTTGCCAAAGTTTTTATTTATTTATTTATTTAAAGTCACATGTATGTATGTGTAAATGCTTTCAGAGACCAAACTTGCAAAGGCCAGAGGTGTCTGATTCCCTGAAGCTAGGGATAAGGGCAATTGCGACCCACTTGGCGAAGGTTCTCGGAACCAAACTTAGGTCTTCTGGAAGAGCAGCACATGCCATTACTGAGCCATCCCTCCAGCCCTGAACCAAGTGTTTCTAATGAAGCTCAGCAAAGCTATGTTAGATAAATCAAGTCAGATAGTCTGGACAGTATCCATAGTAACAGGCATGAGGACCTGGGTGCCAGATGACCTCCAAGCACATATCCTGATGTCCAAAGTCTCCCAGATCCTACGGATACATGTGGAGCAGGTGTCTGTTCTGTGTACCAAAGCCAGCCTGTCTGTGCTTTTAGATGTGTCCCAGTCAGCTACAATAGCTGCATCTTCCACACAGATGTGCTCAGCACTAGAGGTAAGAATCATGAACGCTACTGCAAGATGCTCTGAGCTCAAGGGGAGGGGAGGCTGAGGGACAGACGGCCATGCATTCATACACATTCAACATAGCGCTGGCTGCTCAGAGCTAGCTACAGGCTAGGAGACGGCTCTGTCAGAAAAGGAGAGATACAAGCATAAGGACCTGTCTTCAGTCCCTGTGGAAGGGAGAAAGACTCTTCCAGGTTGTCTTCTGGCCACCACATGGACATACAGCAGAGAGAGGGAGTGAGAACAAGCATACTGGCAGGCACTTATAATCCAGCTCTGCAGAGGCTTGGGCTGGCCATCCCCTTGGCTTGCTGAGCAGCCAGCCTAGCCTTTCTTGCATGCTCCAAGCCAGGGAGAGACCTGTCTCAAAAACTAAGATGGACAGTACAGCAGCTGAGGAACAACACCAAAGACTGATGTCTAGCCCCCCCACCCCCCCACACGTATATACACACACATGTATACACACACACATGTATTCACACAGAGACACACACATACACACACAAATATACACACATACACACATATACATACACATACATACAAGCGCACATACACAAATAACAACAACAAAACAAACTAAGAAGAAATAAAACAAAACAATAAATATCAATACAAATAAAACAAAACAATAAAAACAAAACAAAAAATATCAATCAAATGTGCACAAACATGCAGTACATTTGAGTTGAACAACTACTTCATACACACATATATTTGTACATACACACATATACACACACACACACAACCACATACATACACACAAATATATGCAGACACACACACATACAAACACACATACATACCTATGTACATACACATACAGACGCACACCCTCAAAAGGAACCTAACAGGCAGACACTGTCTCGCTGGAAACACACCCAGAAACAGTCTATCCCAATACCCATTCCTGACTGTTCTCGATTTTCAGATCTTCTCTCTGCCAAGGATATGGAAGGGAGCTTTTCTTCACAGTTGCAGCCATTTCTTGATCAACCTTCATCCTCATGTGTCATCTAAGGCAAGGTCTCCCTATGTCGTATCTCTTGACCTCTTCAAAATCCCACAGCTGCACCCGTGTGTCTGGCGAGCTGTGTGCTCTGATCTTTCACCAGAGCTGTCCTACCTCTCTAGCTTAGCCACGGACTTCAACTGTAGATGTTGGTTGGTTGCACTTGCCTGAGAGATAACAGAAGCAGAACACCTGGATAGAATTCTCCATGCTCTGATAGCTGGAGGATTTCGGGCAGGGACCCTCCCTGAGGGCCACGCCTCCAGCTCCTCCTCTAGCCCCTCACTGGGCGGAGCCTGGATTCACTCATAAGCGTTTATCCACTTGTGAGACTCCAGGAGGCCACCAAACAGTTGCGGTGTGATGTAAAATTATCCCAGTGGGACCCTTTACCAAATCTTCTGTAGACAGTAATGCACCTGGAGGATGGGGACTTCAAATGTGTCAGCAACCTCCGATTTCATCCTTGTGGGGCTCTTCAGCTACACAGGGCCCCATCTTGTCCTGCTCTTCCTCGTGGCCACCATGTTTATTATAGGCCTGCTAGGCAACACCATCCTGATTTTTCTGATTGCCACAGACTCCAGGCTCCACACACCCATGTACTTCCTGCTTAGCCAACTCTCACTTCTGGATGTCGGCTTCCCACTGGTTACCATCCCCAAAATGGTGGCTGATTTTCTGCAAGGAGAGAATGTCATAAGTTTTGGAGGATGCGCCACCCAGATGTTCTTCCTCATGTTCATGGGCGTCTCTGAGGGTGTCCTTCTGTCCCTCATGTCTTATGACCGCTATGTGGCCGTATGCCACCCCCTGCATTACCAGGTGCTCATGAGAAGCCAAGTGTGTCTGGTGATGGTGGGCACATCTTGGTTCTCAGGTGCCTTGGTGGCCTCCATTCAGACCTCCATCACCCTGCAGTTCCCCTACTGTGCCTCACACACTGTGGACCACTTCTTCTGTGAGCTGCCAGCTCTCCTCAAGCTGTCATGTGCAGACACATCAGCCTATGAGTTGGCGCTCTCCATCTCTGGGGTGCTGATCTTACTGCTGCCCCTGTCTCTCATCTTCACCTCCTATGGCCACGTTCTGGGAGCTGTACTGCTCATGCGCTCAGCTGAAGCTAGACACAAGGCTTTCACCACGTGCTCCTCACATGTGGCTGTAGTGGGTCTCTTTTACGGGGCAGCCGTATTCATGTACATGGTCCCAGGCAGCTACCACAGCCCACAACAGGACAATGTGGTGTCTCTCTTCTACAGCCTCATCACCCCCACTCTCAACCCCCTCATCTACAGCTTGAGAAACAGAGAAGTTCGAATGTCCTTGGTCAAGGTCATGGGCAGGTCTGACTTCAGGGCAAAGTGAAGATGTCCTGAGATCCTGGTTTTCCCTAGGAGCCTCCTTTATAGCTGGACGCATGCAAGGTTCAAGGCAACTGGACAGCTGCCTCCTCCAGGATGCACTTCTCACTTCTGTGTGAATCTGTAGAAAACTAAGTTATACCCCAGCTTTGGGTGGATGCCTATCATCCCTGCACTAGCGCAAGGGAGGCCAAGGCAAGAAGGTTACATCAAGTTTTCAGCCAGCATGGGATACATAACAAGACCTTGCCTCCAAATATATACACAAATATATATATATATATATATATATATATATATATATATATATATATATTGTATATACATATATATGTATGTGTGTATATGTGTATACATATACATATATCTATATACATCTATACATATATATACATATATATGTGTGTGTGTATGTATATATGTTGGTTTTTTGAGAGAGGGTTTCTCTATGTAGCCCTGGCTGCCCTGGAATTCACTCTGTAGACTAGGTTAGCCTTGAACTCAGAAATCCACCTGCCTCTGCCTCCTATGTGCTGGGATTAAAGGCGTGTGCCACCACTGCCCAGCTAAAATAAGGGGAAGGGCAGATGGCTCCATTGTTTAGAGCACTTGCTGCCCTTCCAGAAAACCTAAGTTTGGTTCCCAGCACCCACATCTCACAGCTCACAGCTGCCTGTAACTCCAGCTTAAGGAGATCCAATGCCCTCTTCTGGCCTCCTTGGATACCCACATACATATGACATATACAGAGAGACATATAAATAAGTGTTTTGTAAATTATTTAAATAAAAGGGCAGGTTTTCTAGACTGGGCATGGTGGAGCACACCTATCGTTGGGGAGATAGAGGAAGGAGGATCAGGATTTCACATTTGGCCTTCAGAGACGGCTGCCGCCCTTACATGCCTGCCACACAAGCCAGAGACATGGGTTCAGATTCCCAGAGCCACGTGCAATATCAGCCTCCAAAGGCACAGACAGGATCCCCAGGTAGGGTGGCCAGCTAGACTAGCCACGTCAGTCTCTGAGTTTTACTGAGAGACCCTGACTCAAAGGATAAGATGACTTCAGCCTCAGGCCTCCACGTGTACATGCACCCACACACACAAAAACATACACACACACACATGAAAAGTAGAAAAAATAATGACAAATACAAATTTAAAAATAATTCAAGTAGGTCCAGGTGGTGGATCCCAGCACTTGAGAGACAGATTCTGTGAATTTAAGGCCACCCTGGTTAATAGAGGGAGTTCCAGGACAACCAGAGTTACACAAAGAAATCCTATCTCAAAAGAACAAAACCAAACCAAAAAAGGTAATTCAAAGTCATTCTTATTGAATGAATAAGTCAAGGGACTTATTGAATTGAACCTAACCGAGGCTACATGAGATTATTTCTAAAAATATAAATAAATAAAGATAGATTAGGTTCTTCAGTCTCGCAAACCACGAACAAAAATAAACCTCTTTTCCTTCTAACTTATCAGTCTATGGCATTGTTATAGGAACAGAAAGTGAACAGAAACAGCTACCTATAGCCAACCTGACTTTGCTCCAAGACTGAACATTTTTGCACAGCCTGGGAGGGACTGTTATCTGGTAATTTCCTCCAAACTGGAACATTACTTTCTAGAGGAAGGATGAAGGCTCGTATCACTCAGAAAATAAATAAAACTTACAAGTCTCAGGAAACTCCTCAAATTTACAGGATTTACAAGGCCCCTCCCCCAAGGGTATAAACCAGTAAGAACCTCGAGGTAGAGACTCTGGGGTGGAGCTGCCTGCAACTTGTGCTGCTTTTGTGAGTTGTCACCCATCCTATGATAAGCTTTGGTAGCTCCCTTTGAGTCACCCTAATGAACTCACTGGTTCTCTAAGCCATACTGGGTAGATTAATTTCTTTAGTCTGTGGTCAGTGCCTGTCTGGAGTAGACAAACCTTTATTCACTTGTCTCCATGATGATCAGAGGCAATAGGAGTCTGGGAGGCAAAGGTGTGGCTAATGTCTCAGCAAAATAGTGAACACTAAGACCTTCAGGACAGCTGTTAAGGCTGTGGGAAAGAACTCTAAAAACATGAGTTCAAAAATATATAATTTCTCAACTATGCAAAATATAAGGATGCAGTATGAATTGTATAAGAGGCTTCATAGATCTAAAGGAACAGAAGCAGCTTCACTAGGAGCCAACTTGTCAGAAAGATACTAAGGAAGGAAATAAAGAGATTTAGGGAGTTAGGGAAATAAAGAGATTTCGTGATTGCAGTTCAGGGTGGGCCTGGGACAAAACAAGGTTAGGCCCAGGTGTGATAGAAATGGTAATTTCAGGACTGGGTCCCACCTAGCTATCTTATCCTCTGTGCTTAACAGAGGCAGACAGATCTCTGAATTCTTTTGCTATGTTAAAAGAAAATGTGTGCTTTCTGTCTCTTAGGAATTAAGGGGTTGGGGTCCATGGAATGCTGATTCATAGGATAATCAGAAAGAAACCTGGAATAAATTACTACATTGATATGTAAAATAAAATAAAATAAAATAGCAGAAGAGCTATCCAGAAAGAACTGCTTGGAGAACTGTCTCTAGCAGAGCATAAGAAAGAGAGCTGTCTGGAGATCTCCAGAGAAAGCAGGCTGGAAGGCTATCCTGAGCAGAACATAGCCCGCCAGCTTGGACCCACAATTTGACTTTGAGTCATTTGTTTTACCACTTTCAGACACTCTTCCTCAGAACCCCTTTCCAAGCCAAGGCTAGTCCTTGGCAAAACCCTAAATAGACTTGTTTTTAAATTACTTATCACTTTATTTATTTAGTCTGTGGCCAGAGGACAACTTGAGGTAGTCAGTTCTTTCTTCCCACTATGTTGATTCCAGGGATCAATATCAAGTCAGCCTTGATGGTAAACACCTTTGCCTAGTGTTCTCAAATACTCGATGTAATGAAAGAGCAAGGAGAGTGGAGTTCCTTGGGTGAAAAGACACAAGGCACATGGTCCTGGTTAGTTTCTGTTAACTTGACACAGCCAGGGTCATCTGAGAGGAAGGAACCACAGTTGAGAATATGCATCCATAAGATGCACAAGCCTGTGGGGGGCATTTCTTAATTGATGATTGATGTGGGAGGACCATACCAATCCTGGGCTGGTGGTCCTGGGTGCTATAAGAAGAAAGCAGGCTGAGCACACCATGGGGAACAAGCTAGTAAGCAGCGCTCCCCCATGACCTCTCCATGAGCTCCTACCTCCACGTTCCTCCTTTTAAGTGTGATTCAGGATGTGTAAACCAAATGAATCCTTTTCTCCCCAAGTTCCTTTAGGTCATGATGTCCTAATCACAGCATTAGAAAGCAAACTAAGCAACTAAATGGACCCAACCAGACAGAAAGAGAAACATTAACTATGGTCTCTGAAGCCAGAAATGGATGTCCCCGCAAGTCTTCTAAGCCCTGAAATGGCTTAAGGCGGGGATGTGGAGAGTTCTAAGGCAGCCTAAGCTACATAGCCAGACCCTACCTACAACAAAACATAATCAAGCAACCCTGCCACGGTGGCACGGCTGTCATTCCACAGCCAAGGAGGTTGAGGCAGGAGAATAGTCAGGTCAGACCAGCCCGAGCGGCATAGTGATATCCTGTCTCACAGAGTAGCAGCCAGAAGGGATGTCTACAACAGGACATGAACACACTGACATGTCTCACAGAGTAGCAGCTAGCAGGGATGTCTACAACAGGACATGAGCACACTGACATATGCCTTGAACCCGGACTTCATAAAAACGTGACTAATTCGGAAACAATTGTAGCTAGGGGTGTGTATTCCGTGGAAGACTGTTTGCCTGGCATGGAGGCTTTCTTGGGTTCATCAGCTGCACAGGAAAAGGGGAGGGAAGCGGGGGACAAGAGTGAGAAGAGGAATAGGGAAACAATGGAGAAAGGAGAAATAAGTAGACGTAAGAGGGAAGAAGGGGAGAGGGGAAGGAAGATGAAAAAGAAGAGGGAGCCCATAGGAGGGAATAGGCACCTTGGGAGGTTGAAGCAATGCTCTGTGCTGTACTTCTCACTGAGGCCACTAGGAGGAGCTGCGGCTCAGACTCGGGCTGACGCCTGAAGGTCCAAAACTCAGAGGGAATGGTTTCAAGACAAGCAATTCGGTGTTTCACTACATCAAAGCATGCAACAAAATTAAAATTCATGAAAGTGCTGAAAGGTCAGGCCCCTAGCATGCTCTTTAGATTCTCTTCAACTGTTGGTGTCTCCACGCAGTGCGGGCAGGTCTCCAGATCTCAGTGCTGGTGCCCTGCCAAGTCTAGCTGCTCATTAATAATGCCTTTCTTTTTCTTTTTCTTTTTTTTTCGAGACAAGGTTTCTCTTCACAGCTCTGGTTGTCCTGGAACTCACTCTGTAGACCAGGCTGGCCTCGAACTCAGAAATTCGCCTGCCTCTGCCTCCCAAGTGCTGGGATTAAAGGAATGTGCACCACTGCTCGGCTTAATGCCTTTTTTCTTTCTTCCTTTCATCCTTTCTTTCTCTCTTTCACCCTTTCTTTCCTTCTTCCTTCCTTTCTTTCTTTCTTCCTTTCTTTCTTTCTTTTTAAAAAAAGACTTGTGCTGCACTCTGGAGGCAGAGGCAGGCAGATCCACGGCTACATAGAAAACTCTGCCTCGAAAAACAAAAAAACAAAAAGTTGTTTTATTTTCACATCTGTGTCTGTGTGTTTGTCTGCAGGGGCAGAGCTTGTGCATGTGTATGCAGTGCTCTCCAAGTGCAGAGCAGTGTTCACAGGCAGTTGTGAGCCACCAGATGTGGGAGCTGGGAACTGAATTCAGATCCTCTGCAAGAGCTGGAAATTCTTACCCACTGAGCTGTCTCTCCAATCTATCCCTCCCTCCTCCCTCCCCCAGCCCTTACCTCTCCCCTCTCTAACACTAGAGCTGGAACCCAGGACCTCATGTATGTTAGGCATTCTTGGGGTACTCTCACCAGTTCATATAGGGTTAAGCTCCACTGTGGTTTTGAGCAGGACACACAGTGTTCAAGTCATGGCACATCCAGCCGAAAGCTCCTGTGTTTCACTAGGAAGACATGAGAGCAGTTCCGAAGGCTGGCCTGTCCACCTCAGCAACAGCCCCTCTCCTGTCAGCTCTAGACCCCGAGTCCCTGATGAATAGTGCTGGGACAGCAGAGAAAGCTCAGCCCCAAGACTGCGCGTGCGTGAGAAACTGCAGGAGTGAGTGCAAGCAGCCACGGAAAACGCCCATAGGTCAAGTTTACAGAGGGCCCAGAGCCAGGGGAATGGGTCCTGGAGAAGGGGCTTGGGATGAACACAGAGAGCTCGGCAAGCTTGTAGGAGATATGGAAGGACTCCAGCCAGAAAACTGGAGCCTCAGAAAAACATGGTTTAGAAGGGAAAGGGAGACCGGGAGTGGTTATAGGCAAAAATAGTCAGTGGGAACCTAACCCCACATGAAGTTGGGGTGCACCCTTCAAGGAGAGAAAAGAGCCAACTGCTGTTGCTTTAGAAGTGAATCCGGGAAGCAGCTTTCAAAAGAATGAGATCAGGCTAAGAGGAATAGTGGAGCCTTCCTTCATGGGACTCCATTCCCACCCCATTGAATGATATGAAAATGTTGCATGCCTGAACACATATGGACAAAACAAAAATCATACCTGCTACAGACTTTGTGTCCTTCGCCCCCCCCAAAAAAAGTTAATAGATAATATATGCAAAGGGTCTATTGCCCTCAGTGAGTGGTAGGAAGCCACAAAGCTATCTCAGGGTTTGAGCAGGTCTGATAGTGTCAAGGGAATTCCACCAAACCATGCTTTTCAAGGGGTCCCCAAAGAATCCTAGAGACATTGGCACCACAGGTGTGGAGGGAAAACCTGGGCAGGAAATGCGGTGCCCTCAGCCCCTAAGAAGCTGGCTTGATAGGGACAGAACACAGAACAATTATGTTGGTCCTAACAAGACCCTGGGGAACAAGCCAAGCAATGAGGACAGAGGTAAGCTGTGCTCTGCCAAGGCCTTGCACAGTCTTTTGTAGGGACAGAAAGCTGCCTCACAAGTCACACTCTGTCCCGGACCCTTTCCCAAGAAGAGCTGGCTCACCTCCCACCTAGCATCCCAAGGCCAGAAGCATACCTCCCATAGGTGAGTAAAGGCAGGGAGGACAAAAGGGGCCACACCAGGCAATAGGCCTTGGAGGGTGTAGCCAAGCCTACTGTGTGACCTGGGACAAGTGGCTTTGCCTTTCTGGGCCTCATTTAAGTTGTGTCTATTAAAAAAAAAAATAGATACAAGAAAATGGGTAGATCTGCCAAGCTAGTATCTGGGTCCTGCGTGTCAGGGTTGCTCCTGCTCTGCTCATTCTGAAACAAGTTATGTGTAGCCCTAGCTAATCTGGAGCTTGTCATCCTCCTGCTTCAGCCTTCTAAGTGTTGGCATGACAGATGAGCCCACCATGCTCAGCTTGTATAGTATGGTACTAAGAGATTTGGGCTGGGCAGTGGTGGCGCACACCTTTAGTCCCAGCACGTGGGAGGCAGAGGCAGGCAGATTTCTGAGTTCAAGGCCAGCCTGGTCTACAGAGTGAGTTCTAGGACAGCCAGAGCTACACAGAGAAACCCTGTCTCAAAAAACCAAAAGAGAGAGAGAGAGAGAGAGAGAGAGAGAGAGAGAGAGAGAGAGAGAGGAAGAGAGAGAGAGAGAGAGAAAGGAAGAAAGAGAGAGAGAGAGAGAGAGAGACTTGGAACAAGACAGATTGTGAAGTGTGGGGCCATTGATAATTTCCTGAGTCCCCTCAGTGTATGAATGCAGATAAAAAGCCTTACCTGGAATGCTGAATGTGAGGACGGAGCCTCCATCCACTCCTTGTCAGGGTCTTCTGTGCAAGAAGCTTTTCATGAACACTTGCTACCAACTATCAGCAGAAGGCTCACCAGAAGCCAGGCCCCACAGGAAGCCAGGGCAAGACTGTCTACAGCGCAGAGGCAGCTCCTCTCACCTTGACCAGGCACACTGTACCAAAGACACCAGTGAAGGGACAAGGCTGAGAGTAAGTGGGGATAAACTGAGAGGCAATGAGAGGAGGAAGCCTGGGTGTGGGGACCCATGCCTGTCATCCCAATAGACAGGATGCTGAGGCACGATGCCGAATTCCAGACCACACTGGGTTACAGAGTGAGACTCTGTTCCCAAAAGCAAAGGCTGAGGGTGTGGCACAGTAAAAGAGTGAGCACAAGCAAGCAGAGTCTCTGTATCCAACACTAATAATAATAATAATAATAATAATAATAATAATAATAATAATGTTATTTTAAAAGTGATAAAAGGAGGAAGAGGAAGAAAGAATGAGAAGGGACAGGAAGAAGAGGGAGATAAGGGGCAGACAGGATGGTCAGGACACAGTGGCAGCTATGGTCCTGCCACTGTTCACCCAGTGCCTTGCCTGGACAGATGTGACTTCAGTGGGCTGAGTCTGAGTCAGGGGACCCAGAATGAGGCCAAAAATGGAGATAAACTTGACATCACCTATAGGGACCTGAGCAAGCCCAGCAAAGATCAGGACACCTAAGAGGAGTTAAGAGTCCTTGGGTTACCAATCACAAAAGAACACACATGGTATGCACTCTCTGATAAGTGGTTATTATCCCAGAAGTTTGGAAT
>NW_022196905.1:210990594-211004717 GCF_008632895.1 Mastomys coucha
CTCCCTCTCTCCCTCTCCCTCTCTCCCTCTCTCTCTCTCTCTTTCTCTCTCTCTCACCCCTTTCTCTCTCTCTTTCTCTCTCTGTGTATGTGTGTGTGTGTGTGTATATGTGTACGTATGTGTATCTGTGTGACAGTATGGAGAACAGAGGAAAGTTTGTAGGACTCTGTTCTCTCCCTCTACCACATGACACCTGGGGATCAAACTCAGGTTATCAGGTTTGGCAGCAGGCTCCCTTACCCACTGAACCATCTTGCCAGCCTGGATCTCCTTCTTAAGTAGACCTATTTCTGGTCACACATCCAGGGAATTATGAGCAGGGTACGTAAATGAACACCTGTCATCCAAGCACTGGGAGGTAGAGGAAGGGGAATCAGGAGTTCAACGTCAGCCTCGTGACATATCAAGTGCAAGTCCCACCTGGGCTACAGGTGGGCTTTTGTCAAAAAGACACAAAAAAAAAAAGAAAAAAAGACAGCAAAAAAAAATGTTATGACATCATTGTCCATTACACCCTGGATCTGGAACTCCCTGCAAAGGCCCATGTGTTAGAGACGGGTGGGGTCCTTGGGCTGGAGAATTGCTCAGTGGATACGCATTTGTGCTACCCCTACAGAAGGCCGGCTCGGTTCCCAGCACCATGTTGGGTACTCACAGCCACCTGTATGTACTCACATGCACACACATAGTTATGAATAGAGACTGGAGACGAGCTTGGTAGTGTGGGCCTATAATCCCAAGTTCTGTGAGTTCAAGGCTATTTGGACTACATAGTGAGACCATGTCTCAAAAAAAATAAATGACAGGGTCATCAGCCTGTGTCATTCTTGGGAAATAGTGGCACACGCAGGGGACAGGACCTAGTGGGAAGAGTCATTGCGATGGATGTTGGCTCCTCTCTCTTCCTCTGCCCCAGGCTCGAGGCAGGGACTGGTGCCTCCAGAACTGTGAGTCAGAATAAGCCTTTCCTGCTGTGCATGCACTGAGAGGCTCAAGTGTTGTGTGACAGTATTGGAAATCTGATAACACGCTCTCCTAGACAGATAGACCCACTCCCACACAGCATGAGATTTACCTTTTCCTCTTTCAGGAGACTTATGCTAAGTGGGACTCTGCCAGTGACTCATTACTATGTCAGTGCTAGTACTATGGGATTTTAGGCAGGGGCTCTAATGCAGAGGCGAAGCCCCTGCCTAAAATCCCCCAAGGAGGGACTGGGGGTGAAGCTCAGGGCCCTTACCTAAAAATCAACCAGTGATGGGCTCAGGGAGAAGAGTCCTACTTCACGAGAAAGAAGCAAGACCTACTGGACGCCTGAGCAAAGAAAGGAAAGGGATACAATCCAGGGATCACACACAACCACAGTGGTGGTTTGAATATGCTTGGTCCAGGGAGTGGCACTATTAGGAGGTATTGCCTTTTGGAGTAGGTGTGGCCTTGTTGGAGGAAGTGTGACACTGTAGGAGTGTGCTTTGAATCCCTCCTAGCCGTGTGGGAGCCAGTCTTCTGTTTGCCTTCGGAACAAGATGTAGAACTCACAGATCCTTCAGTGCCATCCATGCCTGGATGCTGCCATGCTTCCTGCCATGACAAATAAACCTCTGAAACTGTAAGCCAACCCTGATTGAATGTTGTCCTTTATAAGGGTGGCCTTGGTCATGGTGTCTCTTTATAGCAATGGAGTCCTAAGACACAGACACATGCACATGAGCATGCGTGCGCATACACACATACACACACACACACACACACACACACACACACAAACCAACTGAAGGACAGAACTCAGTCTCAGTTATCATCACACACGGATTCTTCTGTTCTTCTTGTTATTCTAGGACAGCCATGGAAGCAGCCAACTTCAGCAGGGTCTCCGAGTTCCTGCTGCTAGGCTTGTCACAGGACCCCAGACAGCAGCAGCTGCTTTTCTCCGCCTTCCTGAGCATGTACCTACTCACAGGCCTAGGGAACCTGCTCATCATCCTAGCCATTGCTGCTGATCCCAGGCTGCACACCCCCATGTACTTCTTCCTGGCCAACCTGGCCTTTGTAGATGTCTGCTTCACCTCCACCACCATCCCCAAGATGCTAGCCAACCATGTGTCGGGACACAAAGGCATCTCTTACTCTGGTTGCCTCACACAGATGTTCTTCTTCATCTGGTTTGCTGGCATCGACAGCTTCCTGCTGACTGCCATGGCCTACGACCGCTTTGTGGCTATCTGTCACCCTCTACATTATACAACCTCGATCACGCCCCGGCTCTGTGGCTTCCTGGTCACTGTATCCTGGGCCTTAGCCTTTGCAAATGCCCTGACCCACACAGTCCTTCTGACTCGCCTCTCGTTCTGTGCCCACAACCAGGTCCCCCACTTCTTCTGTGACCTCAGCCCACTTCTGAAGCTGGCCTGTTCAGACACCTCTCTCAATGATGCCATGGTGTACACAGTGGGTGCGTTGCCCATCATCACCCCCTTCGTGGGCATCTTGACCTCCTACACGCGCATCTTCACAGCAGTACTGAGGATCCCGTCTACAGGAGGGAAATGGAAAGCGTTCTCCACCTGTGGCTCCCATCTCTCTGTGGTGTCCCTCTTCTACGGGACACTGATTGGGGTGTACTTCAGTCCCACATCCTCCCACACAGCCCAGAAGGACACAGTAGCTGCAGTGATGTACACTGTGGTCACCCCCATGCTGAACCCCTTCATCTATACCCTGAGGAACAGGGACATGAAAGGTGCCCTGGGGACCCTTGTCCAAAGGACAGCAGTCCTTGTCAGGTAGCCACAGGACTGGGAGTTCAGAAGGGCAGAAGTTATACCCAGACATTCACGTCTTCAATTCATCAATTATTTTATTCTTCCAAAGTGGTTTACAGAACAGTTGTTTGCTTTAGATTTGTTGTGTGTGTGTGAGTGTGTGTGAGAGAGAGAGATCGTGTGTTTGTTGGTTAGTTTGTATATTTGTGAGTGTGTATATGTGTGTTGTTTGTGTATGTGAGAATGTGTGTATGTTTGCATGAATGTGTGTATGTATTTGAGCATATGTATTCTATAAAAGAGTGTGCATGTGTGTGTGAGTATGTGTTTGATTGTGTGTATGTATGTGAATGTGTGTGCGTGTGAGCATGTTTTGTGAGTGTGTGTGTGAAGGGGTGTGTGTGTGCAATGCATGCAGGCATGTACACATGTATGGAGGGCAGAACAAGGCATTAGATCTTCAGGGCTGGAGTTACAGGTGGCTGTGAGCCACTTGAAATGGTGCTGGAAACAAAGTTGGGGCCTCTGGTAAGTGCTCTTAACTACTGAACCATCTCTGCAGAACAGCCTCATCCCATGGTGGGAAGGGGGAGAGCAAAGGGAGGAGAGGCAGAGGACAGAAGCAGGGACAGACAGCTTCACAGGCTACCTGCTCATAGCGACCGTACTTTCACGGTGATGACATCACTCCTCTAAGTCTAGGTGAAGAATTCGTTATTTCTACCTGGCTGTACTATCCTGGACACGCCAGATCTTGTCCAGTCTTAGAAGCTAAGCAGGATGATCAGAGTTACTACTTGTGTGGAAGAATTAATTTTTTAAAGGATTTATTTATTTTGTGTATATGAGTGCTCTATCTGAATGTATGCCTTCACACCAGAAAAAGACCACAGACACCATTACAGATGGTTGTGAGCCACCATGTGGTTTCTAGGAATTGAACTCAGGACCTCTGGAAGAGCAGCCGGTGCTCTTTACTGCTGAGTCTAAGAATTAATTTTTTAAGATTTATTTTCTGCCTGAGTACTTTAGTGTGTGCATATGAGTGTAGTGCTCTCGAGGGCCAGAAGAGGGCGTCAGATCCCCCGGAGCTGAGTTACAGGCACTGGTGATCTGTTTGATAGTGGTGCTGGAAACCTATCTCGGGTCCTCTGTAAGAGCAGTAAATGTTCTTTACTTAAACTTCCTCCTGTCTTGCTTTATCACCAGTCCTAAGTCTTCTTGCCTGGTCTTGCTCAGTTCAAACTGCAAGCTCCATGGGTGGTCTGTGGTCCTCCCTCCACAATCATGCAGCTTGAAGCTTCAAACACTCACAAGCAGCCATGGCCCAAAACAAAACAATGTCAAGTAGAAAATTCCAGACACTTGGGCTGTCCAGCATGCTTGACCACCTTACTTTGATCCCTGGGACCTGAATGTTGAAGAGTCAAACTGACTCTCACAGACTGGACTCTGACTCCAAGGGCCAGTCACTGAAATCTTGCACACAGAAAAACTCATTAAACGATAAAAGAAAGTTTAAGAAACAAAGAAATCCTAAGTTTTTTAAGTTCTATTTTATTTTTTATGTGTCTGAGCATTTGCCTACATGTGTGCCTATCACAGGGGTGCAGTACTTAAGGAAGCCAGAAGAGGGCGCTGTATCCCCTGTGTCTGGAGTTACATATAGTTGTGAGCCTCCATGTAGGTTCTGGGAACTGAACCTGGGTCTTCTGCAAGAGCACCAGGTGTTCTTAACCATGGAGCCTTCTACCCACATGATATCTTATGCTGTGCAACTCCATCCCTCCTAGGATGGGAGTAGCAGTCTATTTAGTGTGTTCGTGTGACTTAACCATCTCAGTTTCAAGCTTACATTCTTATATGTGTATGTTCAGATAGCGTCCCAACGTCCTGTCTCAGTGCCTGTATCATTAGCTACTATGATCACATAAGCATCCCATCATCTGATACCTGGGGATGGGCAAAAACAATATGGTAACATGGTTGGAAGCTAAGCATGCTGACACACATCTGTCACATCATCCTAGCACTGGGGAGTTGGGGTGGGAAACTGGGCTTTAAGGCTAGCCTGGGCTATAGAGTAAGACCTTGGAGAGACAGGGTAGAAGGAGAGAGGTTGGGTACTATTGTGCCTAATTTATAAATTAGTCTTTAACATTTCTTATATGTATGTATTTATCTAGTATCTGTGTGAATGTATGGAAGTGTGCCTGTGTCATAATACCTGTGTAGAGGTCAGAGGATAACCTGTGGGATTGAATCTCTCCTCCAAAGCCAGGTCATCGGGCTTGGCAGCAAGCAAGTCCCTCTACCCACTGAGCCATCTCACCCAGCCTTATAGATTAATCTCTTTTTAAAACTATTTAGTTTATCCCCCCTCTTCCACTCTCTTCCTCTCTCTCTCTCTCTCTCTCTCTCTCTCTCTCTCTCTCTCTTTCTCTCTCTCTCTGTGTGTGTGTGTGTGTGTGTTATAGTCACAGATGGCACAGGCGGCACAGGCGGCACAGGTGGCACAGGTGGCACAGGTCCTTTGGAGCTGGGGTTACAGGTGGTTGTGACTGCCAGATTGTACATGCTGGGACTGTACAATCTGTGAACTCTGTGCCTGTTAGAGCAGTAGTCGCTCTTAACCACTGAGCCATCTCTTCTCTCCAGTTAATTAACTTTACCACAGATGTGTCCTGGTTAATGGTCAGATGAATTAGATTAGGAGGTGGCTAAGGGGCATTTGCAAGCTCATGGTAAATGCAGCCCTCCCCTGTCACAGCAAGGGCTTCTTCCTGAAGCAGATAGAGCCTGTCACCCAGACCCACAACTGGTCAAATGCAGACAACAAGTGGCCATGGGGCACACAGTCCCAAATGGGAATGCGTAACACAGCCTGACCCTAAGACTAGGCAGGGAGATGGTCTGTAGAGTACTTCCAGACATGACCTGGAAACTGCACCCTTGATGCCAACACCACATCATCTAAACAAGAAATGCAACATTGATGTTCTTTCGTCTTGGTTTTGGTTTTGGTTTTGGTTTTGGTTTTGTCAAGACAAGATCTCTCAGTGTAGCAAAAGCCAGCCTGAAACTCATTCTATAAACCAGGCTGGCCTGGAACTCACAGAGATCCACATGCCTTGTGCCTCTCAAGTGCTGGGATTAAAAGTACGTGCCACCACTACCTGGCTTGCATCAAGACATTCTGCCACACAGGTAGAACCAAGTGACCACAACTCTGCAACCCTGAGCCTAAGTTGATCCTCCACTGCATTGTCCTCCTAAGTCTCCACAAAGACCAACATGGCTGGTAACAAGACTCAGCAGATAACGCACGGGCACCAAGCCTGACTACCTAAGTTGGATCCTCAGAATTCTCATGTTAGAAGCGAAGCTATTCACATAGTTGTCCTATGACCTCCACATGGGTGCCATGGTGGATAATACCCCAAAGAAATAAGATTAATTAAGATTTATTATCTGTGTGTGTGCATGTGTGTGTGTGTGTGTGTGTGTGTGTGTGTGTGTGTGTGTACACGTGCGCACATGTTCCCCTTAGAGCTACAGGCAGTTATGAATTGCTTGATGTGGGTGCTGGAAATCAGACTCAGATCTTCAGGAAAAATAATAAATGTTCTTAACCACTGAATCATCTTTCTACCCTGACACTCTTGTTTCCTTCGTTCTTGGGAAAGAAAAAAACTTGTTATATACCCTTGGGCAGTCTGGAACTCACTATGCAGCCCAGGCTAGCCTCAGACTGCTGATGTCCCAAGTCTCACTCAGTATCTGTGACTCCTGTAATTTTCACCCCATCCCCACCTAAACCTCTCCAGCCCAGGCTCTGGGCTTTGCTTCTCTTCCTCCAGTTCCTCAGGCCTGTATAACTCAGCCATTTTGGCTGCTTGCTCTCATGGTTCTCTCTCCTCTCCTGGTCTCCTTTGTCCCCCCCCCCCCCCCCCCGACACACACACCTCCCAACCCTTCTCACTATACTTTGTCCCCCCCACACACACACACCTCCCAACCCTTCTCGCTATACTCATGGCCGGGCTCAGTCTGGATCATGGTTCTCTCTCCTCTCCTGGTCTCCTTTGTCGTCCCCCCCCCAACACACACACACACCTCCCAACCCTTCTCGCTATACTCATGGCCAGGCTCCGTCTGGACTCTTCCAGATGCCTCTGGCTATTCTCCCTCACAGCTACAATACGCCTTCTCCTCGGCCATACTTAGGAGCCAAAATGTCCTCACTTCATTCAGCAGCAACCCACATCCCTCATCTGGGCTTCCAAAAGCTCTTCACATGTGTGTGCCACCATGTCTAGTGACATCCTTGGAAGCAGGCTGGTGGTGCAGATTCTGTTGCAGTTTGAATTGCAGTGTTCCCTGTACAGCGCCTTGCTGCCTGGATGGCAGCAATAACGACAAACACACTTAGACTTCTTCTCTCACGGTTTACTCAGGAAATTTCTTTTGTGTTACAGCTCTCCTAGGTACCCAGGTGTTACAGCTCTTTAAGGTACCTAGGTATTACAGCTCTCCTAGGTTCTTAAGTGTCACAGCTCTTCTTGACGGCACGGCTCTTCTTGGCTCTTCTTGATGTTGCTGCTTCTTCTTCCTCTTCTTCCTCTTCTTCTTCCTCTTCTTCTTCTTCTTCTTCTTCTTCTTCTTCTTCTTCTTCTTCTTCTTCTTCTTCTTCTTCTTCTTCTTCCTAGGTGCTGCAGGTCTGCTTGCTTCTGTGGAGTGGCCCCGACTGTCTGGAGACAGCCCCTTATATACCCGAGCTTGAGCTGGCAAGTCCTCCTGGATTGGTTCCCTGTCAAACCCTCATTAGCATACACCCGCTCAGGAGGGCGCATGTGCAGTATACACCTGCTCGGGAGGGCGCATGCGCAGTATACACCTGCTCGGAAGGGGCACATGCGCAGTAGAATAGTCTATTGCCGCTGCGGCCGCCATCTTGGATACGATCGTCTAAGCGGCCGCTTAAGATCATCCAAGCGGCTGACGATCGTATCCAAGCGGCTGCCTACAGGGAGGCACGGGCGTGCTCACCTAGGGCAGAGGGAAAGAATTAAGGCTGCTTGGAGCCCTGCTCATCCCCGCTTCAGCCCCGTGGGATAGAAAGCAGCCTGTGTCTCTGCTCATTACCGTTAGGGAAAGTTAAGCCGTTTCTTTGCTTTTTATTAAATGTCACCAATATGTTTGAGTGCCCTTGACCAAGATTTCTAGGACTCGGTTCAAAGCTGAGAACCTGGATTATTCCTTTGGAGCCCCTTCAAGTTAATTTAATTTTTAGACTAGGATAGACATGGCTGCCATCTTGGATACGATCATTTAAGCGGCCGCTTAAGATCATCCAAGTGGCTGACGATCGTATCCAAGCGGGTGCCTACAGTTCCCCACAGGTTTGTATGTCTGGAGTCTTGGTGCCCACCAGACCCTAGCACTCTGGCACAGTTTGGAGAGATTATGCATTTTGGGGATATGAGGCCTAGGTAGAGGAAATGGTCCCTGGCATAATGCCCACATCTTAATGCCCACATCTGACCCAAGCTCTCTACTTCCTAATCTGCCTACATGTAATATAAGTAGTGGGCACAAGCTCATACTGCCCCAGACCAAGACACTCCTCTATGCTTTCCATGATGTGTGGATTGTATATCTCAAACTGTAAGCCAGGGGGTGGGGGTGGGGTGGGGTGGGGTGGGGTCCTCATCATTACAGAGTAATGAGAAAAGTAATTAACACATTCAAAGAAAAAAACTCAAGCTCATGAGATTCTTCAGAGAACAAAGATTCTGCTGCTGTATTAAAATTAAATGTACCACATGTTTCTAATAAAGGCACAGGCTAGGCCACATATAGACTATCAGTAAAAAGATTAAAAGTGCAATTCACAGTCTGAAAAACATTTAGTACCACAGTCAGTTCTGCTAACTGAGCTGAGAGGCCAGGAGTCTCTATGACTAGCTATTGATTATTCATAAGATACCCAGCTCGTCATTTAGAGGAGCTGTCAATAAAAATCAAAATAGCATTATACAGAGGCTGTAAAGATATCATATTAGGAAATATTACCTTATGTACATTTAACATTTTTATCAACCTGTCTTGAGGATAATGATTGTCTATAGTTTTTTAAGTCCTATCTGAGCAAGCAACCAATCCTTACTCTATGCTGCTTAAGCCAGGCATCTTGATGTGCAGTAAAAGGCTGAATAATGATGTCTGGCTCTTTGCCAAAATAAGTCTGTGCCTACTTCCTTCCATGTACCATCGTATGGGCTACTGCCTCATGATATGGTAGGATATTACGTTTAGGAGATATCCTTGAATGTATCCACATAAGAGGAGCTCTTTGCCACAACAGTGCTGTAGGCACATGAGTTGTATTAAAAATCAACAAATGTAAGGGCAAAGAATAATCTATATAAGTAACAAATTGTTTTTCAATAGCTCTTTCTACTTGTTGTAATGCCAGCAATCCTTCTGGAGTTAAAGATCTAGGGGAGGTAGGATCAGGACTCCTTTTAAGAATATCAAATACTGCCGGGCTGTGGTGGCGCATGCCTTTAATCCCAGCACTTGGGAGGCAGAGGCAGGCAGATTTCTGAGTTCGAGGCCAGCCTGGTCTACAGAGTGAGTTCCAGGACAACCAGGGCTACAGAGAAACCCTGTCTCAAAAAACCAAAAAAAAAAAAAAAAAAAGAATATCAAATAAACATTTCAATTCCCCTGTAGTAAGCTTTGAATAAGGGCAAAGTCAATTGATATCACCTAACAATTTTTGAAAATCATTTAAGGTTTTAAAACTGTCCCTGCGAATAACTATCTTCTGAGGAAAAACGGCTTGATCTGTAAGTCTAAAGCCCAAATAATTATAAGGATCCTGAGTTTGTACATTTCTGGAGCTATTTGCAGTCCTTTATCAGCTAAGGCATGTTGTAAATCCCTATAGCATAAAAGCAAATCCTGAGGATTTTTCCTGCTAATAAGACATCATCTGTGTAGTGGGCAATATATATCATTGGCTATTGCTGTCTCACAGGCTCAATGGCTTGTGCCACAAACTTTTGATATAAAGTAGGACTATTAACCACGCCCTCAGGAAGAACTGTCTATTGGTATCTTTTCATAGGTTCCTTAAAATTAATAGAAGGAACACTGAAAGCAAATCTATCACAATCCTCAGGGTGCAAAGAAATAGTAAAGAAACAATCTCTCAAATCTACCACTATTTTATAATATCCGTTAGGAATAGCTACTGGAGATGGAAGCCCAGGTTGTAAAGCTCCCATAGGTACCATGGTTTCATTCACCTTTCTTAGATCCTGTAACAATCTCCATTTGCCAGATTTTTTCTTGATAACAAATATTGGAGTGTTCCATGGTGACTGAAATCCTCTTAGATGCCCTGCCTCTAACTGCTCCTGCACTAGCAGAGAAGCGGCTTCTACCTTTTCTTTAGACAAAGACCACCAATCAACCCACACTGGAATATTACTAATCCATTGAGTTTTATCAGCATGGGATGCAGACAAGATAGTGACCATTACGGAAAATACCCCAAGCCTCTAGTGTTAGAGTGAGGCTTAGGACCTTCAAATGTCTTAATGCCTTGTCCTTCCTTTCCTAGCCCCTGACCAGGCAAAAATCCCTGTCCCAGCATTGGCTTAGTCACTGATTCACTAGGACTACACAATATAAGGCCCATCTGTGACAAGATCTCTTCCCCAAAGGGTAACAGGCAAATTTGACATAACATAAGGCTGAATTTGTCCTGATTTGCCCTCCTCATCTCTCCAGGTTAAAAGTTTAGAGCTTCATTTTGGGTTATTGGCATAACCAATCCCTTGGAGGTGAGTAAGCATATCAGACAAAGGCCGAGTTGAAGGCCAATCTTGTCCTCTAATAATAGTTACATCAGCCCCAGTATCTATTAATCCTTCAAAGCTTTTCCCTTCAATTATTAATTTAAGGCTAGGTCTCTTACTAGAAATAGACTGAACCCAGTACACATCAGAGGAACCAAAGCCACTCTGCTCTCTCACTTCTAACAAATCTGGAAGGTATCAGATACAAAGGAACTAAAATAAGTTGAACAATTCTTTGATTAGCTGGTACAGTTATAATACCATGAGGAGAATCAGCCATGATTTTAATTTCTCCCTCATAGTCATTATCTATAACACCTGGATAAACTGCAGTCCCTTTACAATCGAACTGCTTCTTCCTATAATAAATCCCCAAGTTTCTGTGGTTAAAGGTCCAAAGACTCCGGTAGGCAGAATTTGAACTTCCATTTCTGGGGCTAATACTGCATGGGTGGTGGAACAGAGATCCAATCCTGCACTTCCTGGGGTTGCCCTGGTAAGTTCAAAAGCAGATTTCCTTGGCTAGGCAGCAGTTTCATGGCTGTTGCCCGTGCAGTCGTCTCGCCAGCAAGAAGACACGCGGACACTAGGATCCTTCTGCAGCAAGCGTTTATTGCCTCATCCAGAGGAAAAAAAAAGGACCGAGCCAATAATCAGCACTGCTTATATACACCACAGCGCAGCGTGTCTGCCCACAGCGTGGCATGTCCGCCCATGATTGGCTGTTTGCTCATCACCCCCACGTGACGTCCTGGGATGGGCCGTGACTTGGCGTCTTTTCACTCTACGCACATGCGCAAACAGTTGTTTACCAGGAGTCGACAGCGGATGTAAACGCCATCTTGTCAAGGCGGAATGCCTCTCCAGCTCTACCGCTCTCCACACATGGCCCCATAAGCTGCTTGCTGTTGGTGTCTCAGAGCCTGGGGCTGGCCCCTCAACTCGTTTCCCGGCCTTGAATATTTTTCTTAGATTTACATTCCCTGGCCCAGTGTTTACCCCTCCTGCATTGAGGAAAAACTCCTGGGGCAGCACCTGTTTTCCTAGAACAATCATTCTTAAAATGACCCAAACTTCCACATTTAAAACATATTTTATCCCCTTGCTTCTGTGCAAGTATTGCTTGCACAGTGGTTCCTTGTAAAGCAGCGGCCATGGCCAAGCCCTGATTAGAAGAAGGCCCAATCTCTGCACAAAGACGAATATATCCAGATAAGTCTGTCTGTCCTTTATACGACCGAATAGTGCCTCAACATGCTGTGCCAATTGTGTAACAAAAGGATTCCCTGCTTGAGAATCTCCAAGAATTCTACTAGCTGCTTTTAGTGGCCTATCCACAAAATCTTGGAAAAGCTCATCAGGGGCTTGTCTGATGCTGGCTAAACTTCCACTGAGATTGCCTTTCGTCGGGGTAACTGATTCCAAGCAAGGCGGGCCACCATTGCAACCTGAGCATACACTCCAACAGGGAACCCAATCTCATTAACATTGCCTTCATATTGACCTTCTCCTAAAAGCATGTCAATATCCCAATCTGGGTTCCCTGTCTGAGCATTCAATGTGGCAGTTTTCTTACTGGTTTCACGCCATTCAGAACTCCAAAGTAAGAAATCTCCTTCTGACAAAGTAGCCTCACCTAGAGTCTTCCAATCTTGAGTAGTTAAATTTGACTCCATCACAGTATCCAATAAAGCTTGTATAAATGGGGTTGTAGGGCCATACTCCACCACAGCTGCTTTTAACTCTTTTATCACCTTGAACTCTAAAGTCTGATATTGTCTGACACTATTGTTTTGCTGATCAATTACCTCAACAATAGGGAAAGCCAACACCTCAGATGTATCCTGCCCTTTCCCACGAACCTGACTTACGACTCTTTCTAGCGGTGATTGATATGTCTCAGAGTACCTGTTCTTTTCTGTACTTGACACTGTTTTTTAGTTCCCATAGCTCATTAGTCAATTTCTGCAATTTAATTTCAAACTCTTATTTACCTTGTTGCATGTCCATCTGGGTAGTATCTCCTACAGTAAAAGCCATAGGTGAGGCAGAGGGTGCGCAAGAACGCCAACCCTCATCATGATATTTGGGGGCTCCTTTTTCTGAATGAGCTTCCTCGTCTAAAGTTAGCTCATCATTAGAATCCCTTTCTAATTTAGGGTTGAGAGGGCCCTTTTCTGAGAAAGCCCTCTCTGGCAGGCATTCTTCTTGAAATTCTTCAAGCTCTCCCTGGGCACTATCTGACACCTGTGAGCTCTCTTTATCAATAATATCTTTTATGAATGCCCAGAGGCAGAGGGTGAAATTATCTGGCTGGTGTTTCTTAGAGCTTCTCCAACTCTCTCCCAGGTTCTCTTATTTAAAGTTCTTACTTCTTGAAACCATGGGCAGCAAGAATCTACCTGATCTGAAAGATCCTCTAGTAATTGTTCTTCCAACCCCATTCCTCTCTGAAGCAGCTCTTGAAGGCTGCAGACAATTGCCTGTTTGGAGGTTTCCAATCCCATTGTCACTGTCAACCCCTAAGTAAAAACAGCACCCGGGTCAGTGCTTGTCCCAACCTAGCCGGTATCCTTCCATACCTACAGCAACACTTCCAAAAGATGAAATTAAGGCCAGCGCTAGCATCAATACTATAAGTTGCTTAGCGTGCCGGATACCATTTTCTTCCGTTTTCTGTGGAGCTCCACCAGACAGTGCTGCCTTCAGTCGGCCCTTTCGTGTTCAGGTCCCTGTTCTTGGTGCCACCTGTGGCTGGCCAGCAGCTACACAAACTGGGTTCCTGAAAGAAAGGCAGGGGCCTGGGAATAGGGGAAATTGGACGGTGTGAAAAATAACGAGACCAAGTCAAAACATTCCGATCAAAGTCCAACGTGTATTTCAGAGTCTGAGAATATATAGGGAGGGGACCCATCTCCTACTATGCCAGAATCTTGTGGCCTCAGTAGCATCTTGTTGTTTTGTCCTGAAGGCAGGTGAAGCAGCTCAGCAGGGTGTGACTCCTATAGGGAAGTTGAAGACTTGGCTAAACAATAGACCTCACCTAAGACAGAAGACTTCACCCTAGGTGGGCTAGCTGCTTGTGTCAAGGACAAGGTCTGGTTCAGCCTGCTTGAAGCTTGGGGAGGTCACATCCAAGTAGTCTTCTCTGGTGGGCACCTCACATACATGTAATTTTTTTCTTTAGTAGAAATAAATTTTTTTAAAGGAATTGGACAAGTGAGACTGGAGTGATGGCTGACCAATTCAGAACACTTACTGCTCTATCAGAGACCTGATTCCCCGTTCTCTCACACATCAGAAGGCTCACAAATGCCTGTCACTCCAGATCCAAGGGTTCAGACACCTATTTCTAGCCTCCCTTGGCATCTACACCTACAAACAGACATACATGTACATAAACTAAATAAGACAATAATTGGGTACCTCTCAACCTCCTGGCCTGAGATGCCTGGCTTTGCTCAGGAAGACTCAAAGGGAAGCTGAGTCC
>NW_022196905.1:211004727-211007405 GCF_008632895.1 Mastomys coucha
AAATAAATCCCAAAAGAATGAGAGCAGAGAGGAATACAGTGAGATCTAGCTCATCCTGCAGAGACAAGGTGGGGCCTGGGAAAGAGGGCCTGCGAGGCCACAAAAGGCTACTGCAGAGTCCCCGAGTCCAAGGGAACCACCAGGAAAGGACAGTCCCCTTCCACACATGCCAGGACCCCAGGAACCCTGAAGCTGCAGAAACCAACAGTCCTTGTTCCCCTTCCTCCACACTCCAGTCTGCTGGAGCTAGAGAGATCAGAAGAATGGAGGGATTGAAGGACTTACCTTTCCACTCAGGCAGCTGCACCAGCAATTGTTCCTGTAAATGACTGCTGCTCTCAGCCTTGAGCAAGGAGACCTTATTTCCCAGTGAGCAGCAGTTCTTGCACAGACGCACAGCTGGTCAAAGATCTGAGTTTAAATTGTGCCAGGAGCCATCATGGAGAAGCTAAAAGCTAGCAGGTGATCTTCCTGAGATGGTTCCAACATGGACTGTCAAAGTTAGTGATGGATTTGCTTCTCTAGACAAGGCCAAGAGGAATTCCATTTTAGGAGAGATTCCTGCTATCAATATGCTTTTCCTGTTATTATTAAGTATATATAACAAGCACTAAATATTAGCCCACCTTTTGAGCAGATCTTTGCAGAACAATGAAGATGTACTTATTGTCTTGTAGTGATTCTTTATAGACAAATAGATGACTTCTTAATTCTTAATGATGATCCTATAAGAATTCCTAAAATTATATTAGCAATTATTATACTTTTTTACAATAGGACTGCTGTTAAGTCCTCTCTGATAATCAAAACTGCAATGATAACTCTGCCAGTCCTCAAGTGTCACAAGTTAATTGCTTCTGAGACACCAACCAGACATCCACAATTTAGAGCACATTCCAAGGGGTTGTAAAACAATTACCTAAAGGCCATAAAAAAAGGAACTGACGATTTACTATAGGTGCAAGAACAGAATTGACTGGATTTATCTACACAAAACTTCAGTGACAACATAGTCAGAAAAGTTATGATTTTTAACTCTCCATGAACCTGTTGAGTTAGTGACAGAAGATGAATGCTTAGCCAGATAATTACTCCTGATGGATATGCATGTAAGCATTCTCTGTTGTAAACTTCTTATTCAATTTATAATTTGAATTTATGCATAAATTTGTGGTAAACTTTTTACCATGTGATCATGTACTCAGAAAGACGTATCAGTGCTGAGGACAAAGAGAGGACAGTTCTGACCCCTTTTCTTAGAGAACTTTTATAAGAAACTTTTTAGTACTTAATCCCCCTTTGTTCTACTATGAGGATGCCAGAGGCTGCAGCTTCTGGCCTCAGAACAACTCAGACAGACATGTCAGCTACAGAAGCAAAGTGACTTGGACTTAAGAGAGTATCTTAGTTAGGGTTTTACTGCTGTGAACAGACACCATGACCAAGGCAAGTCTTAAAAAGAACAACATATATTTGGGGCTGCCTTACAGGTTCAGAGGTTCAGTTTGTTATCGTCAAGGTGAGAACATGGCAGCATCCAGGCAGGCGTGGAGCGGGCAGAGCTGAAACTTCTACATCTCCATCTGAAGGCTGCTCATGGAAGACTGACTTCTAGGCAGCTAGGGTGAGGGTCTTTTTTTTTCAAGACAGGGTTTCTCTGTAGAGTGAGGGTCTTAAGCCCATGCCCACAGTGACACACCTACTCCAACAAGGACATACCTCCTAATAGTGCCACTCCCCTGGGCTAAGCATATACAAACCCTCACATTCCACTCCCTGGCCCCCATAGGCTTGTTCAGACATGAGTCTATGGGGGCCATACCTAAACATACCATAGTGAAAAATACATTTACTCCAACTTCAAAAGTCCCTGTAGTCTATAGCAGTCTCAACAGTGTTAAAAATCCAAAGTTCAAGGGCTCTTCTGAGGTTCTTCCAGTCACTTAACTGTAATCCCCAAAGCAAGACAGGAAACCAGCTGGGCCAACTCCAAACTCTGCATCTCCATGTCTTCAGATCTCCAACTCCTTTTTTTTCATCTTTGTTGACTGCAACAAATTTCTTTCTCCTGGGCTGGTTCCACTCCCTGTTAGCAGCTTTCTCAGCAATAGACCATGGCTCTGACACCTCGAACATCTTGGAGTCTCCAACGCAACTTCAGTGTTACAAGCCTCTTGTTCCAATGTCTGGGATCTACATGTGATCTTCTGAATTCCTTCAAAGGGCTGGTATCACTTCTCCAACTCTGCCCTCTGTAGCACTCTAAGCTCAGGTTGATCCATTGCCACTGCTGATCTTGGCGATCAGCCCACAGTACTGGCATCTCCAATAATGTTGGGGTCTTCCACTGCAACTAGGCTTCACCAGTAACCTCTCATAGGCTCTCTTCATGGTGCCAACCCTCAGCTCCTTTGCATGACCCCTTCAGTCCTGGGCTGTCAACTACATCTGGGCCTGCACCTTCACCAATGGCCTTTCCTAGCCTCTCACAGTGCCAAGCCTCAGTTGTTCTTCATGACTATGAGAAGGCATGAGTGCACACACACACTGTGAATGAGGGGCATGCATGTGTGCTTATGTACATGCTTGTATTCTCCCTCAGGCAGAGTGGCACTGCATGAGGCTACTAAGGTGATAGAGTGCAGGGCGCCATTCACAGCAGAAGGGCTCTCTTGCAC
>NW_022196905.1:211008340-211009136 GCF_008632895.1 Mastomys coucha
AGGCACGAGGCCAGGAGGCTGCTAGATAGACACTGACCATGCAGATGGAAAACCACTGATGAGGACACTATCACAGCTCCTTTGCATGACCCCTTCAGTCCTGGGCTGTCAACTACATCTGGGCCTGCACCTTCACCAATGGCCTTTCCTAGCCTCTCACAGTGCCAAGCCTCAGTTGTTCTTCATGACCCCTTCATGTCTTCAAAACCAGTACCACCTAGGTGACTCTCACACATCACCAAGTACAGATGCAGCACGAGGTACAACTTTAGCTATCTCTGGAACACAACTTCTTTGTGCTCTCAGAAGATTTCACCTCAGTGATGCTGGTCTCTTCTTAATCACCACTAATTTCTTAGCTCCAGCTAACCAGCACCAATTGTCCCAGCGGTTTCCTTCTCCTCTTGACTATAAAGCCAGAGACACATGGCTGAAGCTGCTGAGTTCTGCTGTTTGCAGGAGCTGGAACATGGCCCCTTGTTCTATTACATGATCACCAGCTTCCTCTTTTCCAACTCCTTCACTACCTAAGCTTGGTTGACCTGGAAATTGTTTTGTAGTTTGACCTTGAACTCAGAGATCTGCATGCCTGTCTCCTGGGATTAACAGTGTGTACCACCATGCCTGGATTTAAGCTTTTCTTCAGCTAGAACTCGCTCCGTCTCAGGCTGGCTCCTGATGAGTTCTCCATCACATACTCAGGTGATCTCACTTCTCCCCATTTTAACTGGTCAATAAAGGCTAGAGCCTGTGATTGGGCAATGGAGGGAAAGGTGGGACGGAGGTCTTTGAAAGT
>NW_022196905.1:211009146-211026984 GCF_008632895.1 Mastomys coucha
GGCAGGCAGAGAGAAAAGTATAAGAAGGGAAGGAGAGATGATAGAAGAGGAGAAAGCTGCAGAGAGGATCGGCAGGGCCAGGAGAAATGGCAGGTGGCAAGAGGTCTTATACTAGGGAATAAGCTAGTATAATGTTAGATCTGCCCGATCTAGGCATATAACTTATAATAACTGGGTTGTGTTCCCCCCCCCCCGAGACAGGATTTCTCTGTGTAGCCCTGGGTGTCCTGGAACTCACTCTGTAGACCAGGCTGGCCTCGAACTCAGAAATCCACCTGCCTCTGCCTCCCAAGTACTGGGATTAAACATATGCGCCACCACCGCCTGACTTTTTTTTAAGATCTATTTATTTATTTATTTTAAGATCTATCTATTTATTTATGTGAGTACACTGTCACTGTCTTCAGACACACCAGAAGGGGGCATTAGATCCCATTACAGATGGTTGTGAGCCACCATGTGGTTGCTGGGAATTGAACTCAGAACCTTTGGAAGAACAGTCAGTGCTCTTAACCTCTGAGCCATCTCTCCAGCCCCGGTTATGTGTTTTTTATATGGGCTTATTGGCATTGGAAAGAATAAATTCCAATGTAAAAGTTGAAAGCAAACATTCCCACCCTACCCTCAGGTCCAAGAGGAACATTAATATCTCTATAGAAACCAAATAGACCTGCCCTCTGCTCCACAGGGGGAGGCTATACACCATAGACAAATACCCTGCACCGCAGGGGAAGCTATACTCCATAGGCAAACATCCTTAGAGGCCCAGGCAGCCACACCCCTGGGACCAGATATTTCAGTGTCATAAGTAAACTGTCTTCTGATAGCAACAATGACACAGCTTGGGCACTCGCTGACCCCTGAGAGTAGCCTGATCTGCCCCTGGACCAGAAGAGGCTATCCATGGCTTGGGTAGTGGCTTAGTGTGTAGACTCCGGAGTCCAGAGCCCATGTGCAACTTCCAGGCTGGACATTGGCATAAGTTACTAGCTATGAAGAGCAGTTCCCATCACTCCCATTGGGTGGCTCACATACCAGTAACTTCAGTTCTAGGAGGTCTAATGCCCTCTTCTGGTCTCCAAGGATGCTGAATGCATATGGTACACAAACTCACACAGACACATACAAACACACATAAAATAAAACTAAGTACTTTTTTTTTTTTTTTAAAGTAAAACACAGTGCCTGCATCTTAGGGGAATTGTAAAACCAAGTGAGATTCAATTGAAGGCACTTGGCAGAGAGCCGCAGGTGCAACAGGGCCAATCAGTGTTTACTGTAATTATTATTAATTACCCAATGGTGCTGCCGAGTCTGTGGCCCTACCTGTTTTATAGCTCTCTAAACCACGTGAGCTTCCTTGAGCCTCAGTTTCCTATCTGTAGTTAGAAAGGGGGTAAGCTGCCATGAGGCTCACAGGTAGAACTCCGGCTCTCCTGCCTAGAACTTCCCAGTGAGGTCAGGAGTGGGCAGAGAAACACTTACTGAGAATGTGGTAAGGTGCTGAATTTCACACCCAGCACTGAAAAAAAAAAAAAAAGAAGAAGCAAAAACAAACAAAAACTCTATGGTGGAATGCAGCCCAGTGCTATGATAAAGTCTGTGACCTCAGTGCTCTGAGATGGAAGAATCTTGAGTTCCAAACTAGCCTGGGCTACAATGGATGATCCTATCCCAAACAAAGTGAAACTGTGTACTCTCCCAGTTAGGCTGGTGACTGGTGCGGTGTACCAGTGGCTTAATTTAGCTGCCTGTTTGTTTTTCTTATGGACACTGTCCTTGAGAGATACATTTAATCCCTGCTGCTTCTCTCACAAAGGGAAATTGAATTTGCGTGGTAAGGACACAGACCAAATTAGGGAAGGGTTAAAGAAACGACTCATAAAGGTCTGGGCTGGGCCTAGAACCTGGACTGAGAAGGTCTTGCTGCTGAGCCAGGAGTCATTCTGGTAGGCTTTCCAGGGATGTGACATGGGGGTTGGGGCAGAGTACAGGAGTTTGAGGCCATTTTCTGGTTTTGTAGGTAGAGTCGCATCAGGTTCTGAACAAGGAAGACAGTATGAGGTCTAAAACAGGTGTCAGGAGCCCTGGGCCTGCCAAGAGCCATAAGTTTGCATGAGATTACCCGTGGCAGCTGATGGACCCGGCTTCTCAATTTGGTTAGCTGCATGTGAGAGAAACCCTGGTAACAGGAGAGACATAAACAGAGATGGAAAAGAGACAGAGAGGTGTATAGAAAGAGAAGATGGTGGTGGAAGGGATGAGAGAGAGGTGCAAAGACGGAGCCAAGTGTTGGCACAGACCAAATGAAGACAACTAGCTTTGATACCCACTGGCAAGACTCAGAAGGGCAAGCACACCGAGCAGGATCTCCTGCATTCACAGACCTTCATTCTTCCCTGAAGCCATGGAAACTAAGGCTGCCAGGTGCAAACCCCACTCCTGGCCTGGCCACAGGAATCTTTAGAGACCTACCCATTGCCCACAGTCCCACATGGGTCACATACCTGTGTCACTAGATTATAACTGGAACCTGAGCTGGCTTTTTTTTTTTTTCTTTAAAAGCCTAGGCCCAAATAAGCCTAGAGCTTCAGCTGCTGAGCTAGCCACGTCCTCCCTTGTGCAAACAAGTGGCAGCTGGCTCTGCAGCAGACGTGGGCCTGCTCCAAGACTCGTCTGCAGGAGGGTGGGCAAGCAGGGCCTATAAGGCCTGGTCCTCCACCCAAGTTGCTCACTCAGCCCTGTGCCCATACCCCACAGAAACCATGGAGGCCATCAAGAAAAAGATGCAGATGCCGAGGCTAGAAAAACAGAATACCATCGATGGCACTGAGCAGGTTGAGGTGCGGAAGACAAGTGCAAACAGGTAAGAGCCCTGCACTGTGCTGGGTCGTTTCCGGGCTGCTTAGCACTCTCTCAGTACTGATTTCTCCTGCTGCCTCAGGCTGGACCTTCATGAAGGGCTTGGCTTGAGAAAGGGAAAATCAAATCTGTGGCTCCATTTTTCACTAATTGTGAGTGGTTGGTCTAGCTTAATCTCCCAAGGGGCCTAGTGCTCAAAAGAGAAGCTTCCTGGGGTCCCCAACTAGCTCTGTGACCAAAATGGTAGCAATTTGTCCTGCTTCTCAATGGATTTTTTTTCTTTGTGTGGAGTGAGTGTGTGTGTGGGGGTGGGGGGAGGTTACATACATATCTGTGTCCCAGAGGAAAGAGGACTGGTACCCAGCTCTTTCATCTCCAGCTTTATTCCCTTGAGGCAGGGTCTCTCCACTGACCCTAGACCTGGCCTGGCAGCGGTAAGTTCTGGTGATCCTCCTGTCAATGACCTCTAAAGTTTGGGATTACAGTATATGTGCATCCATTTTTTTTTTTTTTTTAAATATGAGTGCTGGGGCCAGGCGGTGGTGGCGCACACCTTTAATCCCAGCACTTGGGAGGCAGAGGCAGGCAGATTTCTGAGTTCGAGGCCAGCCTGGTCTACAGAGTGAGTTCCAGGACAACCAGGGCTACACAGAGAAACTCTGTCTCGAAAAACCAAAAAAAAAAAAAAAAAAAAAAAAAAAAAAAAAAAAAAAAAAAAAAAAGAGTGCTGGGGATTTGAACTCAGACCATCATATTTGTTCTGTAAGTGTTCTTATCCAATGAGCCAGTCCCCCCATCCCAGGACTTTTGGTTTTGTTTCTATATTTTCCAAGTCTTTTTTTTTTTTTTTCTCAAGGGAACTGCTAGGAGTAACTTGGGCGGAAATTTGGGTGTCTCTCACTCTATTTGTCTGTGTTGTGTTTGTGTGGAGTGGGGGCCATATATGAAGACTGGAGGACAATTTTTAGGAGTTGCGTCTTTCCTTCCATATTTGGGATCCTGGGGCTAAAGCCCGGGTTCTCAAGCTTGGTGGTGAGCACTTTTACTCACTGAGCTGTAGCAGGGGTGTGGCTTTTGACTTATGACCCAGATATGTAGCACAAGCTGGCCCACAAGTCATCCTCCTGTCTGAACCTCCCAGGTGCTGGGATGACAGGAGTTCACCAGTGTGTCTGGCTCAGTGAAATCTTAGGATGTTCTGTGATGGCCAGATATGGGATACCAGGTCCCAGGGGCCTGGAGGAGAAGGCAGGGTGTGGTACTGAAGCTCAGCCACTCCCGCTGGTGATGGAGGCTGCAGGCTGGCTACAGAAACCAATACGGACTTCCCTTCCCTTGACGGCAGGAAGACGGAGGGAGCCAGTCAGGACCCACCTGAACCAACCACTGTCCCCACGACCCCCAGGGACCTCCAGCCAGATCCGGTTCCCGGCTGTGCCTGTCCAGCGGGGAAGCAGGATGGAAAACTGGCTTGGCTGTTTCCTGCCCCACTTGCCTTGCCGCCCAGGGCAGCAATATCCGTGACTGCTGCCCTTTGACCCCACATCCTTCCTCCACCTCATTAAACTGTGTATTCTGTGACCACTTTACTGGGAGAGAAACTGAGGCCCAAAGGACAGGGAAGGCTTTGGGCACGGGATCCGGACAGGAAGTGACTCTAGCCTGTTGGCGCTGTTTCCTTTTTGTTCCCACCTCCTGCCACCGGAAGCTTTAGAGTGTGTAGGGGATGGCAGAGTGGGTAAAGTGCTTGCCACACAAGCATGAGAGCCTGAGTCGAGATCCCCAGATACTATGTAAACGTCCAGCACAGCAGGGCATGTCTGGAGAAACCAGGTACAGGCAGATCCAGGGCTCCCTGCCCAACCAGCCTCACCAAATTAACAGACTCCAGTTCTAGTCAGAAACCCTACTTCAAAAAAAAAAAAAAAAACAGAGTGGAAAGCAATAAAAGAAGATGCCTACTTTTAACCTCTGTCTTACACATAGGCAAGCACACTCACACATATGCACACGAGCACACACACACACACACTATCCACATACCAAAGATCACTTCCTGCTGTGTTCTGCTGCTGGGGCCTGCAGTGGCTGAGAACACAACCCTCAGTGAGCCCAGGCTGGAGAAAAGAGGGATGTCCCCAGCCTCAGGGTGCGCGAGGGAGGAGGCTGAGTGAGCACCCTCAAGAGACCGCAGCGCCTCTAGCCAAGCCAGCACTGACATCACAGTCCATTCTGCTTTCACAGACTGTTTGACACTCTGGCACATTGGGACTTCTGTGAGTCTCTGTCTCTGTAAGGTCCCAACTGTTCTTGTACAGATGTTGTCTCCCAAACATCTGGAGCTCACTTAGGTGCCCAGGCAGGTAAGGGGACACTGGAGGCAGAAGCAGAAGGTTCAGGAATTCAAGTTTATCCCTGGCTGCCTAGGGACCTGGAAGAATCCCTGGGCTACAAGAGACTCTGCCTCAAAAGACAGACAGGACTAGAGAGATGGAGCAGTGGTTGATAGCGCCTGTGGCTCTTAACACAGGACCTGGATTCAGTTGCCATCACCTGGGTTGGGCAACTTACAACTGCCTTTAACTCCGGTTCCAGGGAACTCAATATCGCAGGCACTTGAGCATGAGTGTACACACACACACACACACACACACACACACACTTTAAAAAAAAATTCAAAACCCCTCAAACTCCCTTTATAGCCTATGATTCATGTCCAGTGGAGTCAAGTCTGATTCACACTGAGAGAGTTCCTATGCTTGGCATACAGTAGGTGCCCAATAAATACTCCGCTCCACAGGTCCAGAAGGAAGACAAGTGGGTGAAGACCAGCCTTGGTTTTTAAGGTGTCTTTAAGGGAACTGACTCGCTTTCTTAGTTAAAGGGCTACCTGCCCTAGAGTGTTCAAAGTTCACCAGATCAAGGTTTTCATTCTGTAGATGGGGAAATGAAGGCCAGAAAAGGAACCAGGGGGGTCCACATATCTGGGGCTGGGAGCAAGACTCCAGGCTCTCTGCCTAGAGGTCAAGGCCCTCTCTTTAGCCTGAAGTGCTAGGAATGATGGGATGGGCCCATCCATCATAGTGGCAGACTGGGACCATGTCCAGAGTGGCCTTGGAGATATCAGTCAAGCCAGCTGGGACAGCTCTCTGTTGGTTCATCTAAGCCTGGTTCTACCACCTGGTGGGTGGGCTCTAACTCCTGCCCACTAAGGAGTGCCTGCCTGCCTTGTGCCTGCAGCCCTGAGTTCGTCCATTCAGCCCAGAGCCTCAGGACCTTCCAGGTGGCACCTCTGACAAGCACTCCCTTTGGGAGGAAAGAAAACAACAGTGTAATCCAGGGTCAAGAGGCAAAGGCAACAGATCTCTGTGAATTTAGGGCCATCCTGATCCATACAGTGAGAAGCAGTATCAAAAAAAAAAAAAAAAAAGAGGGGGGAGCAGAAACAGACACCTGCATGTTCACACACACACTCATGAGCGTGCACACACACATATGTAGCTGGTTATCAACACTAAGTGTCAGCTGGGCAGTAGTGGCGCACGCCTTTAATCCCAGCACTTGGGAGGCAGAGACAGGCGGATTTCTGAGTTCGAGGCCAGCCTGGTCTACAGAGTGAGTTCCAGGACAGCCAGGGCTACACAGAGAAACCCTGAAACACTAAGTGTCTGCAGAGCTCTGAGTCTTGGTGTGAGCATGCGATCCCTATCCAATTTATTTTAAGAACTGGGTTCCAGTCCTGTGGGGGTTGGGGGAAGCGGTGGGTGGGTGGGTGGGTGTTAATCTACAGAAAGGCAACCACCCTCAGCGCTTCCTGCTGAGGGAGGACAGGAAGCTTGGTCCCACAGGGAGTCCTGCTCCAGGCCACATACAGCATCAGGGGTAGCAGGAGGTGCAGTAGAGATCCTGTGGAGTTGACACAAGAGTGAGCCAAGCAGCTAGGAGGTGTCACATGGCTGAGACAGACTCTTAAGAACAAACTGCACTAGATTCTGGTGAATGTTAAAGAACATGTTAATTAAAACAGATGCATGACAAATGTGCAAAAGTTAGAGGAGCAAAACCTTGATCTCAGAGAACTGGTCCCTGAGAGTGAGTCTCTTCCAGGACAGACCTGAAAACCAGGTGTGGGAGCCAAGTTGGAGTGGGAGCAGGATCTGGGCTATTGAGGGTGCTTCGGTGACACCTTCCCAGGGTCACTAACCAGATCAACGGGGAGCCAAGGAAGGTTCTCAGCAGGGAAAGGGGCTTGTACACTGATCAGAGAGAGTCTCTGCCTTCGAAACTCTGGGAGTTTCTGTAGGCTCCACTTTGCTTAAGCAGAGATCACCTGAGAGCTGCATTCAGAAAATGAGAATGCAAAATCCAATTTGTAGTGTTGCAAACTAAAACTCTGACTTCCCCAAGAGGGTGGGGACTCTGGTGAGTCCAAGAATGGCCAGTCCCTAGGTCAAGAGAAGAGTAAAATCCCTCTCTAGTCAGTAACGCACGCTTACCGCTGTGTGTGTGTGTGTGTGTGTGTGTGTGTGTGTGTGTGTGTGTGTGTGTGTGACGTGTAGGGGGTTGATATTTTATATTTTATGAGAGTTGAGTGTTTTGCCTGCACGCATGCCTGTGCTAAGAGGTCATGACCTTGTCTATGCATACACACAAGTTTACTTTCACAAACTTGTGTCCTCTGAACAAGACCTTCTTTATATAAACCTTTTACTTTCTCCATTAACGTGGGGACGCATGTGTGAGGTTAATGGACTCTGGGCATCAGGCTTGGCGGCAAGCACCTTTACCGGTGGAGCCATCTCACTAGCTCATATAGACTTTGTGTTCACTTGCAGAGCCTCAAAGTCCAGACCAGGAGGCAGACTCGTTCCCTTCTGTGTCCCCAGGTGGAAGAACAGCTGACGCACCTCCAGAAGAAACGTAAATGCATGGAGGACGAACTGGACAGGCACTCCGAGGACCAGACAGACACGAAGAAGACGCTAAAGTAGACAAGAGAATAAAGTCTCCCAGGTAAGCGCCAGGCCGCTGGGCCAGGTGGGGCGGGCTGTGAGGGAGGACGAGGAGCCCGCAGGGCAAAGGCGGCCAGCGGTGCCTACGTCAGCCACCCCCTGCCCCCTCCCCGCCCGGTGCTGACGTCGCGGCCGGCCGGGGTGACCTCATGGGCCCGACAGCAGGGCCGGGGGGCGGGGAGAGGCGGGGGCGGCCCCGGCGTGGCCAAGGCTGGCGGGCCCGGGCGCGGCCGCCCAGCTGTTGCCGGAGCCCAGCAGAGCAAGTGAGCTATGGCCGGCCTCAACTCACTGGACGCGGTGAAGCGCAAGATTCAGGCCCTGCAGCAGCAGGCGGACGACGCGGAAGATCGCGCGCAGGGCCTGCAGCGCGAACTGGACGGCGAGCGCGAGCGGCGGGAGAAAGTGAGAGACCGGGACCCGCGCCGTCCACGACCCCCGCCCGATCCCACTTCTGGGCCCGCGCGCTCCCGGGCCAGCGCCGCGCTCCCTGGCGCCCTCTTTTCTTCCCGGCGCCGCGCGCTTCCAGCTCCCCCTCCCTCCGTCCGCCCTCCGTCCTGATCATCCACACCCTTGGACCCCGGAGCCCCGTACGCTGGCGGGAGGGAACTGGGGGGTTGCGAGGGATGGTCCTGCACGGGGGCTCTCCGGAGTGGTGGGGCAGATGCCGCGCTTCCATTGTCTGCGGCTGGACCAAGGTGGGGGCGGGGGCGGCGGCGGGCGCTCTTGCTTCTTCGCGCCCGAACTTTCCCGGTCCCGTCCCTAGGGTGCGGCCGCGACACATCCGCCGAGGGCGGGGTGGGGGCAGGAGAATTTGGATGCTGGCCTGCAGGACACCCACCATCCCCCTGTGTCCCCTAGCCCCAGGGAATACCCACTAGGGGGCCCTGTCCAACGCGGATGCCGGAGCGCCCACTGTGTGCGCCTTCCCTGAGAATCCAGGGACTCGGTGCCTGAATACTTCGGAAAGAGGAAAGGCCTCCGCGCCTCCTCTTTAACCCTGGGTCAAGCCCCAGGCCAGAGAGGAGTCTGGGTTCTAACTCCAGCTCTGGCACCCACAAAGCATTCGATTCGTGTCTCCCAAGAGTCCGCTAGAGGCGGGTAGAAAGGCAAGACGAGGGAGAGGCATTCCAGAGGTTTCCGGGGCACGGAGAGCCCCTAGCTGGAGTAGTAGAGCGGAGTTTGCTAGCGAAGGAGACTCACAGACAAGGGAAGGGGTGTTGTGTGATCTCCCAGGTCCCCTGAAGCCGTTGTGGGAACTCAGGGCGGGGATCCTAGAAACTGAAAGGCCAGGCGGAATTGGCAGCGCAGGCACAGCCTGGACTCCTTCCAAGGCTGCCTGGCCGACAGCCTGGCCTGGGTGGAAGCCTTGAATCCCTCAAGGACCGCTCCGGCAGGAGAAAGCCTCAGAACCGGGCGGAAGCTCTGCACAGTAGCTGTTTAGGCTTCTCATACGCCCGTCCCACCCTAGACATCTCCAAAATGGCCTTGAGACTCCAGCCAAGCCAGGAATTTGGCGGCCCCAGGGTGCGGTGCTGGGGGAATGCCTTTTGGAAAACTCTAGGGCTTCTTTAAAAGTTCATGTGGCAGAGCATGCTTCTTTTAGTTGTAGAAAGACATCTCGAGTTGATTCCCGGCCAGAAGCACCCAGACCAGAAGTGGGGTTGGGGTGTGTGTGGCTGATCTCTGGGCCTCTGTCCCAACAGCTGGTTTCATTTAGATTTTTGTGTGATTAACCGACGTCTTCCTGTTGCTTGGCCACAAGTATCCAGCAAGCCTCTTTTACCTTATAAGGGAAACCCTTTGTAGCCCATGGAAGGCTTTGATTGCAGGAAGGGGCGGAGCTCAAGATGACTTAGCCTGGGTGTATGTGTGTGTGTGTGTGTGTGTGTGTCAATGCATAGTTGTGAACTAGAGTGCTCTTTCAGTTTTAAACAGTTGAAAATATGCCAAGATCAAAGTGTGCCTCATCAGTCTAAGTTCTTTTCCTTTTCTTTGCGATAACTCATGAATGAGGAAACTCAGTGTGACTATAAAAGTGATTACTACGTTGGGTGTGGCCTTGCGCCCCCAGCACCCCAGGATACTTTAGAGGCTGGGGCTGTCACTGAATGGTGGGATGCTTGCTTAGCATGCACAAAGCCCTGGGTCCCTTCTCCAGGGTTGGGTGACCTGGATCAGGTAGAGCATGCCCTTGAGAGGTTAAAGCAAGGGAATCAGAAATTAGGGCCAGACTTTGTAGTTAGAGGCCAACCTGGGCTTCATGAGACCCTGACTCAAAAAACAACTGAAAGCTCCACTGACGGCAGATGGGCACAAAGTTCTTTTTAGAAAATGGCAAAAGTTAACAAATTAGATAGTGGTCCTGGCTACATACTTTTGCTAAATATACTAAAAACTGAAGTGGGTGAGAACCAATCCTGCCCCAGTTGTTGCATGTGATAGGTATTGAGGTTCAAGACATAAAAAAGAAGCACCCATGGGCCACTGAGATGGTTCAGCTGGTTCGAGGTGCTTGCCACTAAGGCTGATGACCTGAGTTCAACCCCCAGGACCCACATTGTGGAAGGAGAGACCTGAGACACACAGGCGCATATTGGTGTTGGGGAAGGGTAGTCACAGATCACAAACTTGAGGTGGGGGGGGTCCTCTGTATATTGACAGGCAGTCTGGCCTTGTTCTTTTACTTTCCCTGCTGTGTAAACTGAAGCAGAGAGGGCCCAGACTCCCACTGAGTTTTATAGCTGGCCCCATGTGGTTATCCCTGAATAGAAGGCCAGCAGCATGACTCCCTGTGCATCTCCTTGGGAATCTCATGAACTCACACACTGTTTTAAAATGTGTATGCTGAGAATCTAATCTCAGGTCCTTATGCAGGGCAGCAAGTGATTTTACCCACTAAGCCACCACCCAAGGCCCCCCTCTTTCTGGTTTTGTTTTTTGTTTGTTTGCTTTTTGTTGTTTTTTTGTTTGTTTGTTTAGGTTTTGGGGTGTTTTTTTGGGGGGGGTTGAGACAGGGTTTTTCTGTGTAGCCCTGGCTGTCCTGGAACTCACTCTGTATACCAGGCTGGCCTCGGACTCAGAAATCCGTCTGCCTCTGTCTCCCAAGCACTGAAATTAAAGGCGTGCGCCACCATTGCCCAGCTCTTACTGGTATTTTAACAGAGATCTTGCTATATAATATTTCAGGCTAAGCTAAAACTCTTTGTCCTTTGACTTCAATCCCCTGGAGCTGCTAATTAAGTCTCACATGACCAACTTTCCATGCTCTTTCTTGAGGGTGGCCACCCCTGGGTGACTTAGGGAACTCACCCCATGGTGACAAAGCCCTAAGTCACTATACAAAACCACTGCACTGGTGGGGCTTCCTTGTCCCCACCTGTAAGGTGGGTGAGACTTGAAGACAAAACAGTATCAGGGCTAGCAAGTTTGCTCAGGTGTTGAGGTGTGTGTTCTCCAGAGGGCTGGGCACTGTGCCTTGCCTTATGTCAACACCCAGGGAGACTGAAGCAAGAGGATCCCTGAGTCTAGGAGTTGGAGACCAGTCTGGCCAATGCACAAGGCCCTGTGTCCCAGATCTATAACTTTTAAAATCAAATTTAAAACTTTTTTTTTAAAGTAACTTTTTAATTATTATTACATGCATACACTGTAGCTGTCTTCAGATGCACCAGAAGAGGGCGTCTGATCTCATTACGGGTGGTTGTTAGCCACCATGTTGTTGCTAAGATTTGAACTCAGGACCTTCGGAGGACCAGTCAGTACTTCTACCCACTGAGCCATCTCGCCAGCCCCCTAAAATCAAATTTAAATTCAAATGAGTATGGATTCTCTTGAGCCTGGGTCCCTGGGTGGGTTGTGGCTGGATGTGAGGGTCACTGAGGGGATGGGGGGTGGGGAGCTGCTGTGTGCCAGCCTGCCTCTTCTTAACCTGGGTATCTATCTGACTTTCCAGGCTGAAGGAGATGCTGCCGCTCTCAACCGCCGCATCCAGCTGCTGGAGGAGGAGCTGGACCGCGCTCAGGAGCAACTGGCCACAGCCCTGCAGAATCTGGAAGAGGCAGAGAAGGCTGCTGATGAGAGTGAGAGGTAGGATGCTTCTGACCTGTGAAAGACTCGGGGGCAGGGCGGAAGTGTTGGAGCCAGTGTGGTGGTGCATACCTGTGCGTTGGGTGCTGAGGCCAGCCTGGGCTACGTGCAGCCTTTCCTGACTTTAAAGGTGTGTGTGAGTGCTGATGGCTCAGTATTTAAGTGCTTAAATCTCTGCCACGTGAAAAGCCAGGGTGGTTACACAAGAGGACTCTAGTTTGATGACTGCCAGCCTACCTCCAGGCTCAGTGAGAGATCCTGTCTCAAGGGAGTGAGACAGAGTGACAGAGCTGGACACCTGACATCCTTCTCTGGTCTCCATATACACATACACAAACGCACATAGGCATGGATGGATGGGGAAAAAATTCTGTGATGGTACTAATGACCTTGGAGCTGAAGGGATTTGAAGATCTGTTTTGTTGTTGTTGTTTTCATTTTTTTTTTTTTTTTTTTTTTTTTTTTTTTTGGTTTTTCAAGACAGGGTTTCTCTGAGTAGCCCTAGCTGTCCTGGAGCTCACTTTGTAGACCAGGCTGCCTCTACCTCCCAAGTGCTGGGATTAAAGGCGTGCGCCACCACCGCCTGGCTTAATTTTTTTTTTTTAATTTATTTATTGTAGGTAAATATACTGTAGCTGTCTTCAGACACTTTTTTTCTTCTCTTTGGCTCCGCTCGCTCCGGTCCAAAGATTTATTATTTATTTATTATATGTAAGTACACTGTAGCTGTCTTCACACACCCCAGAAGAGGACGTCAGATCTCATTATGCATGGCTGTGAGCCACCATGTGGTTGCTGGGAACTGAACTCAGGACCTCTGGAAGAGCAGTCAGTGCTCTTAACCGCTGAGCCATCTCTCCAGCCCCGATCTGCTTGTTTTTAATACAGTTCCCTTTTCTGTTTTATTTTGTCTGAAGCAGAGTCAGTGCTGGGATGACGGGTGCTTCACCGTGAGCCCTGCTTGGGTTCTCTTGATGATAGCCTAGGAGGACACTTTCCAGTAGACAGAGAAGAGCAAAAACGTGCAGGCATGGGACTAGGGCCTCGGAGTGTGTTGTCGCTTTCTGGGGAAGCCCTTCTCTTGCCCATTCTAGAGACAATCGAGTTTCTAGAAGATCTGAAGAAAAGAGTAGTAAAGATAGACTGGGCAGGTGCGCAGTGTGGACTTTTATCCAAGGACCAGGGAGAGAGATGCAAGGTGACATCTGCCATGCCCTACATGGCAGTTCCCATTGCTGTGGCAATCTTTAAGCTTTTGGATGATGCCAGCTGTATTTTGGGGACAGTGCATAACCAACCATCGCTGTGTTTACAGCTGACTGTGCTGCTCCGGTGATGTCTATGCAGCATTTGGGCTTCCACAGGGAGCTCTATCCAACTGTCCCCAGGAACAAGTGGCTCTAGCATGTCTTGGCTTGGAGAGCTGAGGGACCATGTATTTTGTATTTTTCCTTTCTTAGCTTGCTAATAATGTTTAAAATGCTCTTTATAAGACTTAACCAGAGAACAAAGTCTATGATGGGCCTTTCTGAGACTTCCTTTGTCAATGCGATTAATCTGAGTCTCTTCACCTTAGCCTGAGGCAGACTCTTCAGACAAGGGCGAAAAGGAGCAACATTCTTTACCAAAATATCACAGAAACCGTCTCTAGGCTACATATTGAAATTCTTCATTGAAAACTCTTGGGCCAGGACCTCACAATTCAGATCACTCTCAGTAACAAAGTCTTCCACATTCCTACTAGGATATCTCATTAAGCCCCACTTAAAGCATTCCACTGCTTTCCAAATCCAACTTCTGTCATAGTTAGGGTTTTACTGCTGTGAACAGACAACATGACCAAGGCAACTCATAAGGGCAGGACAACGTTTAATTGTGGCTGGCTTACAGGTTCAGAGATTCAGTCCATCATCATCAAGGCAGGAGCATGGCAGCATCCAGGCAGGCATGGTGCAGGCAGAGCTGAGAGTTCAACATCTTCATCTGAAGGCTGGTAGTAGAGGACTCAACTCCAGGACGGCTAGGAGTAGGACCTGCTAACAGTGACACACCTACTCCAAATAGTGCCCCTCCCTGGGCTGAGCAAATACAAACTATCACAACTGGTTTCAGATTGTGCTGATGTGACTATAAACCAGGCACTCAACAGAAACTAGTTCCACATGGTAGAAGGAGAACCAGCTCTTGCAAGTTGTCTTCTAACCTCACATCTGTGCCATGGCATATTTACACTTAAACACACACAGTACCCATGTTGGGCAGCTCATAACAGCCTATAACTTCAGCTCCAGGGAATAAGAATACCTTGACCTCTGTGGGCACCTGCGCGCGCGCGCGCACACACACACACACACACACACACACACAAAATTAGAAATAATAAAAATACTAAACAAAAAAAAACAACGGCCAGTGAGATTGCTCAGTGGGTAAAGGCACTTATTGCCAAGTGTGACAGCCTGAGTTCATTTAGTGCCTGGGACCCTCACTGGAGAAGGAGAGAACCAACCCCTGCAGGTATGTTCCACCCTCCGCACAATGTGCTGGGCCACATGCACTCGTGCACGAATAAATAAATGTAAAATCATCATCATCATCATCAGGTATTTTGTCCTATTCCACACTTTTAATAACGTGTCATCAAGCCTTGTGCCTAGCTTCTGTCTTTGTATCTTGGGGATACTGTGCAGGAGATCACTTGAGCCACAGCCATCTCTCTGGTCCCCATTACCTTGTCTGTTCCAGTCCATATAGCTCTGCCAGAGCGGGCTTTGCTCTGAGGCAGCTGAGCTGTTCTGACTGCCTGAGGACATCCTTCTTTCTGGCCTGAGTGAACATAGGTGTCCTTCTCTGAAATGCATGGGACAGGAAGTACTTAGGAGTTTGGGTGCTTCTAGATTTGGAGATATTTGCATATATATATAATGAGTTATCTCAAAGGTGGGATCAGAGTCTAAACAGGGAGTTCATATGCATCCTATAGCACTTGAACATGGGGCCTGAGGGACATTCCATGTGTTTCTAGTGTGCCCTCCTACAGTGGCCTGCTACATAAGGAATTCTCCATCTGTACTGTGACTGTGCTCACAGGTTCAGGTTGTGGGTGGGCCTTAGTAGTATAACTCTCACTCAGACTCACACAGTGCTGGGTAACATAAGCCAGGCATAGTGGTGCATGCTTTTTACCCCAGTGATAAAGCCACAAGATAAAAACCTCCATCATTTTGGAGCACTTTGTGCCGCTCAGGCTATGCCTGCCTTTCCTATAACCTTCGCACTCCAGCTTGCCCATTTTGTTTCCATTCAGTCCTGGTTCTGGAAGCTTCCAGGAATTCCCTTTCCATCCAGCATAAACATCCCGCCCATCCTGCCCATCCTACCCATGTGTTCTTTCACTCCTGTGTGGTTTTTTTAGCTGGTTGGTTGGTTTGGAGATTTTTTTTTCCTTTGTTTTTCTCATTTTATAACCCTTACGAGCTGGGACTAAAGGTGTGTTCACACACAGTGCAGCTCTGACTTTATTGTTTTCTGTCTTCTTGTTGTTAATATTGAGACAAGATCCTGTTATATAGCCCTGGCTTGCCTGGTCGCAAAGGCCTATCCCAGTCTCCCCAGTGCTGAGATGACAGACAGCATTCACCCGCCAGGCTCCTCCAGTTCTCTCTATACCTCAACCAAGCTCTCGAAAAGCCCCTGCTATCCCTCAGCTCCTACCCGCTCCTCGGCATTCCTGTAGGTGTGGACGCACATTCCACAGTGACTGCTGATCTTACAGTGAGGAATATAAAGCAGGGGTGCACCCTCAGGGGCTAGCCCAACTCTGCTACTTAGCAACTCTATAACCTTCGCCTTTCTCTGCCTCAGTTTCTGTATTTGTAAACTGGGGATAATAGACCCACAACATGGTATGATTGTGAAAAGTGGGGTATTTGCTAGTGTCTGGAGGTCCACCAGTCATGGTGGTGAGACACACCTGTCATTCTAGTGCTCCTGAATGCTGAGGGAGGTGTAGTAGGCTGCACTAAGTAGCAAAATCCTGTCTTCTAAGACCCAAAAAAGGGGTTGTGGGGGTGGGTAGGATTAAAGCTCAGTTAATGAAAATGCTTGCCTGGCACCCACAATTGGGTTCAATTCTCAATACCACATAAGCCCATCACCCCAGCAGTGAGGGAGAAGAGGCAGGAGGATCAGGAATTCAAAGCTGTCCTTGACTGCATAGTGAGTTTGAGACCAGCCTAGGCTATATGAGACTATATGAGGCTGGGGAGATTGCTCTTCGGGTTAAGTTCTTGCTGCAAGAGCCTGAGAACCTGAGTTAGTATTCCTTCCCTCACATAAAAGCTATGCATGGCAGGGGGCCTGCAATCCCAGCGCTGCAGAGGCCAAAGGGTCCCTGGAGCTCCATGACCAGCCAGTCTGTGGGGAACAGCAAGCTCCAGGTTCAGTGAGAGACCTGTCTCAAAGATGATGGAGAGAAAGCTCCAAAGTTACCACTCGCTTTCTTACTGTAGAGGACCTGGGTTCAGTTCTCAGCATCCAGATGGCTCCTCAATGAAATGAATATAGAAGTTGACAGTAGGCTTTTATCCTTGCCTGGGTGCTGGGTGGAAGCGTTTGAGGACCTTGCTCTAATACCCCACCCTATCCCACTTGCAGAGGCATGAAGGTGATAGAGAACCGAGCCATGAAAGATGAGGAAAAGATGGAGATCCTGGAAATGCAGCTTAAAGAAGCCAAGCACATCACCGATGAGGCTGACCGCAAGTATGAGGAGGTGAGTTGGGCCTATGGGATAGCCGCAGGAAGTGGGAGGAAGTGGTGCTGCGGATAGGAACCCGTCGGAAGCCCACATTCAAGACGATTACCTCTGTGGGAACATCTGTGTTTCCAGACACAGCCACTTGGCTGGGAAACTATCTTCAAATAAAAGTATGGTGGCCACTTGTCTGAGCTGCTGGAGACCAGCTGATCAGCTCACCTCGCTTGTCCCTTAAGCTGGATGTAGACCAGTTGGAGTAAGCTGAGGGTCATGATTGCCAGCCCGACTCCACTGTCCTTTCCTTCTTTCTTTCTTTTTTTTTTTTTTAATCTTCATGGATATAGAATCTCCCACTAACTCAGGCTGGCCTGGAATTCCTGTTGCCCAGGCTAGCTATGAGCTCTTGACTGTCCACTGCCTCAGCTTTCCAAATGCTAGGATGATAGGTATGAACCACTATGCCTGGCTGTCTTGTTTTTGATTTTCCAATATATATGTGTTTTGTTTTTTATTTTTTCTGAGAAAGGTTCTCCTGTATTCCAAGCTGTTCTCCCTAGATAGAAAATAATGCAAGGATGGCCTTGAACTCCTGACTCTTGCCTCCCTCTCCAAAGTGCTGGGATTACAGACATGAACAAGCTGGCTGAATTTTGTTTTTAAAGCAAGGGCCTAAGGTATCTCGAGGGGCTTCCAACTCTTTCTTATATAGCCTGGGGTAACCTTTAATTCCCAGTTCTCTAGCCTCTGCCTCCCAAATGCAGACTGGGATTATAGGCAACCATGCCTACTTTTGACTTGGTTTAGACTGGGCCTCGCCAACAGAAGGAAGACGGATGTCATCACCGCAGCGAGCGGGTTCTTGTACTTCTTCCCTTTGTGGCTAAGTGACTCTACCTTTTCCCCTGCTGGGACCTGAGAGGTTCCATCTCTTGCAGGCTCCAGAGCTCTTAGATTTGGAGGAACCAGCATCCGTAGGGGTGGATGGCCGTGGGGATGGGTCTCAGTTGGGTCTTCTGTGGGGATGGGTCTCAGTTGGGTCTTCTGTCTTTGTAGGTTGCTCGTAAGTTGGTCATCCTGGAGGGTGAGCTGAAGAGAGCAGAGGAGCGGGCGGAGGTGTCT
>NW_022196905.1:211028191-211032803 GCF_008632895.1 Mastomys coucha
GTGACCTGGAAGAAGAGCTCAAGAACGTAACTAACAATCTGAAATCCCTGGAGGCTGCTTCTGAAAAGGTGGGATGGAGGGAAACTTGCTACATTTTGTTCTGTTCTCAGTCCAGGTAGCCTGGCATGTGCCAGGATATTGGCATGCAGGCCTTTGTTAATGGGAGCCATATTGAGGCCAAGTCTCTCACCTGAAGCTCATCTATTTGGCTAGTCTAGTTAGCCAGCTTGTTCCAGGAGTCTCATCTCCACAGAGGGAGCCACACCCATCCAGCTTTTATGTGGATGCTGGGGTCCTCGCTGCCAGGCAAATGCTTCACTCGCTGAATCATCTCCCCAGCTCCTTCTTCCTTCCCTGAAGTATTTATTTCATATGTGTAAGTGTTTTGCTAGCATGTATGCCTGCACTGCATGGCAGGGTGTCAGATCCCCTGGCACTGAACTTACAAAATGGTCGAGTGCCTCCATGTGTATACTGGGTCCTGAACCCCAGCCCTCTGTAAAAGCAACAGGAGCCCTTAACCTCTGAGGCATCTCTCCAGTCTCTTTCCCTCTTTTAAGAACCGCCTTTGGGGCTTTTTTTTTTCCCCATAGTATTCTGAAAAGGAGGATAAATATGAAGAAGAAATCAAGCTTCTATCTGACAAGCTGAAGGAGGTGAGCAACCACACCCAGCTGTGCCCTACATTTCGAGGGGCTAATCTGAAGTAGGGTAGTGACTCTTTTCTTCCCTAGGCGGAGACCCGAGCTGAGTTTGCAGAAAGGACAGTTTCTAAACTGGAGAAGACAATCGATGACCTGGAAGGTAGGAATCTCCACTTCTCTGAGTGACATATGAAAGTGAGGAGGTCTGTGGAGGGACAGAGCTGGGCTTTGTTTTCAGAGTGAGGTCTTCAGAATTCTCACAGAGATGCCTTGCATATTTTAAATGCCTCTAGTTCTTGCTGGCCTCTCTCCCAGAGGCAAGGCTTATCTTAGTGTGAGGAAAGAGAAAAGAGGAGGCTGCAGGGCCTCAGTTCCCCAGGGAACACAACTCAGCATTTCTTGAAGTGACTATGTTATTCTCCATGATAGAGCACGGAAATTCCAGGCACTTGGGGTTGGGATCCTCCAGGAAGGGAGACTCATTCTTCACATCTTTATCCATATAAGGGAAAATGCTCCATTCCAAAGGGTGACCTATAGCAGGGTGATTAAGCCATCAGAAGTTATCTCGGGCCCAAGGGTGATGGTAGTGGGGGTCATTTATCTTGAGATAGGGTCTTATAGGCTAGCCCTGCCTCTGCCTCCCAAGTGCTGGGATTAAAGGTGTATGCTACCATGCCTAGCTCACCATTATTTCAAGGGCTCGTCTAGGCTACTCCTATTCAGCCCAGACCTGTTTGTTTGACATGGGGCTCAACTTTGTCTTGGTTCACACTTTTCTCACTATTCTGTTTGTCTATGCTCTTCCATCTCAACCCTCCATCCTATTTCTTTTTTCTTTTTTTTTTAAGATTTTTTTTTTTTAAAGATTTATTTATTTAATGTATGTGAGTACACTGTAGCTGTCCTCAGACATGCCAGAAGAGGGCATCAGATCTCATTACAGATGGTTGTAAGCCACCATGTGGTTGCTGAGATTTGAACTCAGGACCTCTGGAAGAGCAGTCAGTGTTCTAAACTGCCAAGCCATCTCACCAACCCCCATCCTATTTCTTCAACCCCCTTCCTGGGGACACCATCCCTACACAGAGTGCCCAAAAGCTCAGGTAAATAGCTATCAGCAAAGGTGTAAACCATCCCTGAGTGATATAACCCCTCTCTGAGGGCAGTGCGTGTCACCTTAGCTCCCAGCCATCTCCAGGTGAACTGGCTCTGGTGCCTAGGAGCTGCAGGGAACACACCTTCTGGTGTAAACTTTAGCCTTTTCCCCATTTGTCTGACTCTGACTGAAATAACAACAGGCCATCTTTATCTTCTGTCCTTGCCACCTCATCTTTGAGCTGGAATCAAGTGCCATTGGCCAGGATGAACTGTGGGCAGCTGGCTCTCTTTCCTTCACATTCTCTTTACCAAAAGAAAAATGAGGTCCACGTAGTCCTTTTCTGAAAATAAGGAAACAAAAGCCAATCTGGCATGATTCCTCAAACACAGCACTAGCTAACCAGGATGGCAGCATAGTCATTGTTTCTTAATGGAGAGTGTCTGAAATTGAGTCAGCAAATAAAAGGAGGCCCCCTCAATTAGGGCCTAGGCTATGAATTCCAGTGGGTGCTTGCATTCTTATGTGACATTTATCCTGACCCATTTTGTAAGCTGGGCACTGGTTGTCCATGCCTTTAATCCCAACACTTGGAGGGCAGGGGCAGGTGGATCAGAGTTCAAGAGCAGCCTGGTCTACAGAGGGCGTTGCTACGGAGTAATGCTGGGGATGAGGCGGTGGGCATTTTGTAAACCCTGCCCTATACACCTTGTTTTCCATATGCCCTGGGACTGTTGTGGGGGAGATGGGGGTGCTTTTGTTGTTTGCTCAGTATTTCCCTGAGAAATTTCCAGCCGTGAATAGCCTCCACCCTTTGAAATAGCCATCCCTTCCTGTCTCTCTAATCATTCTGCTGGAGCCCTACGAGAGTTCAGCCCTCTCCTATTATCTGTCTGAGCTATGTTGAGAGGTTGGGAGTGAGGCTCTTTCATCTCAGACCTAAAGTCTTCACACAGCCAGGTCACAGTAGTTCGTTACATGAAGGCTTCTGAAGCTACAGAGACTGCTGTCCTCTGCAGTCTATGGTGTTTTTCTTTCTGAAAATATCCAGGTTGATCTTATCATCGTTTATGAGGCATTTTGCTTTCTTCCAGAATTTTAATGACTCCTGGCCTTGTCTTTTATCAGCTGTCACTCCCACAAACCAGTTTTCCCTCATGCTTGGTCATGCAGAGCTCCCAATGGCTTTTTAAAATTATTGTATTTACTTATTTGGTGGTATACAGCACACATGCCACAGTGCATGTGTGGGGGTGGTCCTGGGGATGGAACTCGGGTCTTCAAGCTTGGCAGCAGGAACCTTGACCTGATGGGCCATCTCACAAACTGCCCTTTATTTTCTTTTCTTAAGTTTTACTTAATCAGCACAGTTATTGAATAGTTTTACTGCAATCTTAGGTTGCAGTCTTGTGTTATTTACCTGGGATTTGACTCCATTGCCAGGAGCACCCTGACAGGGAATACTGTATGCCTGGAATTACAATAGCCACCCACAGGTACTCCAAAGGAAAAATGGGTTACAGAATTTTACATTTTCCTAACAGATGTACTAAGTCATCTATATCTAGTAGCATGTCTTAGTTCTTATAAGGCATCTATCAATCACACACACTGGTGGTGGTCTCCCCACCTCACAGATGGGCAGACTTAAGACCTAGAAAACTTAAATGGCTCACACTAGTGATACACCTTAGGGCTTCAGTCCAAGTGCTCTGGCTCTCAGATAGCTGGATTTATTTGGAAAAGGAAAACACAGGACAGGAAGTTGAGTTTCACCAAGGCAGAAAAGTTTATCTTTTTTAAGATTTATTATGTGTAAGTACACTGTAGCTATCTTCAGACACACCAGAAGAGGACATCAGATATCATTACAGATGGTTGTGAGCCACCTGTGGGTGCTGGGATTTGAACTCAGGACCTCTGGAAGAGCAGTCAGTTCATTTGAGATGATAAATTTTATTTGTAGTTTGTTTATTGGGAAGGAGCATATGTGCCATGGTTCATGTGTGGAGGTTAGAAAACAGGTTGTAGGAGTCTATTCTTTTCCCACTATGTGAGTCCCAGGGACAAAACTGATTATCAGGCCCGGCAGCAAGTGCCTTTTCTTGATGAGAAACCAGACCCAGGGTTTTTCTTTGGGTTGGGGGCATTTTTGAGACCAAGTCACATACAGCCCAGATTGGCCTTGAATTGACCATAGCCCAGGATGACCTCCTTCCAGGTGCTGGAGTGTCAATTTTGAGACATGATCTCGTGAGATCACAGCTCTGGCTAATCTGGAACTTGCTGGGTAGACCAGGCTGGTCACCTCTCTCCTGAGTGCTAGGATTCAAATAATGCACCAGCACCCCCAGCCTAATATCCCATAACTATCTTGTTTGCTCTTTGAACCCTATTACTCTATGTATTCTGTGTGTTCTTAGATGTGACTTTCATTGTCACAGCTTGAGGTGTCCCCTTTCCCTTCCCTTAACAAAGATGCTTATTAATTCATTTTTCCTCCTTGTCTTAATCTTTACCAGAAAAACTTGCCCAGGCCAAAGAAGAGAATGTGGGCTTACATCAGACACTGGACCAGACACTAAATGAACTTAACTGTATATAAACTAAACCAGAAGAGTCCTGTTTTAAAACCAACTCCACTCCAGAGAGTGCGCCCTGTCTTCCTCTTTTGTAAGAAGTTCTGCTTATTACCATGTCTCCACCTTGCTGGAATTGCCAACAGATAATGAATTCATGACCAAATATTTTGTGTTAGACAAGCTTTGAGCACCAGTTAATTCTTTCCTTTCTATTCAAATGGCACCAACTTCTTTGGTTATTCCTATTCTTAAATTGCATTTATTCCTAAAATAGGCAGGGAATTTCA
>NW_022196905.1:211033363-211058604 GCF_008632895.1 Mastomys coucha
GTTCAGGGAACAACAAATGGAAGCTTGACTTTGCCAAGACTTGAATTCCTTAGGGAATGACACTAATAAAAGACCAAGACCTCCTGATTGAACTGGATGTGGAGTGCTCTGTAGGCTGCACATTTTGGCTTTGTAGTTTTCCTTTCTCAGTTACCATCTCACACTGAAACATTCCATATTCCCCAGCAGTACGGGGCCAACTCAAGTTTACAGTCCTGACTGAAAGTCACCCTGCTTCTAGCTTATCTGAACCCCTGCCCCTCACTCCTATTTATTAAGCATCACACTACCAGGGAGATGAACTTTGAGCAAACTGTGCAATTGATAAAATCTACTCTGTTCTTTAGTTTCTTGCAATTGTATCATATGTAATAGTGTCACTTTTTCTACATTTTGGTCAAATAAATTTTTGCATAAATAATGTGTATGGATTTATTCTTTTAGTTGACAGTTTTGTAGGTGTATATATAATGCATTCTGGTTATTCTACATACACATTCTTATCTCTTTCCCATTCCTATGTATCCTACCTCCATCCATACCAGTATCTCAGTTTGGAACATTCACCAGAGCCTGGCAGGATTCAATTGGCAGGTACACAATAGAAGGCAGTGACTACTCCACTTTTTCTGAATCTACCATCAAACTAGTTCTGAAGGATGGGGGCCTCAAGCACCCCCTCTATCAATACGTAGCTACTGATTGAACAACTCTGGTTCAACAAATGTTAGCAGAATGTAAGGGTGACTGTGCCAAGAGCTCAGCAAGTAGCTTCTTTTTGCCTTACATTGTGACTTCATGATACAAAGATGGTAATTTCCATGCTTCAGGTTGGGGGAACATGGCCTGTTACTATGAATGTCTGGCCCTTTGTGATTCCTAATCCTTCCTAAACTAGACTGAGCCAAATGGGAAGGATTTTAATAGATGGTGCAGTGGTTCTCAGTGGGTGGTGACCCCTTTGGGGTTAAACAACCCTTCCACAGGGGTTGTATATCAGATATTTACATTATAATTCATAACAGCAAAATTAGCTATGCAGTAGCAATGAAAATAATTTTATGGTTGGGGGTCACAACATGGGGAACTGTATTAAAGGGTCACAGCATTAAGAAGGTTGAGAACCAGTGAGATGGTAGGAAAGGTTTAATGCTGTCATGGTTAGGAGAAATCTAAGGCCTAATTGGGATCAGGCTTTTCCTGACAAGCCAAGCATAAAATAGAGTGAAAGGGAGGCTGGATCCACGTTATAAAAACAAACTTAACTTTATCAGAAATGGAAGTAAACAGCAGTATTAGGAAACTGATTAAACATCTATTTCCAAAAAATACTATGGCTGGTTGGTTTTAGAGGCAGGCAGGAAGGCAAAGTGAGTATCACTGAACCAGGACAGCCTGGCAGGGTGGCTCGGGGTCAAGTGCTTTCTGTGCAAGGCTGACCACCAGAACTGGATTCCTGCGTTGGTGTATGGTGAGAACCAACTTCCAGAAGATGTCCTTTGAGGGCTGGAGAGACGGCTCAGCAGTGAAAACCACTTGCTGCTCCCGCGCAGACCTGCGTTTGGTTCCCAGCACCAATACTGAGCAACTTGCAACCACCTGTAATTCCAGTTTCAGAGAATCTAACAACTGCTTCTGGCCTCAAAAGGGTACTTGTGCTTATAATACACATACAGATAAGCAGGTAGACACATTAGAAATAAAAGTTGTCCTCTGGGCTCCATACATTCCCCGTGGCATGCATGCACCTCTTCACCCATGAGACCATCTGGGATGGCAGTTGTTACAAAGAAGTGATTCTTCCTATATGGCTATGTGGTAGGAACATGGAGCAAGAGCCTGTCTGTCACTATAGTTTCACTACCACAGTTACTTTAGTGTTTTGCTTCAGAATCTTACCTTCAAGAGGATTTGGAAAAATCCTGACAGACCCTATCCTGGTAAGGGATTGAAGAAAATGAGTAGTTTTTGTTGGGTGTAGTGTTGCAAGCTAGCTAGGCTGGAGAACTTGACTCCAAAAGAGAATCAAGTGGGGTGGTACATATCTTTAGTCCCAGCACCCAGGAGGTAGAGATGGGGGCAGACCTATGTTCCAGGCCAGCCAGAGATAAGTCTTTCCTTTAAGACCCTGTCTCAGGCTGGAGAGATGGCTCAGCGGTTAAGTCCTGAGTTCAATTCCCAGCAACCACAAGGTGGCTCACAACCATCTGTAATAGGATCCAATGCTCTCTTCTAGTGTGTCTGAAGACAGCTGCAATTTACTCATATACATTAAAAGACCCTATCTCAAAAGAGAAACAAAAGCTTTCAAAACATTAATGTAAAGTCCAAAACATTTTAAACCAAATATAATTAAGAGCTTCCCTATTCCAAGTGGACACTGAGCTTAGATGGTAAAGACAATGTCTTCAAATTGTATAATCTTCTAAGTTCCATACTAACCACTCATACTGATGCTACCACATCAAAGCTTCATGTAGGTCTTGTCTCCTATCCAACTAGGTTGGATTCTAACTAAACTCATGATAGTTTTGGTTACCTTTGTGCCTCAGCACTTAAAGTGTCAGGTTTATTTAACACTGCAATGGGAGAACTGGAGCCAATGAGGCTAATCTCAGATGTGACTATTGCTAATTGAAAACTTTCCCCAGTATCCCTGGTGAGGACTTAGAATATAGTCAGGTTTGGCAAGCTTTGACAGACTCTAAGAAGGCTGAAATATCAAGAAGAGTCCAGTGTTTGCTGACTTGTCCCAGTCTTGAGGAGTCCCTCAGAAGATAAGGTAACCATTAAGAATGAGCACTCCAGAGTGGACTCTAATGGTGGTCTACATCTATAAACCCAGCACTGGGGAGATGCAGACAGGAGGCTGTCTATAGCTCTCTGGCCACCCAGTTTAGCCTAATTGGCAAGCTTCAGATTCAGTGAGAGATTCTGTCTCAAACCATAAGATGGACACTACTGAGGAAGACACCTGGTAAAGTCAACCTCTAGCCTACACACACAAATGCAGACATATACATACATATATACACACAAATGCCCAGCAATACACAGAAAGACAGATAATAGACAAAATCAGGATATGAGAGGGATTATAAAAAGTGCTAAAAATTATTTCAGCTTCACTTATAACTTAGAACAAGCTAGTCTGGATAATGACCACAAAGCAATTTTTTTAAACACTATTTGCTCATTTACTTTGTGTGTATGGGTCTGGGTAAATGGTGCATGCCATTAGCGTGTTTTTAAAGGTCAGAAAACAGCTTCTAGATATTGAGCCTCGGGCTGGTGAGATGGCTCAGCGTGTAAGAGCACTGACTGCTCTTCTGAAGGTCCTGAGTTCAAATCCCAGCAACCACATGGTGGCTCACAACCATCCCTAATGAGATCTGACGTCCTCTTCTGGTGTGTCTGAAGACAGCAACAGTGTGTACTTACATATAATAAATAAAAATTGAGCCTCTTCTTCTACCACTTAGGTTTTTGGGTTTTGTTTTGTTTTGTTTTTTCTTTGTTTGTTTTTTGGTTTTTCGAGACAGGGTTTCTCTGAGTAGCCCTGGCTGTCCTGGAACTCACTCTGTAGACCAGGCTAGCCTCAAACTCAGAAATCTGCCTGCCTCTGCCTCCCAAGTGCTGGGATTAAAGGCATACGCCACCACTGCCCAACAGGTTTTTTTTTCCTTCAGTGTATTTACTAAAAATACTGACCGATGGTTAGGGTGAGGGTAAGGGTTAGATCAGCATAGCCACATAGATGAGGAAGTTCTGAATGGAGGAGACAGCATACTCATGAATCTTCCACTTTATCTTCTCTGGGTCCAGTTTCAGCCTGATGACCTTGATCCTCAGCATCAAAGCTTAACCTCAGCAGGATTACTGGCACTGTACCCTCCCCTCCCTTCCACACTAGACCCCCACCACATAAAGCTTAAGAAACTATTTCAAGTTGTCACTGTTAATCACCAGAGAAAACCAATTCCACCATTTTGCATCAAATTTGAAGCAAGCTTTATTAAATACTGACCAAAAGATGGACTTTGGTCAGGACCACCCTTAGGAATCTCCCAGCTGAGAATGGCTCCAGCCATGTGTTACTGGGGCTTATAAGGACAAAACTATATAGACCACCATACTTTCCAATGAGGTGTTCTTTTCCAAGAACTACAACCCCTAGTATTCCATAGGAAGTTACCTGATTCCTGGAGCAGGAGATGTTTACAGGTTAATTTTGGGTATTACAATTATATTTGGTGGCAAGCACCTTTAATCCACAGAGCCATCTCGCTTACCCCTGGATAAAAATTTAGAATTATCACCAGGAAGAAGTTAGAAACCACAGGAAAAATCATTCAGAAAATGACAATCAGATGGAAAGAATCTGGCAGAATGCTGGGCAGTGGTGACACACGCCTTTAATCCCAGCACTTGGGAGGCAGAGGCAGACGGATTTCTGAGTTCGAGGCCAGCCTGGTCTACAAAAGTGGACAGCCAGGGGCTACCCAGAGAAATCCTGTCTCGAAAAACCAAAAAAAAAAATTCTGGCAGATCATCAATATTGACCTACAAACAAGAATCTACAGATGTCTGAAGTGGTGGAGATGATTCAAGAGAGAGGCAACTCACATGAAGGGAGTACCAAAAAAAAAAAAAAAAAGAATTTTCAGAGGCAGTCAAGAGTAGCAACTGCCACAGATGCTGATGCCTAGGAAGTGGCTATCAGCTCTGACGGGAAGTTCCCAAGCACAGGAGATTAATACAATAAGCTAAATAAAACTGAAAGGAGGAAAGGCACAGTCCAGCTTCCTGCATGTCCTTGGGTGAATCTCTGCCTTTCTAATACTCCAGTGCATCCTAAAAGTTACTACCTAAAACTACCACTGAGAAATAGGAAACCACAGGTGAAATCTTAGGTCCCTCCCTAAGGACCTCCAACCACCAGGTTTCACCCAAGGAACTGCCTTAACGGCTGGGTTCAACCCCCATGCCCTCAACGGTGTAAAACCCCCAAGATCTGGACTTGAAAAACCCACCAATCCCCACCCTAGAAAGTTCCACCCTGCAAAGCTCTGCCCCACAAAGCGATATAAACCTATCTTCTGCTCAGTCCTTTGCTGCTTCTCTCCAGAGCAGAGGCAGCCACCCTGCTGTGTTTTTCCCTCCAATATATCTCTTGTGTGAGGTTTATTGTGCAGAGTGATTTTGCGGTATTCCTTGGCTCCCAACTGCCAGGATACCTTTCCCTTCAGAGCTGGAAAATTATTTCCCAGCCAAAGCAGAGCTGTAACACACAAATCCTAGCCAGTTCTCGGTGATGGTCTGAGGCTCAGCAGCAAAGCACTTGGCATGCACAAGACCTCTTTGTCCTTATGGTACCAATCTGCACCCCAGGGGCACCTGCTGAGGTTTCCAGGCTCTTATATGCCAGGGACGTGCAGTAAGGTAGTTAAAAATAGAGTTTATTACAAAAGAGTGTTTGGGCTGGAGAGATGGCTCAACGATTAAGAGAACTGGCTCATCTTCCAGAGGTCCTGAGTTCAAGTCCCAGCAAACACATGGTGACTTATAACCATGTGTAGTAGGATCTGATGCCCGCTTCTGGTGTGCATGAAAACAGTGTACTCACATATACTCATACATAAAATAAATAAATCTTAAAAAGAGTGACAGTGCTCCTGAGAATGAGTGTAGGCTTGTGAGCAGAGAACAGGCATCCCCTCAAAGGCACTGGACTACATGGACTCATGACCAGCTGCTCCCATATTTGTGCATGGTAGCCTTTTTTTTTTTTTTTTTTTTTTTGGTACATAATATGTGTTACAGATAGTCCAGGTAGAAAAGAGCTTCCAGTCCTCTGGCAATTAGCTTTTTGTGTCATCCTATCGAGCTGTGTACTGTCATCTTACATAGTGAAAGGGTTGCTTTTTTTTTTTTTCTATTTTTTTTTTATTAGATGTTTTCTTCATTTACAAGTGAAAGGTTTTTAATTTGGGCTTCCATGGGGATATTGAGAAAGATTAAAAGAATTATTAATACCACAGACAGACAAGCAGCAGCAGGTCAGGAGTTCTGTGCCAGAGGCAGGTAGACAACAGCATGTCAAGAACTCAGAGTTCAGGTCCATGTGACAGAGCAGGGTGGCCTTTCTTACAGGTTTTACTAAAAGGCAGTGGTTCCATACCATGTGGCTGTAAGAATTTGCAGTTGGGCTGATTCGCAGCTGGCATAATGTAGGGAAAGTGGGGAGGGACCCATTTAGTTATTTCCTCTAGGGAACTTGGTGTTAGGTTGATGCCTGCATGCACAATCAGCTATGAGAATGGAGAATGGAGAGACATATCTGAAGACAGGCTTGACCTGAGTTGGTCTGGCAGTACTTCACCCCTGAGCTACCTCCTCAGCTTTCATATATACTATACACATGTAATATTTTAATTACATGTATTAAGATGTGCTTGCCTGTGGGGGTAAAAAAACAAAACAAAAACAACAATTTGTGGAAGTTGGTTCTCTTCCACCATTTGTCTTCACAGGGATCTAACTCAAGGATCAAACTTTCATTGCCAGGTTTGGCAGCAAGCATCTTTATCCACAGGGCCACTTCTAGTGTTATTCTTTCTTATTTTTATTATTATTTTTTAATGTATTTGAGTGCTGTATTTGCATGTATGCGTGCATGATAGAAGAGGGCACTAGATCCCAGTACAGATGGTTGTGAGCCACCATGTGGTTGCTGGGAATCAAACCCAGGACCTCAGGAAGAGCAAACAGTGCCCTAAACCCTGAGCCATCTCTCCAGCTCCCTAGTGTTAATCTTGAAGCTGCTTCCCACAAATTTTTATCTTAGGGGTGGGGTGGAGGTTCCAAAGGACACCTTGCAGGAGTTGGATCTCTTTCCAATAAGTATGCCCGAGAATTGAATACAATCCTCAGATTTAGCAACAAATGACTTACTTTACTGGCTGAGCCATGTTGTCAGCAACTCAGATTTTTTTTTTTTTAAAGATTTATTTATGAGTACACTGTAGTTGTCTACAGGCACACCAGAAGGGGGCATCGGATCCCACTGCAGAGGGCTATGAGCCACCATGTGGTTATTGGGCATGGAACTCAGGGCATCTGGAAGAGCAGTCTTACCTGCAGAGCCATCATCTCTCCACCCCTCCGATGTTTATCTTAATGTGGCTTCATTTTGTCACTGTTCTCCCGTTACTGCGGGGTTCCATCCCAACAAATATAAAAAACGGAAGGAGAAAAAAGTGCTACTCTGAAACCTAGGAAAGTCACTTCACCTATGTCTTCAGTGTACTTACCATAAAACGAGAAAAAGATTACCTACCAAAGCGGGCCGGTGTGGGGTGAAGGATCTTGCCTTATTTTTAAGTGTTTGGAGCACCCGCAGGCACAGAAAAAAAGGTGCCATTACCTGGAACAGACTTCGTCTATCACAGCCCTGCCCGCGCCGAGGCCCTAGGATCGCCCACGGCAATGGCCGACTTGCCCCGAGGCCTCTACTTTCCTTTGCCTCGGCGCCTCGCTCGCGACCGGTTCGCCACACAGCACCTCAGTAGGTCCAATGGTGGGCGCCAAGGCCGAGCACCGCTTTTGCACCGTCGAAGATCTTCCCCACGGGTTCCTCCTGCGCTTGGCGTCAGCGCCGGCTGCGACTGCGGCTGCGCCGGCTGCCAAGGCGGGAAACCGGAGGCGCTCCCTGCGCGCGTGCGCTCTCTGCCAGAGCCAACCGTCTTCCCAGTACGCATGCGCCTGCTCACCGAGCCCGCCCCTTCCACTCGCTCATCAACCAGCGCGCGGAATTGCTGGGGTCCCTCCCTTCGGGGGTAGGGCCAGGACCAAGAGAAGGCGGGGTCAAGATGTGGTCACACCCACCACTGGTCATTTGACGCCCTCCCCCTCCGACTCTCTACCACTAGCCAATAAGAAGTCTCCCTATACCAAGCGTCAACCAATGGGCTATGCGGCCGGCTGCTTCCGGCTCTGCGCCGCCTTCGCCTCTTTTCCCCTGGGCTGCCAGCGACAGGCGGGGCTCCTGGTGGCGGGCGTCGGCCTGGGTGCTGCGCGGCGGGCAGGGGGCCAATAGGGGGCGGGATCTGAGATGATAGACGGGCCCAGCGACCAGTGGCGAGGCGCCGGCCGTACTTCCCGTCGGGGAGAGAGTGTAATATGGCGAAGACCTACGATTACCTGTTCAAGCTGCTGCTGATCGGGGACTCGGGGGTAGGGAAGACCTGTGTCCTGTTCCGCTTCTCCGAGGACGCCTTCAACTCCACATTCATCTCTACCATAGGTAGCGGGGCCTTGGGCGGCCGGGGACCCGGGCTGGGCGCGCCCCTGTGGGGCTGAACTGAGGGATCGACTCGGAATCCACTCGGGCCGAGGATCCGGGAGGGTCACGGGGCTGGACAGAGAACCACAGCGGCCTCCACCTCCCGACAGGGAGCCCGGGCCCTGGCGGGACGCTGGAGACCAAGATGCAGACAGGGACGTGCAGGCTGCAGTCTGAGGAAGAGCCTGCCCTGGGCTGGGGTCCTGGCGCCTGTCAACTCTCTGTGCCTTTACAGCAGACCTCTAGACTGTTCCTCCGGGGAGACCCCCCGTCTTACAAAAGTGGAAACTGAGGCATGGAAGTGACACCTGACCTCGTGCATAGTTTCCTGTGTGGCCCGCTTGGCTTGTGCAGTATCAAATCTGTAGTGTACTCGTGTTGGGTGCTGTGTCCCTGGGGAGGAATTTGAAACTGAGGGAGGGTGCAGCACGCACGGAAGGTCACAGTCTACAGGTGGTAGGGATGAGATTTGAACCCAGGTGTGTCTGACTCCAAAATTCAAGGTCCGGCTGTTTGAGAGCTTCAAAGGACCAGCACCACTGATCCACATCTAAGTCAGGACTCCAACCCAAAGTTCTGCCTTCTCTCTGAGGAATGGTGACAGTATCTGTCATCCCGGTGGGAATACAAGATAAAAAGTTCCAGTGAGAAACTAAGAAGAGCCATGGCTACGTGCAGCCTTGACTGACTTCCCTATCCCTGGGCCAAGAACGCCACCTGTCACTTTCTGAACAGCGTTCCCCTAGGGTTGCCTCACGGCCTCGGCACAGTTGAACAGAAATTGGCTTTTGATGGCCCCAGTCCTGACGTCAAAAACGGTGCTGAGCATGCCTCTTACCATGAATAGTCATGGCTCACTTTGAGTGTTACCTGGAAGTAAATCCTGTCAAACAGAGTGGCCTGGATGCTGTATGGCCCTGAAACAAGAGAATGGTCTCTAGGCCTGGTTTATCCCTAGTCGGGATGTAGTTCCATTGTTGGAACCCTGGGTTCCATCTCCAACACCCTGAAACCAGATGTGGTAGTGAACACCTGCAATGACAGCACTAAGGAGGGCGAGGCAGGAAGTTCAGGAGTTCAAGGTCATCCTTGGCTACATAGAGTGTTCAAAGCCAGCCTGGGCTACATGAGACTCTGCCTTAGAAAGAAAAGGAAAACTTGGGGGATGATTTCTGTGTAATGCCAACAAAGTCGTTGTCTCCCTGGCCTGACCATCATGTGCTAATGCCGTCTTATATCTCCTTCCCAGTCAGTGCTCTGAAGCGTCACGTGTCAGGTGTCAAGTATAGGGAACTGGACAGGGAATCATCATACTTGAGTTCTAGGTGGAGCAAGCTCTAACCCTCGCTGGTCCAACTTTATTCAGAGTAGATGTGGCACTCTCTGTCTCGGCTGCTGCCCTGGGTGGTTGAGATCTATACAGCCAGTGAAGGGGTCAGTTTGGAGGAAGCAGGGGGTTTGGGCACCCCTGAGCACAGGTGCATCTAAAGCTTCCCCCCCCAGCCCCCACCCAAACACTCAGCTTTGGAGTTACCCTCAGGTGAGGACCAAGCAGGAAGTGACAGTAGCTACCCACAGGCTCTGGTTTGTTCTCAACAAGAGACCTCAGTTTCCCGTCCTCAGACACTTCCTAAGTCAACACCAACATGGTGACATTAGTTCAGGAGTGTTTTTTGGTTTGCTTTGGCATGCATGCATGTGTGTGAGCATGTTCCTGTGTGCATGTAGGAACAATCAGGGTTGTTCTTCAATCTTCACCTCACTTTTCTTTAATTTATTGGGAGTGTACGACATGTGTGGGTCAGAGGACAACTTTGAAAAGTCTGTTCTTTTCCTTCCACCATGTGGATCCTGGGGATTGGGCTCATGTTGTCAGGTTTATGGGTGAGTACCTTCACCCACCAAGCTATCTTTGCTTGGTCTCTCACTGAACCTGGTGCTCCCCAAGTTTGAGGCTGGCTGGCCAGCAAGCCCCAGGACCCTTCTTTCTCTTTCTCACCAGTGCTGGTATTGTAAGTTTATGCCACCATGCCCAGGTCCCTCATGCTTTTGTGGCAAGCACATTAGGGATTGAGCCATGTCCCTAACCCTTGTTTGGTTTGTTTGTTTGTTAGAGACAGGCTAGCTGTATAACCAGGCTGTCCTGGAACTCATGGAAGTCACCTGCCTCTGGCTCCCGAATTCCAATATCAAAAGACAACTTATGGGAGTCAATTTTCTTCTTCTATCATGTAGGACCCAGGAATTGAATTCAAGTCATCAGACTTAGTGGCAACCACCTTTATCCACTGAGCCATCTTGCTGACCTGTATTGCTTATTTTGCATCTCATATATGTTTGTTCAGTTTTTCTTTGTGGAAATACTGGGGATGGAGCCAAGGGCCTCAGCACAGGTCAGCTACACTTCTGACCATTGACCTCCATCTGGCTGGTTTAAGACTTTTTTTTTAAGATTTTTTTAATTTTATTTTATACATGTGAGTATACTGTGGCTATCTTCAGACACACCAGAAGAGGTCATCAGATCTTATTATAGATGGTTGTGAGCCACCATGTGGTTGCTAGGAATTGAACTCAGGACCTCTGGAAAAGCAGTCAATGCTCTTAACCGCTAAGTCATCTCTCCAGCCCAGTTTAAAATTCATGCTCAGAAAACCCACTTAGTCCATCAGGGTCCTCAGGAGCCTGGCCTCATCCTTTATAGTGAGGTGGGTGTGACTGTCAAGATCACCCAGTAAAGTAGAGATGGCCTTTGAACCTAGGATTCCTCCCTCCCGGAATCAGTATCCCATTCCCACAGACCTCTCTCTTCTAGAAAAGTTATTCTCCTTGACCTTGATGTCATAACCTTATAATTCTGGAGCCTCATAAAGTTTACAGTTCCTCTCTCAATTCGTGCATTAATAAAAACCAGAAGGGCTCCAGACCAAAGCCAGATTCATGACTACGGCCGGTTACACGCTGATCCTGGACTTCTGTCTGTGTGACACGCTGGGGAATGTCTCTGGAAGAGTTTGCCCCAGCCAGCTAGTCCTAGAGTTATGCAGGAAGGTACATCCATCCACACTGGCCCAGCAGCCTTCACTGTGTCCATTAATGGAGGAGGGTTGAGTGGTGGTGGGTTTCTGGAAGCTGTGCCCTGTGAATTATTTGTGATGTGAACCTGGCCCTGCAACACACTCCAGTCAGTTCTGAAGAAAGGCTCAGATCCACTCATTGTTCCTGCAGACACTGTAGTTGTGTTATCTAACCATCTCTCTGTTGTTTGAGATGGGACCTCATGTAGCCCAGGCTGGCCTTGAAGTTCCCAGGTAGCTGAGGATGACCTTGAACTCCTGATTTCCTCTAGATTGCTCAGGTACGCCAGAACACCCAGTTTATTGGGTGTAGGGGTTGATTCCAGGATTTTGCTGTGTGAGCAGTCTACTAGTCACAACCTGATTTATTTTTAGTGTTAATCACATTTTTGTGTTGGGTGCTCCTGCCATAATGCCTGTGTGGAGGTCAGAGGACAATTTGGCAGAGGTCAGTTCACTCCATGATGTGGGTCCTGGATCAGACTCAGGCTTTGTGGCAAGTATCTTTACCTATTGAGCCATCTTACCAGTCCTGTGTGTGTGTGTGTGTGTGTGACTGACTGACTGGATGTTGCCAGGCTGGCCCAGAACTCCTAGGCTTAATTTTTCCTCCTGCCTCCCAAGTAACTTATTTGTAGCCAAGGTTGCCCTTGAACTCCTAACATCCTGCTGCCACCTCCAAGTGCTGGGATGTCAGATGTGTACTGCCACCTTAGTTTATAGTGGTGCTAAGCCTATCTTCAGGCTAGATAAGCCCTCTGCCACCTAAACCATAGCCCCACTCCCAGATTTTTAAAAGTTTTTGAATAATATTTATTAATTTAATTGTGTGTGTGTGTGTGTGTGTGTGTAGACAACTTGTGGGAGTTGGCTTTCTATTTTTACTATGTGGAACTTAAAAATGAACTTAAGTCATCGGGCTTATTGGCAAGCACTTTTACCCATCGCCATTTGCTGGCCTGGCCAGTGGATAGTTTGTGTCTTCTCTAGACATGACTGAAAATCTACAGAGGACCCAGGCATAGTCATGCTTGTAATCTCAGCACTAGGGTGGCTGAGGCAGGAGAAACACTGTGAGTGTCCAGAGCAGCCTGGGCTGCAGAATCTGCTGTAGTGCCATCCTGAGTGTCAGAGCTACTCCTCCCTCCCTTCTCTCTCTGTTTCCCTGTCTGGTCTCAGATTCCCACCTGACTACCATCTTCCCTAGAGCAGCTGTGATAACGCCACTGTTGACCCTCACTGAAGGTGGGATGGAGAGGCTCAGCAGCCCTGTGCCTACCCTGTCTGCTGCTCCCTCCTGTACGTCCCTCCCAGCACGCTGCAGTTCTGTTCCCAAGCTCAAGTTCTACTGTACATAGTGTGTCAGGCTAAGAGTGGACTATCCGGGTGCCAGTGGAGGTCTGTCATTCAGTGATCCCCTTCTCCCATTGCTCCTGTGACTAAGTCAACATGGTTCACTCATCAGAGCTTAGATGGATTTATTCCTTTGTTCTGTTAGAATTTAAATAGACACCTGTTCATATCTCCAGGAAAGTTCATGAAACAGTGAAATCCTGTCTAAAAATAATGCAGGCCAATGAAATGGCTCAGCAGGTAGACACTTTCAGGCAAGGCTGACAACCTGAGTGCAGTTCTTGGGACCCACATGGTAGGGAAAGAGAGCTGCCTCCTGAAGTGCACCCCCACCTTCCAAAAATGTATATTTAAAAAAAAAATCTATGGCTAGGCGGTGGTGGCGCATGCCTTTCATCCCAGCACTTGGGAGGCAGAGGCAGTTGGATTTCTGAGTTCAAGGCCAGTCTGGTCTACAGAGTGAGTTCCAGGACAGCCAGGGCTACACAGAGAAACCCTGTCTCAAAAAACAAAACAAACAAACAGTGGAATATATTCAGAATTCCTATGTAAATAGCCTATCCTAGTATAAGAGGGATTTGAGCATCGGCAGGTTTGGGTGTAGGGGTAGGGTCCTGAGCCATCTCTTGTACATCATGGGATGCGTGTGTGTGATGTGTCTAGTGTTGGAGTGGTAAAGGCTCCACAAAGCCATTTTGAACAACAACTTGAGCAGGAGAGGGGCACCAGATGACTAGAAGTAAAGACCATTGCAGAAGAGAGAAGAGCAGGCATGAAAACGCCTAGGATACTTGGCATATGTAGGCAACTGCCAGGGGACCAACATGCTGCACAGAGGGCCACTTCGTCACTGGTCTGTTGATGTGAAAAGGCACCATGACCAAGGCAACTCTTATAAGAGAGAGTATTTAACTGGGGCTTACTTACAGTTTTAGAGGTTTAGTCTGTCATCCTGGCAGGGAGCATGGTAGCATGCACAGTGCTAAGGCAGAAGCTGAGAGCTCCACCCTGATCCACAACCCAAGGGAGAGAGACTGGGCCTAGCATGGGCTTTTGAAACCTCAAAGCCCACCCCCAATAACGTACCCCCTCCAACAATGCCACACCTCCTAATCCTCCCTATCTTTTCAAATACATTCACTTCTCGGCAACCAAGCATTTAAATACATGAGCCTTTGTGGGCCACTGGTATGTTGACCCCAGAAATCAAACCTAGCCATTAGGCTTGGCAGCAGGACCCTTTATCTTGCCAGCCCTTAATTTAAAAAAAATAAATAGAACTTTACCATATCTGACATCTCATTGATCCACCTATTTAAAGCACACAGCTCAGTGCCTTTTGATGTGCTTTCAGTTGCACATCCATCACCATAATACATTTCAGAACGTTTCCTTGTGCCAAAAAGAAACACCAGCGTCCTCATGCCCATCAGCCCTTTATCTTCCCCATGCCCCAGCCTGGCAACCTCAGGCTCAGTCCTTGTCCCTGGATTTGCCTGCTCTGGACACTTCATGTCAGCCTAGTCACTCAATATATGGCCTTTCCTGCGTGGCTTCTCTCACTCAGCACTGTGCTTTTGAGCCTCTCTACGATGGATCAAATGGGTGTGTTTATTCAGTTCCATGACTGAGCCATATCCCACCATAGATAGATGGTCCATTAGCTGGTCTTTCTGACTCTTAGTAGCCCACTGGAAGCCCTGGAGCTAAGGCCAACTTAGGGGATACTTACAGTTAGGGTTGGTTTTGGATTTTGTTGATTTTGAAACCTGATATTACATAGGTTGGCCTCACATTCACTGTGTAGCTTACCCTGACCTGCTGACCTTTCTGCCTCCACTTCCTAAGTGCTGGGATTACACATGGGTGTCAGCACACCTGGCACCTACAGGTTTTCTTCTATATAGATGGTTTGCTAGCTACATGTCAGATCCCTGCTCCAGAGTCACCTAAGACCCTTTCCTGATGGTGCCACCTTTCCCTCTGTAGTCCCCTCTCCTGAGGGTGACTTGGAAGCTCTTTGGCATCCACTGTTCCTTCTCGGTCTCCTCTATAAGCCTTGGGCTTAAGATGTAGCTCAGAGGTAAAGCACTTGCATACCATGACAGCAAGGCCTGGAGTTCCAACCAGAGCTGCTGGGAGAAGGCAATTGATGAATCATGACAGGCACACCAACACCCAGAAGATAGAGGCAGGAGGATCAGGAGGAGTTCATGGTTACCTTTGCATACATGAAATTCTGTTCTCAAAAATATAAGTAACTGGGCAGGCATTGGTGGTGCATGCCTTTAATCCCAGCACTTGGGAGGAAGAAGCAGGCGGATTTCTGAGTTCGAGGCCAGCCTGGTCTACAGAGTGAGTTCCAGGACAGCCAGAGCTACACAGAGAGACCCTGTCTTAAAATAAATAAATAAATAAATAAATAAATAAATAAATAAATAAATAAATATGTGTGTGTGTGTGTGTGTATATATATATATAATGTGTATATATTGAGTGACTGGGGAGAGAGGATATGGCCCATTGGCAACACAATGCACTGTGGGGTGGCAGGCCCCAGGCTGTAGAAGGCTTTAGGATGTCCACTGTGAGGCTGGGCCAGGAGCAGCAGAAAGGTGGCCAACCCAGGGGCCTTGCCCATCTCCCACTCCCAGCTCCCCTTCAGCTATTGCTGTCCCCACAGCCTGAGACTGTGCTTCTAGCAGGGAAAGATACTTCCAGAAGCTTCCAGTTTTGTGAAGAAGACCCTGAGATCCCAAGGACCCAGCATACAGCTGCTGCTCCAGAAGCCACAGCCCTGTTAGCCCAGGCTGGCACCCTAGGAAGTGGCCTGGCTTTGATAACACCTTTTATTCTTCCTTTTCTTTCAGGAATTGACTTTAAAATTAGGACTATAGAACTTGATGGCAAGAGGATTAAACTGCAGATATGGTGAGTGTATTGCCTTGTATGGCCCCTGCATCATGGCCCCTATGCTAGGCTCTACACTGGGAGCAGAGCTGTTGGAGCCCCTCTACTACACACACTGTCCTTTTGCTTTTCAGTTTAGTTTAGTTTTGTTTTGTTTTTTCTTTTAAGACATAGTCTGTCTATGCAGTCTTGGCCTGGAACTTAGTGTATATGTAGATCAAGCAGGCCTCAAACTCAATGAGATCTGCTTGCCTCTGCCACTTGAGTACTGGGATTAAAGAAGTGTGCCACTACATCCTGCTCCAAAGATGACCTCAAATTCCTGACCCTCCTGCCTGTTCCTGAGTGCTGGGATGACAGATGACAATACCTGGTTTTTGCAATGATGGTGTGAACCCAGAGCCCCATGGATGCTAGGCAAGGACTCTACCATTGAGCAAAATTCCTTAGTACCTGAAAACATAGTCCTTTTCCTCAGAAGATTCCACAGTTTCATATCCAGTCCAGGTAGCCATCCTCTGCTGGCCACTGGAGCCTAACATTTGTGTTAGGGATATAACCTGTGAGAGAAGAGCTACCCTATCCAGTGAGCTCAGTGTCCCAGGGTGCATGAGAATTATGTTGAACCTGGAGAGAGTCCTCCATGCCAGGAGGTAACAAAGACAGCAGAGAAAGAGGAAATTCTGGAAGCTTTCATATATGGGAATGGATCCCAGAGGCCCAGTACCCAACAGGTATAAACCATGGCCTTCCCAAGGAGCTTGGAGAGCAGGCAGGGGTGGGTAACATAAGACTCGTGGGCTGTGAATTTCCTATTTCTCTTTTGTTGTGACAGTGTCTCACCATGCTTGGTAACCCAAGGTAACCTGGGACTTCAGTCCTTAGACTCAGCTTCCCAGGTTCTGGGATGACGAATGTGCACCACCACACCCAGCTGGGGGTTTCCTTCTGAGCCCAGGGCCTCACCCCAAATTTTCAAGGCCTCACACCACTTCCTGTTTTCTCCCCTGAGGAGAACTGGGGCCCCACTTCCTGGTGTGTGGACCTGAAACCCACAAACAACCTTAAAGCTAAGGCCAGACCCACAGTACTCACAGTAAGGCAGAAGTACTCACAGTCCCCAGCCCTGGGGGTAGCCTCGGCAGCCAGGGTCAATAAGGAAACTAGCGTCTAGGACCCCATCACTGATGTGGACTGGGAAGTGATCCAGCACCCTGGGAGACTGCATTCAGCCAGCCTTGAGCAAACAGACCCAAGTCATATTAAAGAGCAGTGGTATATATTTGTCATTCTAACTCTCATGAGGCAGAGATAGGAGGGTCACAGCAAGTTCTAGACCAGTGTGGCCTCATAGTGAAAACCTGTGTCAGAACCAAACAGAAGAGTGTGATCAAACACTGGAGGGAGCAAAGAGCCTAGGTGCCCCTCCCCCGTGGCATGCCCAGTTCTCTTAGTCTCAGCATGAGCCATCACCTGGCTTGCCAGTATCTCTAGGGGAGCCTCCTGGGTCCCCTTATCTCTAGCTAGTCATCACCTCCTGCTCTGACTTCAGACCTTGAACCTGGATGAGGGAGAATTCTTGTCTGTCCTCAGGGCTTGGTCATCAGTCCTGGCCACATGGTAGGTTACAACCCATAGAAATCCTCCACTTCCAACACAGTGGCCATGCTGCAGCCTTTGTGCCCAAGTCCAAAGTGACAGTCCCAGCAAGCCAAGCCACCTGCCCCAGCTCCTCCCTTCCCACCTCGCTGCTCAGCATTCTTAGCCAAGAGAAGAGTCACTGGAAGGCTGGCCTGGGCTGCGGTTAGCATTCTTCACCATGCATGTCCTCTGCAAGTGCCCACCAGCAAGTCATCTCAGAATTACAATGAACATTAAAGTGAGAGATTTGGAGCTAGGAACAGGGCTCAGTAACAGAGCACCTGCCCTAGCATACATAGAACACTTGAGTTCCATCCCCTGTGCCACAGTAAAATAAAATTCAAAGTTAAGGGGGCTGGCAAGATGGCTTAGCAAGTATAGGTGCTTTCTGCAAAGCCTGATGACCCTGAGTTCAATCCCCAAGACCTAGACCTAGAAGGAGAAAGCCAACTCCTGCAAGTTTTCCGGCATGTGCTCCGGCACGCGCTCCGGCATGTGCTCTGGCACTCACGAACAATAGAAATAACAGAAAACAGTCCGGGCCAGGTGTAGAGCTCGGAGTCAGCACTGGGCCTTCCTGTGGAACCCAGGCACCCAGGGCCTTCAGGAAGAGCCAGGGGCTCAGGGGCAAAAGGTAAGTCACTTTCCTCCAGGCCTAGGGATGGGCCTGTGTCCTTGTGTATACTGGGCAAACACTACCACCAGGTACACCCTGTCCCTTTCTTACTCTGTGACAGTGTCTTTCTGTGTATCCCAGGCTGGCCTGGAACTCACAGTCTTCCTGCCTAGGCCTTTCCAGGGCCAGGATGACAGGTGGGTATGTAGCTCAGTAAAACACCTGTTTGTAAGCCACACACCCCATATACCCAGGTGGCACTAACTCAGATGCCCCCTCCCTGGACACAGCCTCCCTCATGCAGGTCGTGATAGAATGCACTTGGGGCAACAGCCCCTGAGTTCACTCTGCTCTCTCTGACAGTCAAGATGACAGCTTACCCTCAGCATCAGCTGCAGGGACCCCAGGACAATACCTTGGAGCAGTACATGGAAGGGTAGAGGGGACACGGTCCAGGGGACTCAGAAGGGCTGTGGTCTGTCTATCGTTCCACATCCCATTTGTGTAATCACAGGAACAGAGGCGACTCCTTCCTGAGCAGGAGGGAATCAAGGGAGAAAACCAGCAAGCCAACGGTGTCACTAATACCCTTCATCTTTGCTTCTAGGGACACGGCCGGCCAGGAGCGGTTTCGGACAATCACGACAGCCTACTACAGGGGTGCCATGGTACCGACTTTTTATTGTTGAGGTGGAAACAAGCAGCAGTACTAAGGCCTGAGTGAATGGCTTGTGTTGTTATTGTTTCATCTTGTTAAAACAGTCCCACAATAGAGCCCAGGCTGGCCTAGAACTCACAAAGCTAGCCTGGGACTCAAAATCGTTCTGCCTTAACTTCCCAAGTGCACCCAGCTTGTTTTATATGTTTTTAAAATGTTGATGTGTGTACAAGAGTGTGGAAACCAGGGGTCAGGTCACCCTCCAACATTGTTCCTTGAGTGCTTCTCATTGGCTTAGAGCTTGCCTGTAAGACCAGGCTAGCCCAGAACTCACTTTGTAGTCCAGGCTGGCTGGGAACTCACGATTTTCCTGCCTTAGCCTCCCCAGGCTAGGGTATCACAGGTATGTGCCACCATACCTGGCCAACCTTTGTGTCTTGCAGAGCCTGTGTGTCCCAACTCTTTAGGCAATCAGGACCCAAAATGGCTCTAAAGAGGTCAGTATGCCCTGACCGGCTCCCTGAAACATTATCTCCACATACATCACAATCTCCAGACCTCAGACCCAGTGTAGGGATGAGAGGAGCACCAGGAACCCCATCCTTCAGGTGAAGACAAGCCTCAGCGAGCCTCCAGGGAGGCCATCAGTGCTCTGGAATTTACTAGGACAACTCGAAGGCTGGACTTACTTAGGATTATCATTGTTCCGCCTCCCACCTGGGCCTGTACTAGTAAACTCACCCCCCACATATTTTCCCTGTGGAGATGGGGGGAGACAGGAAAGGCCAGGGTCCCACCTTGACCAGATGCTGCTTGTGTGAGACTATGCAAAACAGGGCGTGAAGGAACAAAGGAGGCAAGAGGAGCCACTTTGGTCCTGCCCAGAACTCTGGGCCACCTCCCAGCCTACCTCCTCTCAGAAATGTCCCCATGTTCCTGGGAAAACAAATGGATACCTGCTCCAGAGTCCCATTACATCACCCGTGCCTTCTGTAGCTCAGCCTGCCATTCAGGGCCATCGGCTCCCAGTCCTTCCCAGCACGCTGGCCACACTGTGAGCACAGGGTGAGTCTCAGTCCTTGTGTAGGCCTGATGCCTGAGAACTCATGGGGACACTTGAGGAGCCTGGGAGCAACAGGCATGAATAGTGACATTGGATTAAGTATTTAGAGTGTCCCAGGAAGGGCAGCCAACATTGGAAACTCAATCCTGTGGTCTGCAACCTTAGCACCTTTGTTAAAATCAATCCTGTTTTGCCCTCCAAGGGCTCTGGGGTCGGGGGACCTCTGTCTTCTGGAGAGCGCTATTTGGACCTCTCTAGACTCCCTGAGCCCCCACCCCCATGACTGATAGCACCCTCGGTCTTAGCCTGATATCTCCTTGGATCATGCCCGTGCCCTGCTGAGTACAGGCGTGGACAGGACCCCTAGACTTGGCAGTCCATCCTGTCTGAGTTCACACACATGGATTCAGCACCAAGATGGTGGGAGTCTCCTTCATGAAACATGTTCTCAATGTGTAGCTTTGGCTGGCCTGGAACTTCTGCTCCTTCTGCCTCAGCCTCCTGTGTGCTAGGGTGACAGGTCTGTGCCACCTTACATACATGTAACCATGCCTGGTTTACAAGGAACCAGTGATGGAGCCTAGGGCTTTATGTATTCTAGGCAAATGCTCTGCCAACTGAGCTGCATACCCAGCCCAATTTTTTGTTTAGTTGTTGTTTTGAGATAGGGTGTCACTATGTAGCCCTAGCTGGCCTGGAACTCACTATGTAGACCAGCTTGGTTTTGAACTCAGAAACCTGCCCTCACCCTCCCTTCTCCTGGGTATTGCTATCAAAGGCAAGCAGCCATACCCAGGCTGATTTCTCTCTTGGCACCATCTCTACCTCAGACTTGTAGCATCAGCCTCCTGAGTGCTAAAATTAGTTAGTGAATTATTAGTTAGAACTTGTGCAGGCTAGTGACAGCTCACACAGACAGCCCATGGCACTTTTATTTTTATTTGGTTCTGGTTTCAGGGCTGGGAATGGAATCCAGGCCCTGACATGGGCCTGTCATTGACCTATACCCCTGCTGGTCATTCTTCTTCCACAGCAAATGTGGGCAGCCTTAGAGATGGGAGATGGACTGCTGCATTCTACACAAGACTATCCCCAGTAGTGGATACCTGAGGGAGAGGGGCAAGCAGGGCCTAGACTCAAGCCAGCTACACAGTGCTTGATCCTATGTGGGCCTCCTGATGGTGCCACCAACTGAGCCATTGAAGGTGCCACATAGGAAACCCAGGCCAAGATTCCTGCAAATTGTCTTCTGACCTATACGCACATACAAACACACATACTGCTGAAGCCACATAAGGAAATCCAGGGCTGTAACGGACCGTCGGGTGATTGCTCTCTGATTCAGTGTCCTCTGTCCTCTGGGGCTTTTCGTGTGTGTGTGTCTGTCTGTCTGTCTGTGAGAGAGGGGGGTGTCTACATATAGCCTAGGCTGATCTCAAATTGCAAGAGTCCTCTTGCCTCAGCTTCTAAGTGTTGTGTGTCTGTGTGTCTGTCTGTCTGCCTGTCTGTGAGGGGGGGGGTGCTTACATATAGCCTAGGCTGATCTCAGCTTTCGAGAGTCCTCTTGCCTCAGCCTCTAAGTGTTATTTCAAGCATGAGCCAGCACTCGGGTCTCATGGATTTCCATCTTAATCAGAGAGATCTGTCTCCCTATGCCTCAGTTTCTCCTCTATAGCAGCAGTGAGTCAGTAGAGTTAGGCTGGGCTGAGGCCGCCTTCTGGGTCTTTTGGATCTGTGGACTCTGTTAGGTGTCCCCTCACATTCACTAGGGATCTGAAGAGACCAATTATCCTGGTCTCTTCAGAAAGCAGATCTCAGCTCTGAGTGACTAGAAAGCACATGGGGTCAGACATGGTGGGGTCCCACCCCTTCCAAGGGCAGGGCCTGAGTACACAGCCTAGCCTCGGGTTCCTGCCTGTTGTAAGCCCAGCACATAGTAGATATGATGCTAGGTAGCCTGAAGGGGCACTGGTTGAGTCTGGAGACCTTTAGGGGTCCAGGCCCACATTTCTGCTGGCATAGGGAGCCAGCAAGGCTCATTACAGAGTGTGGCAAGGTCTAGTTTGGGGGTCAGAAAGGTCACCATGGAGATAGAGAAGATGACAGCCGACTGGCTGGTCGAGATAGTGGTCCTCTCCAACAGTGGCCATACCCAGTCCTGATGGGTACACTGCCTGCCCTGTAGACCCTCAAAGCCCATGTCCCTCTCTCTCCCCAACCAGGGTATCATGCTGGTCTACGACATTACCAATGAGAAGTCCTTCGACAACATCCGGAATTGGATTCGGAACATTGAAGAGGTGAGGGTACCCTTTTGCTTCCTCTCCTGGACTGTGCCTCCGAGCCAGGAACGAGGGGGACAGGTGGAGAGAGAGGAATGGGGCCAAGACCCCTGCTGTCCACCTGAAATCATCATTGGCCCAGGAGCCACACAGTGCTATTTGGCAGCTCTTGCAATCATTTCTGTTTGGGGTCACATGAGCAGCTGGCTCAAACATTTTGAGCTGCTGTGCAACAGGGTATGAGCCTGTCCAAGTCCACATTTGGGTCAACAGGTAGTCATAGAATGAGACCCTGAATTGTGAAGGGACAAGGAAGCAGCCAGCCCAGCCTCCCTTCTCAAAGCCAACTTTGTCCTCTGTCCAGGTACTAGCCACACCCACTCCCTCCCTGGCCACTCCACCTATAGCCCTGATGACTAAGCAGGTGGAGCATTGAGTCTAAGGTGTTGAGAACTTGACCTGTCTACACAGCTGCAAAGGAGCACTTGTCACTCTGGACCCAAGACTGGTGGGCACCCAGGCCAGGCAGAGACGCCAGGCCTTTGCCCTGGCTGTAGAAGTCACCTTGGTCAAAAGAAGAGTCCTGATTTTGGCTTTGGGGATACCCTGAGTGATCCTCTGGCAGACAGGAGGTGTGGTGGGGAGCAAAGAATGAATTTCCCCCACAGCAGGGCTGCTCTCTGATGTTCTCTGCTTTGGGAAGCATGGTCCCTTTACAGAGGAGCTGCTGGAGGGACTGCTGAGCGAGCCGCCTCTAGGAGAGAAGGCAGAGCTGAGCCAAGCCTGAGAGCTCAGCAAGAACTTAGCAGGAAGCCTAGAGTTGAAAGGTCCAAGCAGGCATTAGGACTTAAGCTGGCAAGTTGTTCGGTGGTTTAAGGCACTTGCCAGCAAGCCTGATAGCCTCAATTCAATTCCTAGAACCCAGATCATGGAACCCAGATGTGCCATGGTGTGTGCATGCGATTGCTCACAAGCTAACAGAATAGCTGTAGAGGGCATGGGTAAGGTCTCTGAGTATCTGCTCTGGGAGTCACACCTCTGGAGCCTGGTGACCAGGATCCATGCAAGCAGTTTGCACAGTCAAGAAGTGTTCAACAACTAGGGACATGAGCTGCCAGCCACCAAGCAGTCCACACCCTGCCTTCCACTTTGACCCTGATCTGCCCTGTTCTCCTCAGCATGCCTCTGCAGATGTGGAGAAGATGATACTGGGGAATAAGTGTGATGTGAACGACAAGAGACAGGTGTCCAAGGAACGGGGAGAGAAGGTGGGTGCTGCCCCCAGGAGGGCCCTCCTGATCATTTACTGCTTGGGGTGCTCCTTCCTAGTCTTTTTGACATCCTGACTTGCCTGAAATGGAGAGATCCCTGTGAGGCGATAACCCCAGGCAGGACAGAAGCTGCTCATGGCTAGCAGTGAGAGCTTGGCAGTGAGCTCCTATCTTGTCACCAGAGAACCAAGCAAGGTCAGGCACAGCTGGCATCACAGCAGGGAACAGAGCTGGCTTAGGCTATGCCACATTCCCCTCCTCTGCTCCCTCCCGACGTGGTGTGCAATACCATCACACAGTGAAGATGTAACACCCTTAGCTTGAATATGGTAGCAACCCACCCCAGTTTCCATTCCTTAGGACACAATGGGAGTCCACACTGTGTTCATGTGTCGCCTCCATTACAGCTGGCACTCGACTATGGGATCAAGTTCATGGAGACCAGTGCGAAGGCCAACATCAATGTGGAGAATGTGAGTCCAGTCAGATCCTGCAGGGAGTCACGGGCTTGTGGGATCAGTGCTCCAGGGCTGGGGGGGCCTTCCTTTGGGAGATTCAGCCTGGAGTATCCTGAGGGATTGGCCTCTGGCTCAGGGCGCCCTCTGTTGGGCACTCAAGACACATTCTCACTAGCTTAGCAAATGAGGGAAATTGAAGCTCCGATTCCAGTACCTCATACTCAGTACCTAGACCCAGCTGTGTTCATCTCAGCCACACTACTAATTCATGTCCTCAGTGAGGATCCAGGTCCCAGTGCTGTGCCCTGATCTTTATGCTGCCCCCAGGCAGTGCCAACCTGGCACTTGGCCCTCAGCTTTTCTCACACAGCCCTAGTGACACTCAAAAACAGACCTGCATAGCTACCTGTAATCTCAGCTCTCAGGAGGCTTAGGCAGGATTGCTGAGGCCAGCCTGGGCTACACATCAAGACTGTCGGTGGCAGGGGAACTAAATCGCCCACATCACCCCACAAGGTACCCAGAGGACAGTGGCCAAGGAAGGCCCTTGTCCTGTTCGATTCTCTTCACCCCTACTCTTCCCATAAGCCCCTTAGGCCTGCCCTCCCCAGCCTTTGCTACACTCATGCCATCAGATTCTTCTTCCCCTGTCCAGGCCAGCCCACCTGCTACCACCCATGGGCAACTCCTCCATGCACTCTCCCCTGGCCCCACTTTCCAGGTCGCCAACACTGCATAGAGATGCAAAATCCAACCTGCCTCAGATTGTCCCCTCCATGGGGCAGCAGGCGTCTGCAGATTGGAATTTGTACCTATTGCCCCAGAACTTTGGATGTGAAGGCAGAAGAAACAGGAGATTTGGGGTCATGCTCAACTACAGGCGTCTAAGGCTAGCCTAGACTCTCTAAAATTACAATTAAAAAAGGGAATTGTCATGGACAGAACACTGCCATAGGTAGATACTCCTTCCAGACCCTTCTGAACCAGTTAACCACTCAATCAATACCTTTGGGCAAATCACATGGTCTATGAGCCTCCGTGTCATCAAGGGCCAACTGAGTGTAATGCCTGCTCACATTCACAGGATTGTTGGTCTCGGGGAGGGCCTTTGTTCCAAGGTGCTCTACAGAGGGTGACAGATGGCCTGACTGGGGACAGGAGGAAATGCTGGCTGGGAGACCTCCCTTCCCTCTAGCCTACCACTAGAGGGCGCTGACGGCCTGTTCTTTCCATAGGCATTTTTCACTCTTGCCAGGGATATCAAAGCAAAAATGGACAAAAAATTGGTGAGTCCGAGTCCTTCCTAGGTCTCCATGTGGGGTTCTGTAAGATGCAGCTATCCTTGACCAGGGCAACACATCACTGCCCAGGCCTACCACCCTACTGACTCTGTGTGTGTGTGTGTGTGTGTGTGTGTCAGTCTGCATGCGCGTACGTGTGCAAATGGTACCCAGAAGTCAGTGTCAGTGTGTTCTTCATTCAGTTCCCACCTTAGTTTTTGAAATGGGATCTCTGGCTGGACAGTGGACCTCAGGGCCCTCCTGTCCCTCCTACCCTCCTGCCCCTCC
>NW_022196905.1:211058953-211065206 GCF_008632895.1 Mastomys coucha
CCTCCCACCCTCCTGCCCCTCCCACCCTGACACTGGGATCATAAGTACCATCACCCTGGCTTGGTTTTTTTGTTCTAGTTTTCTACAATATTATTTTATTGGCTTTTTCATAGTATGAATGTTTTGCCTGTGTGAATGTCTGCACTATATGCATGCTTAGTGTTCTCAGAGACCAGAGAGACTGAAGGTACAGATAGGAGCTGCCATGTGATTCTGGGAATTGAACCCAGGTCCTCTGGAAAAGCAGCCAGTGCTCTAAACTGCTGAGCCAGCTCTCTAACACTCATTTACTTATTTATTTATTTATTTATTTACTTACTTACTTACTTACTTACTTACTTATATTTAGGGTCTCCCTATGTAGCTCTGGCTGACCTGGAACTCCTCATGTAGGAGTAGGTGTTGGAGCAGGGAGGGCACATGTATGCTGGTACCTGAGAAGCTAGAAGCGTGGGATCCCTGTAGCTGAAGTCACAGATAGTTGTAAGCTGTACCTCATGGGTGCTGGGAATCAAACCCAGGTCCTCTGCTAAAGCCACTGGTGCTCCAACTTCTAAGCTATCCAGCCCCTACACCTGGCTTTTTATATATGCTGGGGGTCAAACTCTGACTGAGCCATCACTGCAGCCATTTAAAGCCTAGCAGGCCATTGCTGAGAAAAGAAAGCAAAGCTTGCTCTCTTGTTCTTTGTGCTCTCTTGTCTTCTTCCTCTCCTTTCTCTCTCTCCTTCTCCTCTCTTTCCTCTCCTTTCTTTCTCTCCACATAGCCAGCCTATTTCCTCTTTCCTGTAATAAAATATCTCATTATTAAGAAAGAAAGAAAGAAAGAAAGAAAGAAAGAAAGGAAGGAAGGAAGGAAGGAAGGAAGAAGAGAAAGAGAGAAAGTAAGCAAGCAAGCAAAGCTCTCCTGGCTGAGCTCAACATGTCACTGAACGCTTGAACACTAGGAACACGATGCGGTCCTGCCCTCTGAGCTCTCGCCCTTCCCTAGACCTACCTCTGTGACTAGAGATCAGAAAACAATGGTTAGTCCTGGGGCTCTTTGAAGTGTGATCACCCAACAGTGTATGTGAAACAGAGCCTGCCATACAAGTCACCCACATGTTCACTTGGGCTATGAGTGGCCAGTGAGGCACAAGGTGGACTCGTGGCATCTCTTCATGCTTACGTCTAAACAGCAGCATTCCCTGTAAACCTGTATACCAGGCAGGTGCAGCACACAGCTCGGGGCTTTGTTTGATAACACAGTACACCTCACACTTACACTGTAAGAACAAAGAATTGACTCATACAAGTTGTCTTCTGACCTGCACACACTCACACACATATACATAAGTAAATCTAATTTTTAAAAGCTTTCTTTGTAAGAAAAAGACTAGAGTTTAGGTCCTGTGTCTCTAGCAGCAGGTGGACCTCTGCACCACTGGAGCACAAGAGGCAGAAAACTCTAAGCCCAGGCCTCCCAAGCCCTAAGGGACACTGTCTGCCTGACCCTTGACTGTCTCCATGATAGACGATAAGGGTGTTTGGCATAGATAGGTGAGTAGATGGGGAAAAGGTAGGGAGGAAGGAAGAGCAGAAGAGAAAATAAGATAATTTGTATGGCTGGAGGATGTGGCTCAATGGTAGAGCACTTGACCAGCATCCATGAGGTCCTCAGTTCGGTACCCAGTGGCAGCAAGAAACAGAAAAGTGTGGAAAGAGGTGTCTGGGTACTGGTGGGGAGGAAAAAGAAAAGGGCAACAGCCTGGGGAATGGTGAAAACCAGATGAAGGCAGCCTGAGGGCTGTGGAAGGGCATGAACTGTCAGGAGAGAGTGGAATGGTTTTGGAAGGGCTGGATGATTATGAGGGTGAATGGCTGCAGGAGTCTGAGTGGGTGTGATCAATCGTAGGGGAATAGGTGGGGTGATGATGGGTAGGTGGGGGATTGGATAGGGAGTGGGTATAGATTCAGAGATATAGATTAGATGAATAGATGGACAGCGGATGAGTGGATGGTTGCGTGGGCAGTGGTGGGTACTCAGGTGGTTAGCAGGGAATGGTTGAACAGCAGGGGGATAGTTAGATGATGGCTAGCTGGCTGGAGGGTGATAGGATCTGAGGTAATGGATGGCGGAGTGATTAGTTGGGCAGTCGTGGACAGACTGTTTGACAGCTGTCTGTGGGTAGTAGGTCGAGCTGACAAGCCACAGTAAGTAACAAGGCAAACTTGTGACTTCAGGAAGGGAACAGCCCGCAGGGGAGCAGCCATGGAGTCAAGATCACAGTGGAGCAGCAGAAGAGGACCAGCTTCTTCCGGTGCAGTCTCCTGTGAGGACAAGGTCTCTGCCCATCCTGAGCCTGCGCTCAGCCCAGCTGACTGTGCCTGCCCCGGGCGAGCCTCCATCTCCGATGCTTGGACACGGCTGCCCGGACTCAATTGAGAAATTGATTATTTTAGTAACCATCTGATCTTTTCCACCTTCAGAGATGGAGCGAGTTAGAATTTTGCTGTTTTTCCTGTGTCATCTGCCAGTCAGGCCTATCCGTCCCCTGCCGCCTTGCCACAGATGGAGAGAGGTTGGGTGGGGGCACGGCCGCCTCCATCTCTAGCCTTCTGTCCTTCCACCACAGAAGGGAGGCCAGTGGCAGTGCCCAGCCTGCCTGGCCCCATACTCCAAGCGCCACCACCAGAGCCACTGAGGGCCAAGCCTGGCACCTGCCTTCACCTGTTCTCAGTTGTGGACAAGTGACAGCCATGTCCACTGTCTCCTTACTTGTCAAACCAAAGGGAAGCACAAACTAAGGAAAGCCCACTTAGAGGATTCGGAAGAAGTGGGGAGCTTCCATGGCCAGAGCAGGACGGGAGTCTGCGATTCCAGACTGAGGTGACCACCACTCTCCCATGGCCCGCTGTCATTGGGCCACCTGCCTCAGTGGCACCAAAACCACCTCCCCGATCTCCTCCTCTGGCTGGCTCTAATCGGATGTTCCTTTTCTAGCTGAGATGATTTTTTTATTTTTCCAGATTCCTAACACCATGAAATGATTCTGTGTTTGATTTTCTAGCAGCAATCCTGGGAGATTGGGAACCAGCGTGACTGCCCTGTGTCCACGGGCACCTGGTCCCTGAGTCCCAGACAGGCATTCCATGGCTCAGTGCTCCCCTGCAGTCTTTACCCAGTTGTGTTGTGACAGCTCTGTCCTCCTGGAGAGACTGATTGGGACCAGATGTCTTGGTGGGAGGGTGTCGTCTGGGAGCACCTTTCTTTTTACTCTGACCCTTCCCTCAAGCTGCTGTCAGTCCAGGCTGTCAGTATCAAAATCTCTCCCTTTTTTGAAATTAAAACCAACGTACCAGCAATAGTCACCCGCCCTCCCCTGGAGTCTCTGATGTACCATGTTTACAATGACCAGTACACTCAGAAAGTCAGATTAAAGTGCATTTAAAAAGAAGCAGTTTTGCCTGCCCAGCACCACCAGGTGGCTGTGATTGGTTGCAGGTTCAATAGGTGCCTTTTAGTTAAGTGTCCTGGGGCCTAGAGAGGTGGCTCAGCAGTTGAGCACTCGAAGCTCTAACAAATGAGCCAGCAGTCATCCATTGCCAGTATTCCTCAGTTAGGGGTGGGACTTCATCCTCCCATCCTCCGTCCACACTAGGATTTTGGCTGGCATGGTCTTTTGGTGGTCTTGTGCAGCATCACAAGTAGCTGTGAGCTACTTGTCATGTCTGGCAAACACTGACTGCACACATCCTCCCCTCTGGCTCTTACTGCCTGCTTCCTAACTGGGAAGCACTCCCCAAAGGACCCGCCTCTTAAAGGTCCCACCACCTCCTAAGTCCACACTGAGCTGAATCTGCTTTTTGTGGGGTGTTTTTGTTTCTTGCAGAGGGCCATCATGGAGCGTGGGCTGTTGTTGAGCTTGCAGCAATCTTCTTGACTCAGCCTCTTGGATGCTGGGATGGCAGGCAGCAAGCCCAGCTGGCTCATATCATCGTGGGCCACCAAGGGATCTCAGCTCCCACCTCACAGGAAGATGAGGAGTGGGTGAGGAAGACAACCGAGATGTGAACAGTGGTTACAAAGTGCTTTGTACAAAGTGGCACTCTTAAGATCCTTCCTGTAGGGACTGAAGAAATGACTTGGCAGTTAAGAGCACTTGTTCTAGCAGAAGCCCAGGTTCCATTTCCAGCACCCGCCTGATGGCTCACCACCATCTTTAACTCCAGTCCCAGAGGACTGACGCATCAGGGCTCTAACACTGCACACAAGTGCATAGACATACATAATGCAGGCCAGACACTCAAAAACTGCCTCCTATCTATATCATAACTGACATTGCTGTATCATTAGTTGGCCCTTAGAATGAGCTCAGCATATCTGGTCCTGCCAGGCATGTGTGTGATCTGGGTTCCAAGCTAGCACTCACCAAGCAGGGTGCATGGACAAGGTTTGGTGCCCACGGTCTGCTGAAAATAATAATAGCCCCTTTTGTTGACTTAGTTTTTTTTCAAAACCTATTTTAATAAGGGTTCTTAAACACTTCAACCTCCCTTCTAGCCACCACCTACCAGAGGTTGTGGAAGAGAAAAGTTAATAGGAAACGGAGGTTGTGGACCTGTTTAGAAATAGTTCTTGCCAGCAATCACTCGGCAGTCGCCACTCAGGCACGAATTAGCACCAGCAGTACCTTCAAGAAACTGTGAGGCCCTGCCGATCGGCCCAGAGTCCATGGAAACCACCAGAAAAATCACAAGAAGTTCTTTGGCAAGTTACTCTCTATGGAGTTATGACACACAAAGATCAACAAACCCATACAAGAGCGTTGTCAGTGAAGACTAGCCAGGCAGAGCGAGGCAAACCAATGCCAGAGCCTCGCCCCACTGTCTGTGGGGTCATTTTTATATTCTTTCTAAACCTCATGTGTCTTCTCATGTGTGTGCTTCAGCAAAGCATTCTTTAACTTTAACCTGTGTCTGCTTCAGCAAAACATCTCACCACCTGTCGGCCCCAGCAAGACATCGTTTGATATAACTGAGTTTCCAAAGAAACCAGAAATTTCTACTTCAGCCTTTGGGCAGAGGGTTTTTTTTTTTTTTTTCAACATAATAGGAGAGTAATAACGAGGATATCTAAGATAAAAAGGGCATGAAGGAGCAGGTCATGAGACCTATTTAGGCTATTCCCAGTACTGGGAAGTTAGGACAGGAACAGAGGAGACTAGTGTGAGCTCTGGGTTTGGAAGAGGCTTTTTAAATTTATTTTTATTTTTATGTGTTCTCCCTGCGTGTGTGACTGTACCACATTCATGCCTGGTGCCCATGGAGGTCAGGAGATATTTGGGGTTTCTTTGAGCCAGAGTTACAATTGAGCCACCATGTGGGAGCCCTACCACATCCTGGTACTCTGCAAGAGCAATCGGTGCTCCTAACCACTGAACTGTCTCAAACCCTTGGGCAGGTTTTTAACAATCACAGGCTTTTAAAATATCCTCCCCAACATCATTTACAATGCGTTTATCACCTAGTCTTTGTGTACAGGCCACTACTTCCCATTGTCCCCCTTGGTGTGTTGCTGCTGGCAGCCTGTCATCTCTTTTCTGTAGATTTGCCTGCCGAAGCTGGACAGTGGTGGCGCACGCCTTTAATCCCGGCACTTGGGAGGCAGAGACGGGTGGATTTCTTAGTTCGAGGCCAGCCTGGTCTACAAAATGAGTTCCAGGACAGCCAGGGCTACACAGAGAAACCCTGTCTCAGGGGGAAAAAAAAAGATTTGCCTGCCAAGTTGTGTGCCAGTGTGATTACACACACCCTTGTGCACCTGGCTGATGTTGCTCAGCAACAGCTTCTGGTGGTTTGTTTTGTGGAGACAGGGTCTCATTGTGTAGCCCCAGCTACCCTGTATTTGATAGAGCTCTCTGGCCTTGAACTCACTGAGATCTACCTACCTCTGCTTCCCACAGCGGACATTAAAGGTGAGGGTTATCATACCCAGCAGTAGCAAGTTTTTAGTTTATACAAGTTATAGCCTGGGGCAGAACTTCCTCGTGGAAGTTCGTTTTTCGTGGTTGAGTGATATCCCAGTGTGTGGTATCATGTTTTGCATGTGCTTCCAGGGTTCTTGGGCTCACAGCTCCAGCCCAGTGTGGTAATGTTGAGGTAGTAGAACTTCTCTATTTTTTCAACTTAAAAAAAAGGTACTGTTCTGTGTGTGTGTGTGTGTGTGTGTGTGTGAGAGAGAGAGAGAGAGAGAGAAAGAGAGAGAGAGAGAG
>NW_022196905.1:211065416-211070416 GCF_008632895.1 Mastomys coucha
CACACACACCTTTTGAGATAGGGTATAGCCCAGACTGGCCCAGATGTATCTTCCCTCCCGCTGAGGCTCTCAAAGTTCACAGATGAGAGGTACCCCATTCTTTCTTCTACATCAACCTTGGCATCTAGTGTTGTACCTGCACAGAACTGGTGCCAGTCAGTGTTTGAGAAATGAACAAGCGAATGAACAAAGGAAAGGAGAAGCAGGTATCCTTTGCAGAAAGAAAACCTAAAATGGGGCCCCACCCTTGGGGTCTGGGCCAAGCTGATGCAGCTCGGCTATAGCCACCTACCCTAAAGGCTGTCCACTGAAGCTCACCCTATGATGTCAACAGAAGCTGATGTGGAGGGAGAGAGACCTCAGAGGGTCACGCCCCCCCCCCCCCATCCCAGGCTCCTGCTGCCCTGTTATCCTCCGTCAGATATCCCTGTCTGCCCTGCCTTGGTGGCCACCATTAGTCCCTTCCTTCCTGACTCTGGCCAGCTCCAACACGAGGAGCATGGCTCTGGCAGGCCTTGCCCTTCTCCCAGATACCTCTGTTGCTAAAACTCCCATTAGATTGCATTCCTGAAGCTAGCCCCCAAGGTCTATTCCCTTATTTGGCCACTCCCTCCTCCCCGAGGCTGACTACCGAGTTCAAAGTACGACGTCCAGCAATCAAAGCCCCCTTAGGCTCACCTAACTAGCACACCCAATTAAAATTAAACACCTCATCCTAAGACAGGGTTTTCCCCTCTATGAACTGATATTTGCCTGTGGGCCACATCAGTCTCCCCTGTCCAGAGGCAGTACTTTGTCTCCTTCCTGGGCAAATACGCCTTCACCCAGTCCCTTGCCTCTCCTTTGCTTCTCTTCCCTTCTTCCTCTACTTCCTGTCTTTGCACTTCATCCCTGCCCTCTCCTTTGTGCTGAGAACTTGGGCTTGGGGGTCCTCAGAGGATAGTTTTCCTGTCACTTCCTATGGGGGCTGTGGCTGCATCTATTTTGTGAACCACAGACACAAGGGTGGGGGAATTCAACTTTGACAGACTGACAGGAAGCTGTTAGTCTAGAGGACCACAGCTCCCAAAGCTTCTCCGAAGAAGTGGGGTAAACAAAGAGGCAAGCGCAAACAGCGCATGTTCTCCAAGACTGAGCCGCATGCGCAAGAGAACCCCTCCCACAGGACCAGCCCTGCGCAACAAAGTGTGAGGAGGATTGGCGAGGTCAAGGGAGTTCTCTGAACTTGGCCCAGCCGGTAAAGGCACATCTCGCCCTGCGCCTAGGCAAGAGTCACTGAATTAAGTCACAATAACTTGCCTGGATGGGCTGACTCAGCTCAACTCTTTGGGCCCCTGAGTGGGTCTATTAGCAGGGCCAACATTGGTTTCCTCCTCTGTTAGACCTTTGTCAGCCCAAAAACTCCCAAGCCCACACCACCCTGGAGAGGAGCAGGGGGTCAGAGAGGCACCAGCTCTATACTAGAAAGTGTTAATTTCAGAGTCAGGATAGGCGGAAGTGGCTTTGCCACTGGGTACAGAGGCAAGAAGGGGTGGGGCAGGAAGCTTACCGCCAAGTCAGCTGTGCCTGTTAGGTACAGGGACACATCACCCAGGACCCAGGGTATGCCCAGGAGCCCCCCCCACACATTGTAGTTCATTTGAAAATCAGAAGAAAAGTCAGGCATGGACTGGGTCTGCAGCTCAGTTGGCAGGGTACTCACCTATGGTGAAAGAAGTCCTGGGTCCCATCCCAGTACCACAGAAAATACAGTCACATCTATGATCCCAGCACCCAGGACATAGAAGCAGGAAGAGCAGAGCTTCAGCATCGTCCTCAGAAATATAGTGGATTCCAGGCCGGCCAGGATGATGTGAGGTCCTGTTTTAGAAAAATAAACAAAAACCAGAAGGGGGAAAAACAATAAAATAGATGAACTCTATGGTTTACTCCAGTTTTGCTTTCTTGCTTTGTATTTTGAGTTTGAATGTCCCTATGGAGCCCAGGCTAGCCTGGAACCCCAAATCCTCCTGCCTCAGGCTTCTGAGTGCTGCAACTACAAACCCAAGCCATCATTCTTTGATGTTGACCTAGAGGGCAACATGACTGTAGAATGTCATTTCAAATGTGTTTTTCCAAGGAAGGCATGATAGGTGTTGTGTGTGCAGCAAGTGTGACCTTTCATATCTCTTTCCAACCTCGGGGCCTTTGCACATGCTGTTCCCTGTCTACACACTGTTCTTGCACCCTGTCCCCCGAAGCAGCCTCTCCTACTTATTGCCTTTCACTCTGATTGCCATATGCCCATTTCCTGACCTATGACTACTCCAAGACTGCTGTGAGAGGCTGGGAATCTAGCACAGTAAGTAGCGTGCTTATAACTCAGTAGGTAGAGTGCTTGTAGCTCAGTAGGTAAAGTGATTGTAGCTCAGTTGACAGTGCTTGCTTAGCAAGCATGAAGCCCTAGGTTCCATTCCTGGCAGTGCATAATCTTGGCATGATGGTACAGGCCTGCCAGGACTCAGGAGGTCGAGGCAAGAGTTCAGGGTCTTCTTCAGCACCCCAGCTTGGGGTGCATAAAACTGTATCTCAAGGGAAAAAAAAAACTAGAAGAATATCAATATTGGGAAGAAGGGCGGCAGCTGCTTCGGCGGCTCCGTAGAGCTGGTAGAGAGTGAGTACTGAGCGATGCTTGGCAGGAACAGCTCCAGCTATAGACAGAAGCCTTGAGGGTTACTTTGGTCCCACCCTGATCACCTGCTGGAGGAAACAGGAACTGGCTGAGGCTCCTGGCCCTGCCCCTCTGACGAATAGACCCTGAACCGAAACTTAAACTCCAGCGACAGCTCAAGAGCCCTTCGGAACACAGCGCAGCCTGTCCAAGGTATGCATCCTACATCCTGCACCCTGCATCCAGAATCCTGGCGTCTCTGCATCCCAACATGCCCAGCTGCAGAGGCTCTGGGACTCCAGCCCTGGGTGTGGTGGTGCTAGGAGATGAGAGAAGGGTTTATCAGAGGAGGGAGGCATTGCAGGCTCTCAGCTCTGGCATGGTTATCCACACGTGTCATTCCAGCGCTCTGGAGGCCGAGCCAGGCTGTATTACAAGTTTGACTTTAGCTTCCGCTACATAGTGAGACCTGATTCATAGAAACCGAGTGTCCCAAGAAACCCCCGGTTTGGGGGTGGGGGAGGCAGAGAGAAATAAAGCCCTTCCGGCCCCATGGGGTTCTACTGGAGCTACCAGAGGAAGGAATTTAACTGGGAAGCTCAGGGAAGGGACAGGAATATGGCCAGGGTTTTGTCAGAGCAGGGAGGAAGGGGGGCTGGCTGGAGGAAGGGACATTTGGATTGAGTCTTGAAAGACTTGTAGGAGTATTCTGAGGTAGAGAATAAGCTTTGAGACTGTCCTGTGCTAGCATGTGACTGGGTTCAGCTGAACTTTACAGAGACAGATGTATCTGCTTCGTGATGGTGACACACTCTGGGAGATCTGTTGGTAGGTGACAGCCTGGACAGGATTAACTGTTGCACTGCTGGAGGCCTAGACTCCAATCTGCTTGAACACTGTCAGAACGGGAGCACTGTGGCAAGTGTCTGTCTGCCTGTGTCTGCCTGTGAAGCACAGTGAATAATGAAATAAAAAAGGGAAGTAAACTGGGGGCGGGAGGGTTGTGCACTCCAGAGGCAGAGGCAGGGGGATCTCTGAGTTCAAGGTCAGCCTGGTTTGGTCTATAGAACAAGTTCCAGGACAGAACTCTACAAAAGAAAACCTGTCTTGAAAAAAACCAAAGACAAAGAAAGAAAGAGAGAAAGAAAGAAAGAAGAAAGGAAGAGGAAAGAAGGAAGGAAAGGGGGCTGATGAGATGGCTCAGCCGGTAAGAGCATTGACTGCTCTTCAGAAGGTCCTGAGTTCAAATCCCAGCAACCACATGGTGGCTCACAACCACCTGTAATGAGATCTTCTGGTGTGTCTGAAGACAGCTACTGTGTACTTACTAATAATAAATAAATCTCTTTTTAAAAAGAAGAAGAAAAAAAAAGAAGGAAAAAAAAAAGAAAATAAAAAGTTGAGGGCTGGCAAGATGGCTCAGAAGATAAAGCCCTTGGCAGAGGATCTTAAGGACCTGAATTTAGATCCCCAGAACCCAGGCAAGCAGGATGGGTACCTGTCCTTCCAGAGTGTGGGAAATGGAAGGAGGTGGTGGGAGACCCTCCTAGGGAAGTTGTCTAGTCGGACTCAGTAAAGCAACCAGCTCTGGTTCATTCGAAGACTCTGCTTCAATCCATATGGTGGAGAGTGAGTGAGGATGACACGGGTGTCAGGGGCAGGCCGACACACACAGCTGCACACACATGTGTGAGTGAGGAAGACACCTATGTCAGCTTCAGGCAGACACATAACAAATGCACACACACGTGTCTCTACACACGGACACCCCCCCAACACACTCAAAAATTTTAAATATTAGAACGAGGCCAGAGAGTGAGCAGTTAAGACTGCACACTGCTCTTGGAGAGTTGCTGCATTTCCTTCCCAGTGCCTGCATAAGCTTATGGCCCCTGTAAATCTGTCCCCGGGGATCCAGTGCCCTCTTCTGGCCTCCAGTAGTACCTGCACATACATGGCTATTACACTCACACATATTCACACACACACATAAATAAAAATTAAACATTTTTTAAAAAACAATAAGCAATTAAATAAATGAGAACCAGGTAATAGAAGAAATTCAGGTCCTTGTTTTTGTTGTGTTTTGTTTTGGCCTAGAAACTTCTGACCCTTCTGTCTCCACCTGTAAGTACTAAGATGGCAGATGTGCACCACTACATCTGGCTTTTTTTTTTTTTTTTTTTTTTTTTTTTTTTTTTTTTGGTTTTTCAAGACAGGGTTTCTCTGTGTAGTCTTGGCTGTCCTGGCCTCGAACTCAGAAATCCTCCTGCCTCTGCTTCCCAAGTGCTGGGATTAAAGGTGTGCGCCACCACCGCCCGGCTCTGGCATTTCATTTTTAATTCAGAAT
>NW_022196905.1:211075416-211094466 GCF_008632895.1 Mastomys coucha
ATTTCTGAGTTCGAGGCCAGCCTGGTCTACAGAGTGAGTTCCAGGACAGTCAGGGCTACACAGAGAAACCCTGTCTCGAAAAACCAAAAAAAAAGAAAAAGAAAAAGAAAGAAAGAAAGAAAGAAAGAAAGAAAGAAAGAAAGAAAGAAAGAAGGAAGTGGAATGCTTTAAGTGGGACGTAATGGGCCATCCTAGAAGAAATATAGAAGATATTGGTGCCTGACTGGAGAAAATTTCAGAGGAGAGGAATTTTAGTATGTGTCTTAGAGATCATTCTTACAAATGTTTTGGTGAAGAATGTGGCTGCCTTTTTCCCTTTTCTGGGGAGTCTACCTGAGACTAAGGTAAAGAGATTCAGCGCACTGAAAAAGGAAGTCTCAAAAAGTCTAGTTTAGACTTTATCCTGTGGTTCGGTCTCAGAGTGTTTTGATCAAGCATAGCAAGTTTTGAAAGGAAAAGTACAAAATGTATAGGTCAAAGAATAAAGGGGCACCAGGAAGTGAAATGGAGCTGAATCCCACGTTCAAGGAAATAAACAGATTAAGGAAGTGGTGACCTCAGGACAGGATCCCACCCAGCTAGGCTTATTGTTTATGTGTTTGCAGTTGAACAAAGAACATGGTAGAACTATACCATGTTAGGCTTTATTACCTGGTTATTGTTTTCATTTGGACTTCTAATCAATCCAGAAATGGAGGGCACACTTGTGATCCAGATCTTCATTTTGTTTTGGGGGAAGTGTTTGTGGGGAGGTCTTTTTGTTTGTTTTCTTTTAGACACAGGGTTTCTTTGTGTAGCCTTGGCTATCTTTGAACTTACTCTGTAGATCAGGCTGGCCTTGAACTCAGAGACCTACCTGCCTCTGAAGTGCTAGGACCAAAGGTGTGCACTCCAAGAGGAAGAATTTAGTTTCTAGGGGGTCTACTGTAAGTGGTTCTGTTTTGATTCACATGCTTAGATGATGTAGGTCTGTACTATAATGCAACTGATTCTAGTCATATGCATGCCCAATTATGCACAGGTTTAAGATGAGAGAAATGAAGGATTCACCCAAAAGACCTCTTGAAAGATAACCACCATTTGCCTAACCATCTACCCAAGATCAGTTGAAGCTGGGTCAGACTTGTTTTGTTTGTTTGTTTGTTTGTAACAAGATATTTACATTTTTATTATATTTTATTTCTTTAGTATGTGTATGAAGGTTAGAAGATAACTTGTGAAAATCTGTTCCCCCCTTCTACCATATGAGTGCCAGAGACTGAATTCAGGCAGTCAGGCTTGACATCAAGTCCCCTCTGAGCCATCTGGCCAGCCCTGGATCAGCCCTTCAGTTCCTCATCTTAGATACACTGGGAATACACTCAAATAGAAACTAAATTTGACTGCTTTTAGGGGTGAGAAAACTTACCCCATTCTTAAATGAGAGGTGTACACACGGGAGTCCATGGCTGCTGTGTGCCTTGCTCAGAGGGAAGAGGGTGCACACGAACACACAGCATGCAGGTGAGAAAGCCAGGCTGCCAGCCACACTACTATCAGAAGGTTGTGTGCTTAGTCGGAGCCAAATGGAACCCCGGCTTGCTAAGCCATCCCCTATGCTTGCTTGCCTCCATATCCAGCCAGGCTTCTTTCTTTGTGCCTCTCCAGGGCTGCTGAGAACCTGTTGGAGTCACAACCCCTGGGGACCTTTCTTATCCGAGTCAGCCACAGCCATGTGGGCTACACCCTTTCCTACAAGTAAGGCCATGGGCAAGCTAGACTGGGGATTCTGGGAGAGGGTCAAAGGTGCCCCCCATGCCTGAGAGGTCTGCCCACATCTGCAGACCTGGCTAGAACACTGGGGTGGACCTGAGACTTGTGTCTGAGGAAGGAGACAGGCAGAGAGCTGAGGGTTGGCCCCTGCCTCCTTTACCCCTCACCTTCAAATTAGGGACATGAGTCTGAATCCAGGAAGCCAGGGCTGCAAGCTCCTAGGGCCCCAAAGTTTGATTTTGGCTTCTTAGGACATTCAAGGTAGAGCCCTCCTCCCTCTTTTCTTTTTCTCTTCCTTCCTTCCTTCCTTCCTTCCTCCCTCCCTCCCTCCAGCCCTCTTCCTTTGTCTCCTTCCTTGCTTCTCTCTTTCTATCTGCCTATTTGGGAGAGGGTCTCAAAGCCAGGCTGATCCTGTGTGGGTGCACATCTGCACAGCTTTAACCCAGCACGGTGAAAGCTGAGGCAGAAGGATTTGGAATTCAAGGTTGTCCTTGACTACATAGTAAGTTTAAGTCTAGCCTGGACTACATGAGATGGTGTCTTCAAAATGAAAGGATTACTATCATTTTGCTACTACTGTTTTAGTTGAGACCGAGTCTCTCTACGTAGCTCAGGCTGGCCTCCAAGCCTCCATCCTCTTGCTCTCAGTCTCCCCAGCGCTGGGATGACAGGCAGGCACCGCCACAATTAGCTTATATCCGCTTATTTCATCCACCTAAGAACTTCTGCGACGGACCTTAGAAACCCTGTGTGGTGGTGAGTGGTGAAACAGAGAGAGGCGCAGTAGGTGCACCAAGAGGCTAGTGCCCAGGGCAGAGTCTCAACCACAGCAGTGTCTCCACAGAGCCCAGACCTGCTGCCGTCACTTCATGGTGAAGCTTTCAGAAGACGGGACTTTCGCCTTCGCTGGGGACCACGTGACTCACGCCTCTCTGGATGCCCTGGTCACCTTCCACCAACAAAAGCCTATTCGGCCATTCGGGGAGCTGCTGACCCAGGCCTGCGGGCAGGTAGGGGGAAGGGTACCCCAGCCAGCGGGAAGGGAGTGCCAGAGGTCTAGGCCCAGGCCACTCTCAACTGCCCACCGACCCTCTGGCCCTGCAGGTCCCCTGAGTGGCACTCACAAGGGCTCATCTGCAGGAATGGCTTTCCTCGTCGGCTGCTGGGCGTAGCTCACTGATGTGAGATGCGCTCTTTCAGATTCTGACTGATTTGGCCTGAACCTGCTGTGGGAGGGGCTCTCTCCTCTTATGGTTAATGGGCGTGGCCTAAACTCTGCTGTAGGTGCAGCTCTTTTTTGTTTTTTGTTTTTTGTTTTTCGAGACAGGGTTTCTCTGTATAGCCCTGGCTGTCCTGGAACTCATTCTGTAGACCAGGCTGGCCTCGCCTCGAACAGAGAAATCCGCCTGCCTCTGCCTCCCAAGTGCTGGGATTAAAGGCGTGCGCCACCACCGCCCGGTGGTGCAGCTCTTTCTAAGACAGTGAGAATTGTAGACGGGGCACTTCCTACTGAAACTTGTGGGCGTGGTCAAGGTGTTGTGGGCGTGGCCTGTGTTCAGAGCTCTGTTTAGGAGACACCCCACCCCACACCCCACCCCAGGGTGCTCTCTACAACCATTCTCAATGCTGGGTCTGAGCTCTATGACTTTTCCACATTTTGCAGGAGGATCCAGCAAACGTGGACTACGAAGATCTCCTCCTATACTCGAATGCCCTGCTTCAGGATGCTGAAAGCCAAGTTCTAAGAACGGAAGTTCAAAGGTCTTTTTCCTGCCCACCGGATGAGGTAGGCCCTGAATACCTCCGGCTTGGCTTGGAGCCAGTCAGAAACAGATGCTGCTAGAACAGGCCCTTTCTAGAAAGAGTTCTCTTCTGTAGCTAGGTAATTTAAAAAAAAAAAAAATTCCAAGCTGGCCAGTGGTGGCTCACGCCTTTAATCCCAGCACTTGGGAGGCAAAGGCAGGCAGATTTCTGAGCTCGAGGCCAGCCTGGTCTACAGAGTGAGTTCCAGGACAGCCAGGGCTATACAGAGAAACCCTGTCTCAAAAAAAACAATAAAATAAATGATAATTTTTAAAAAAAATCCAGTGATTTTCAGACTTTGAAATAAGACTCCATGTTTCAGCCTCTGGGTTTGTAGCTCAGTGGTGGGGTCATTGTCAGGTGTATCCCAAGGCTCTGGGTTCCATCCCAGCCCCTCCAGAAGCGTACTCGAAGTCTGCAACTTCAGCTCCTCTGCCGGCAGGTTCCTCTTCTATTCAGATTCATCAGCGAACCTGAGAACTTCTTGGGCTGTTCTATTCTCTGCCTTTCCTCCTCAGGGTCCCTCTACAGGGCCATTGCACTAGCCTGGCTTCGTCTTTTAGGAACCCTCGTTCAGGTGTCTCCCTCCCTAGTCCCTGGATCTAGAGTCCACATTGTCCCGTGTCCACCTTCCCCTTCCACCCCCATACATCGCCCTGTAGCAGAGAATAACTTCCAGACTGAGAGGATGTAAGACCCTGTGAGACCCTCAGAGAGTCTTAGCTTAGACGCACTACCCCACAGATCACAACTTGACAAGGGATCGCTGCAGTAACGTGAGGTTTATTGATCCAACGTGTGTGGCCAATGCACATGGGGTTGCTCATCCTGGTAGGAAGAGGCAACCCTAAGTCTAAGAAGCATACAACTTGTATGCTTTTACAAAGGCAATGGGGCTAGTTGACTTATTCTAATTGGTGCAGTATCAAACAAAGGATCTCTTCAGGCATTGGTTGGTTTGCTCATGGGGACTGTTTTTGGCTTCATTGCCCCCTTACTTAACTCTTGTATTTGGAAAGCCCCAGGAACTGGTCAAGCTGGAAAGTCCCTGAATTTCAGTTGGTGGGGTGAGGGTGTTCTCAGAGTCCAGTACAGGGAGGGGTAGAACATCTAATCTTGCTCTTACAGGTCTTATCAGTTAGTTTATGTTCTGATCAGCTTTTAGTTCATCCCAGCCCTCCTGACCTTAAAACCTTCGTTTTTCTTATACAAGCAGATGTCTCTACTATAGGTAGTTTTGGCTCATTATTTCTTTCTCAAAAGTCTTGTTTTTACCTTTACTTCTACAAGGCTCATGTTTATTCTGGGTGTATATATCTCCTTTCTGTCTTTCCCATCCAGCATTGCAGTCCAGGTGGCTCTTTCTGCACTTTTTCTTCACCCCTCCTAGAGGACCTTGCATATTTTTTGTTTGTTTGTGTTGAGACAAGGCCTCTCTATGTAGCCCTGTCTGCCCTGAACTCCCTATGTAGTCCAGGCTGGCTTCAAACTGAGACCCTCCTGCCTCAGCCTCCCAAATGTTGGGATTAAAGGACCAGCTAGCTTATTGAAGGAGCTTGCCAATGAATCTCCAGTCTAGATGGGTGAATCAGTGGTGGATATGTGTCGTGGCTCCCTGAGGCTAGGGGGGCCTTTGGATGCCCCTTAGGCTAAAGCCCTTGCTGTACTTCCTGTGTGGTGGAAAGTTCTGAGAGCTGTGAGGATGGAGCAAGCTGGTGTTCTGGATATGTGTTTGGATACATGTCTGAGAAAGCATCCAGGAGAAGTTTTCAAGGAACTGGGATATGAGGGCAGGGAACCACATCAGACAGAAATGCAGGAAGAGCATTCTAAAAATGGGGGTGTGTGTGCAAAGGTCCTAGGGTTCTGTGTGTCTGCAGAACAGAGCGACAGAAGGCAGTATATGGACCATTGTGGGTAGGGGCCTCAGGGGATACTCGATGACTCTACCCTACCCCCAAATGAGAAGGGTGGGGAGATGCTGATGATAGACACCTTCCCCAAAAGCATGCTGGGTAAGTTCACTGAGCCACACCTGCAGCCCAACTGTGTCTTTTTTTGAGAAAACATCCCAAACCTTGGGACAGGTGGGAAAGCCACACACAGAGATGCGCAGATGGGGCAGGGGTGGTGCTTAGAAGCTTCAGGGCACTGAGCTGAGGTTCTGAGGCAGCCTGGAGCTTCGCTAGACAGCTGGGCCTCAGACCTCCCGTCTCTGTTCCAGGCTTCTGAAAGGAAGCCATCCACAGCAACTGAAGGAGAATCCGCATCGGCTTCCTGCTCCCCAAAAGCCCTTTTCGAGGAGCCTGGACAGAAACTGTGGAAGAACCTGAAGTCCCTGCCTCAGACCAGCCGGAAGGTGAAACAGCGGCTCACTTCACACCTGTCAGCCATGCACCTGCTGGGGGATGCCAGGCGAGTGTCACAGCAGCACCACAGCCCTGTGACTCGAGCATTCAGTTGGGACAGTACGTGCCATTCTGAGGACCCCTGTGCGGCCACCACTTCTCTACAAAACCCTGCAGAGCCCCAGGCCCTGAGAGGTAGAGAAACTACCTTTGGGGACTCCAGGCCTGCCAGCTGGAGGGAGGCATTCTCGGGGGTCAAAGCCTGGCGTGGAAAGGTGGTGAGGGCCCTGTCAACCCAGGAGCCTGTGGACTTGCCAGAAGCCCAGGGCTGGCTGCCCGAGGAATACCTCCCGCCACCACCTTTCGCCCCTGGGTACTGATAGGACCTTCTGTGTCTTGGGTATTCCTCCTCTCTCCTTTTCAGTCCCCACCCCCGTCCTCACAACCAGAGAACTGTGCCGAAGAGATGAAGGGACTGAATCCTGCAGGTGCCAGCTAAGGGAGCTGATTGTCTTAATAATAATAGAATCACTGCCACCTCTTTAGGGACCCAGTGAGATGGCCCAGTGGGTAAGAGGATAAAAGAACTTTCAGCCATGCCTGACAGGACTCACCTGGTGAGAGCTGTGCACCAACTTCTGTAAGATGTCCTCAGATTTCCACATACATGTGTAAAAACACACTCATAAGCAGATATAATTTTCAAAGATTCCAACAGAGACTTGGTGGACCCCATACATGCCAGGCCTGTATCGTGTGTTATCCCTCCGTATTCTTGGGATCCATCTCTCATGTTCAGCCACATTCAATTAAAACTATTTTTCTGGGACTGGAAGGATGTGTCAGAGGATAAGAGCAATGCTGCTCTTCCAGAGGTCCTGAGTTCAAATCCCAGTAACCACATGGTGGCTCACAACCATCTGTAATGGGATCTGATGCCCTCTTCTGGGGTGTCTGAAGACAGCTACAGTGTACTCATATATATAAAGTAAATAAATTTTTTTTAAAAAAGAATATTTTTCCAGTTGTTGAGGATTTAGCTCAGTGGTAGAGCGCTTGCCTAGCAAGTGCAAGGTCCTGGGTTCTGTCCTCTGCTTCAGGAATGAAATTTTTTTTTCTGAAAGTTTTGCATCATCTGTGGGTTGGGGAAATAACTCAGTGAGTAAAAGGTTGAGAGGACCTGAGTTCAGTTTCCCAGAGTCCACAAAGAGCTGATGCAGTAGGACACATGTATGTCCTCAGAGCAGCTACAAGGAGATGGGAGGTGGCTGCTGCTGTACACAGCAGCACTAATGCAGAGACCTTAGTTCAACAAGGTGGAGGACAGATGTGCAGACAGTCAAACATGCTCCCACCCACAGTCATACACTAGAACACACAGGGGGAGGTGGCAGAGGGGGGATGCGAAATGATTGCATCTGTGGCCCGGAGTGTGCTATATACCCCAGCATTTGGGCAGCAGAGATGGGAGGGTCAGGAGCCCAAAGCCAGCCTCGGCTTACTCAGAGTTTGAGATTAGCCTGAGCTGCATGAAAGTTTGACTCAAAGAACAAAAATTGTGAAACAGACATAGTGGTACCAGTATTAACCCCAGCACTCCAGAGGCAGAGGTAGGAAGAGCTCTGTGAGTTTGAGGCCAGCCTGGTCTCCATAGTGAGTTCCAGGGCTACACCTTGAAACCCCAGGTAAATAAAAAGTGAAATGCATCTGTACTGAACATGTGATGCTCCTCTCTTGTCTCCCTAAATGAACCAGTGTGGAAAACATACACATCACATCACTATTCCAAGTTATGTAGACATTTAAGGCCTACAGAAGGTTGTGTGTAGATCCTGTGAAAATCTGCAGTTTGGGTTCTTTGATGGGGAAGGTTAGCTCCCATCCCTGATGCCACTGGGGACAACTGGACATGACCTTTCAGTGCTGCTGAGCAAATCCATACATGCTGTGGCACACATGTAACTCCTCCCCACCAATGACATAATAAAAAAGATGTAGGCCCACCGTGAACAGTGTCTGAGGAGCAGCAGTCAGAGTTGCCCTCTGCCTCCTCCTGCATGAGAACACATGTGCACACATGCATATCTCCCCAAAACACAAAGGTACCTGCACAGGGTATGGATTGGCAGTAGGAGTCCTCTGAAGGGATTCCTACATTAAAGCGCTGTGTGATCTTTGATGTGCATAGGCCTTTCTGGGCCCATTTCTCCACTTAGAAGACGGTGAAGATGGCAGTCACTTCTCAGGAGAACACACAAAAAAAGAGACAGGGAGCCAGGCAGTGGAGGCGCATGCCTTTAATCCCAGCACTTGGGAGGCAGAGGCTAGCAGATTTCTGAGTTCAAGGCCAGCCTGATCTACAGAGTGAGTTCCAGGACAGCCAGGGCTACACAGAGAAACCCTGTCTCAAACAACCAAACAAACAACCAAACAAACAAACCAGAGAGAGAGAGAGAAAGAGAGAGAGAGAGAGGACCTGGGACTTTTGCCCATCATCATCATCATCTTCTTCTTCATCATCGAGACAGGGTCTTATTGCGTATCCCTGGCTGTGCCAGAATAGCCTCTGCCTCCTGAGTAACAGGAGGCTCTCTTGGAATTCACTACGTAGACCAGGCTAGCCTCAAACTCACAGTGATCTGCCTGCCTCTGTCTCCTGAGTCCTGGATTAAAGGTGTGAACCACCATGCTCCAGCCAAACCTATTTTCATTTTTAAATGTGTATGTGTGTCAGTGCAGTTGCTCATGGAAGCCAGAAGAGGGCATCGGGTCTGTTGGAATGGGAGGTTCAGGCAGTTGAGGGTCACTACCATGTGACCACTAAAAGCCAACCCAAGGCCCTCTGCAAGAGCAGCACCCCCATGGCTTACAACTGTCTGTGAATAGCTTTGAGCTCTCCAGCCCCAGGACCTGAGGCCTTTAAGCACTGGGTGAGCCATCTGGGAAGATTCTGGGTGACTGGGCTGTGTGGTGGGATAACTAACTACTTTTTCAACAGGTGAGTGCCCTAAACAGAGGCTCTGGAACAACCTTGGGCTCCTAAAACTCACAAGACATGGATGTGTGAGTGAAAAATGAGGCGATCCTGTGCTCAAACTGGCCTCTAGAAAGGAGCTGTGATGAGGCCTTGGACTTCCTCCATATGCTAACCGTGAAGTTCCTGCCCCTCTAGAGCCCTGGGTCCGGAAGTCGTCAGGGTGTTGTTTGACTCCAAGATGGCAACCCAGAGTGGGTACAGCCACACCAAAAACCCAAAGTCCACACAGCAAAAGGCAGAGAGGTCCTGAGGCACTTTTGATTCCTATTTATTCAGAGAGCAGAGTAGAGGGCCAGGTCTTGTCCTCTGATCATGTCAGATGCGGATGTGGAAGGTGCTGTGTGCAGAAAGTAAAGGTGTCACTGACAGCTCGCAGATAACACCCCACCAGGTCCTCAACACCCCCTTTCTACACTCAGAGGCAAGCAGGGACCACAGGCCTGGGAACACCTCAGAAATCAGAAACCACAGACAGTAGTTTTCCTGCCCCCATGGGACTTGACGGGGCCAGGTGTGAGGCCAGGGGTCAACCTTGGGGTCATTCTACAGGTAGTTCCCACAGTATGTTCTTTAAAATATTTACCACATACACACGCGCACACACACACACACACACACACACACACACCTGGGTGTGTTTATATGCAGCATGTTATATGAAGGAGCCTGCAGAGGCCAGAGGAGTGTGCCAGGCAGGTCCCCTGGAGCTGAGGTTATGGACAGTAAGCCATGGGGGTGCTGGGAACAGAAGCACAAGAGCAGCCAGGGCTCTTGAGCTCCATCTCCAGACCACAAGACTTGTTCTTGATTTGGTTGATTTGGGGTTTTGAAGACCCTGGTCCACTCTGTAGCCCATGCAGCCCTGGAACTCACAGTTATCCTCCTGCCTCAGACTCCTGGATATCTCAACTACCGGTATGTGTGCCACCATGCCCAGATCTCCATGGGGATTGTAAGCACCTACCTGGATAATATTCACATCCCAACTCCTTTCCAGACTGGCTCTAGAACTAAAAACTGGTAGTTGGCTGCCTTTGAGCCTCAATTTACTCATCTGATAAATGGGAATAGCTAGGCAAGTGATGGTTCAAGCCTTTAATCCCAGCACTCCAGAGGCAGAGACAGGTGGATCTCTGTGAGTTCAAGACCAGCCTGCACTACATAGAGAGTTCTAGGCCATCCAGGGCTACATAGTAAATGTAAGCAAAACTAAATCAATCAATCAATCCAACAAACAAACAAACAGAAGGATGCAGCCCAAGGTCAACGTCTTCTGACTGTGTTAACTATATAGCCACCCCCAGCCCTGCAGCTAGGCCTCTGAGCCCATCCCAGGCTACCAAGGACAGCTGTGTGGACCATTCACAGCAAACCTCTGTGGCCGTTGTTGGAAACACTGCTTCTGTCCACAGGAGGTGCTCACAGCATCTGGCTATGGTCCTTGGGCAGAGTGGGATGAAACTGGAGAAGCTGGGGGTGTTCCCTGAGGCCTCCGATGACACAACAGGAATTCTCATGCCTGAGTTTGAACCTTCACCTGAGGAAGTCTGGGGCTCGCAGGATCATATTTTGGAAGTCCTCCAGGGACAGCCGCCCGTCTTGGTCTCCGTCTGCTTCATCCAGCACCTTCTCACAGACCAGGGTCACCTCCTCGGCACTCAGTTCCCCGCGAGTCAGCCTGGTCACCGTCTGCTCCAGGTCCCATGCACAGATGTAGTTGTCATTGTTGAAGTCTGCGAGGTTGACAGTAGTGGGGGACACCAGGCAGCAGAAGGACATGTCTGTCCCCCATGTTTGAAACTGTACTTGGATACCCTGAACTCATGCAGCAGTTATTGAGCACCTACTGATTACCCTACAGCCTTGCACCCTGGGCACTGAGAGCCACTGAACCAGTGTGACAACTGTTTATTTTACTTATTGCGTGCCAGGCACCGTGATGACTGATTTTCTCTTACTTAAGCATTTATGGAGTGCCTATTGCATGCCAAGCAATAGCTTTTTCATTCATTCAATTTATTGAGTTCTTACTGTGTGTCAGCCAGACACCATGAATTCATTTCAACAAGCATTTGTTGAATGCATTCTGGCTTACCAGCCTTTGGGATAACGCATTTATCCATCCATCATTCACAACTGACTGAGCATGCACAGTGTACCAGGCATATAACTGTTCTTCATTTATCCATACATTCAGCAAATATTTACTGGATACCTACTGTGTGGCATATGTGTTACTTTTTGGCATTCATTCCCTTAAGTATTTATTAAGTACATACTATGTACCAGGCATTGTGATAGCTGCTTCTTATTCATTCTTTGCCTCATCAAGTATTTATTGTATGCCAGACCCTGTGGCTGTGATTTTTTTTCATTAACTCCCCCTACACAAGCTGAAATAAGAAATAATGTAAAAGGTTGTTTTCACATTACAGAGCTGCCCGTATGCTCTGGATGACCTCCACAGCAGATGTGGCTGAGGTCATACACAGGAGCACAAGTGACTCAATCAGCAGATGAGCCATCGCCTGTGGGAGCTGTGAACTGTTGGGACCTGGAAGGGTTTTATTGGCTCATTTACTGAGCACCTACCGTGTGCTGGGAACTACGGCATCATTCTTCATTGACTCACCTGTGAGTAGTAAGGGCCTACCGGCCAGACTCTGAGAAAAATGCTGCTATTCCTTATGCTCTCACTCAGAAAATATTGAACATCTATATGTGCTCTGAACAGAGACAGATGGGGGCTCCCGGGTGGAGCCCCTGCCTAGACTCTCTCTGTGAGGGGCTGGGTGCATGGCTCAGGGGTGGAGCTCCACCTACAATACCCCATTGAGGCTGTAGATTCTAAGCAGAGGGCACAGAAGAAGCAAGGGTCCTGAGGCTGGAGGCATTTGATGAATTCAAGGAAGGATGAGCCTAATATGGGTGGAAGAGTATGCAGAGAGGTCTGGGATAGGGTGGAGGCCAAGGCTGTGTGGGTATTGGAGTCCCTGGGGAGACAAGCATTCCATAGTTTCCTCCTGGTTCCCACCCCAGGGCCCTGCACGCACCATAAATCTTAAAGGCATAGTAGGCCTTCAGGTCCCGTGGAGCCATCTCACTCATCACTGAGAACATATCCAAGAAGTTCTCTAAGGTCATGTGACCATCCCCATCTTGAGAGAAGACCTGCGCAATCCTCTGGCGGAAAGGGTTATCCTAGGAACAGGAAGGCAGATGAGTGTTCTGCCAGGCTCCTCCAGAGCCCGTAGACATCGCCCATGCCCCTCCCCAGAACCCGGGGGCCTGGGATAGGAAGTCAGGCAACCGTACTCTTCACATCTGTGCACCCCATTTCCAGTTCTACAAGATGCTTATGACCCAAGGAAGCCAATTAGAAGCAGACATTTATCTAGCGGCTGTAATGGACCTGGGAAGGGCATGTTATTCAAGCTAACCAATTAGATGCTTTCCGAGGCTGTAGGAGGCCTGTGTAAACCTTCCTCGGTCTTTTCTAATTTGGGGGAGTAGGGGGCTGGGGGAAAGGAGGGGTGTATGTGTGTGGGTGTGGGTGGGTGTGGGTGTGTGGGGTGGGGGTGTGTTTCCAGGGTTAGAAACAGAGCTACACACATGCTGAGCAAACACCACTCAGCTGTATCATCAGTATGTGTGTACTCTCTCTCTCTTTGTTTTTAAATACTTTCCTTGTTATTATTTGACAATTATATCCACATATATTGTCTTTTTAAAATAAATTTAGGAGCCAGGCAGTGGTGGCACCCGCCTTTAGTCCCAACACTTGGGAGGCAGAGGCAGGCAGATTTCTGATTTCGAGGCCAGCCTGATCTACAGAGTGAGTTCTAGGATGGCCAGGGCTACACAGAGAAACTCTGTCTCGAAAAACCAAAAATAAATAAATAAATAAATAAATAAATAAATAAATAAAATAAAATAAATTTAGGGCCTGGAGAAATGGCTCAGTAGATAGGAGCACTGGCTGCTCTTCCAGAGGACCTATATTCAGTTTTTAGCACCCACATGGTGGCTCACAAGCATCTATAACCCCAACATTTTCTTCTGGCCTATGCAGACACCAACCATGAGTACGATACACAGACATACATGCAAACAAAACATCCACACACATACAATAATATATTTTTAAAGAATAGAAATTAAGGGGGCTGGAGAGATGGCTCAGTGGTTAAGAGCACTGACTGCTCTTCCAAAGGTCCTGAGTTCAGTTCCTGGAAACCACATGGTGGCTCACAACCATCTGTAATGGGATCTGATGCCCTCTTCCGATGTGTCTGAACACAGCTACAGTGTACTCACATACATAAAATAAATAAATCTTAAAAGAAAAGAAAAGAAAAGAACCTAGGCTGTGGTGGTGCACAGCTTTAATCCCAGCACTTAGGAAGCAAAGGTAGGTGGATCTCAGTGAGTCTGAGGCCAGCCTTGTCTACAGAGCCAGTTCTAGGACAGCCACGGCTACACAGAGAAACCCTGTCTCTAAAAAGCAAAAACAAAACAAAGCACACGAGTCAAAGTAGCCTTGGGAAGTCCCTGAAACTGACAATACTCACTAGCCCTGACTTCCCCAAGAGCATATATACTCTAAGGACTACTAAGAGATGCCCTTAGACAAGCTGGGCTGCTTAAAAGAGGCTCCAACCTGAAGAGGCTTAGATCAACTTAGTCACTTGGAAAGAACACACTCTAACCCAGTGAGCTCTCTGCAGGCTGTACAGTGAGCTCCAGGTCCCCAGCTTTGTGAGCTGTCACCCATGCTGGGGTGAGCTTTGGTAATACACTTGTCTTAGATTCATTCTGCTCCAGTAAGGAACATGTGGTGGTTTGAATAAGAATGGTCCTGATAGGCTCATATATTTGACTTCTCAGTCATCAGGGAGAATCACTACTTGAAAAGGATTAAAGCTGTGGCCTTGGAAGAAGTGTGTCATAGGGGCCGGAGGAGCTTTGAGGTTTCAGTAGCCAGGCCTAGGGTCTTTTTCTTCCTGCAGATCCAGATGTAGAACTCTTTTCCAGCACCGTGTCTGCCTGTGTGATACCATGCCCCCTGCCATGATGATACTAAACCTCTGAAACTGTAAGCAAGCCCCCAATTAAATCCTTTCCTTTATTTAAGTTTCTGTGGTCATGGTGACACTTCATAGCCAGTGACCAACACAGAACCCCAAGAAAACTCATTGGTTCACCAAGTTGGGCTTTGGTAATATCTGTACTTTGGTCTGTCATCTGGGGTTAGTACATGTTTATTCATGTTTCCCCAGGATAGGTGTCTCTCAGCACCTCTGAGTGAAACCACAAGAGGTGTCAGATCCCCTGGAGCTGGAGTTGCAGGCAGTTCCCCCCATGTATACATATCCCCCTCCCTCCCCATTCCACCCATACACACATATTGCCTTCTTTACACACACACATACACACACACACATCCCATACATACACACACATCTTCACACACACACACACACGCACACACACACACACACACACACACACATCCCCCCACACACACACACACATCCCCAAATACACCCCCATATTCTCTACACACATTCACACACACCCACATCCCCTCAAAACATTCACACACACATATTCCCCACACACATATTCCCCACACATTCACATACACACACACACACACACACACCACATTCCCCACACACAACATTCTCCCCCCTCCACATTCCAAAACATAAATACACATTTCCCCTCCATCCCCACATACACATTCCCTCCACATTGTCTCTATACATACACACATTCTCCCACATTCCATACTCATACACACACATCACCCCACACACACATTCCCCTACATTCCCCATTTCTTCCACACACATTCCTCCTTTAATGAGCATAATAAAAAATGCCTTTTAGACTTGTAAAGATAGCTTAGACAGGAACCCCACTACCCCCAAGGCTGCACCTGATAACCAGAATGCAGTGATATCACACACTCAAGATAACCAGACACAGTCCTAGAGCCCCATGATGCCCACTGCACAGCCTATAAGCAGAGACCAAGAGCAATGCTCTGCTCTGCACATCTGGAGAGATGACACCTTGATCTACTCTGTGGCTGGAGAGTCTCCTCCAGGATCCTGGCCCTCGAATCAGAGACTTCTGTTAGAGTCTGGACCGGACAATCAGCTAAGACATGTTGTTGCATGAGTGAGCTGCCCTGGGGAGACAGGCTTAGGACCTTAGTAAGGAACTTAGATGTAAACCTTCTGTGATGTCCCTTGGCAGAGTAAAATACAACTTTTGTGTGTGTGGGTTCAAGACAGGGTTTCGATGGGCAGTGGTGGCACACGCCTTTGATCCCAGCACTTGGGAGGCAGAAGCAGGTGGGTTTCTGAGTTCAAGGCCAGCCTGGTCTACAGAGTGAATTCCAGGACAGCCAGGACTACACAGAGAAACCCAGTCTCAAAAAACAAACAAACAAAAAACAAAACAAAACAAAAGACAGGGTTTCTCTGTGTAGCTCTGACTGCCCTGGAATTTGCTCTGTAGACCAGGCTGACCTCGAACTCAGATCTGCCTGCCTCTGCCTCTGTGTCTTTCTGATCTGCATAGCCCAGACTAGCTTCAAACTTACAGAGACTTGCTTGCCTCTGCAAGAGGTTTGAATCCCACATGCCCCAGCCCGTGACTGTCATTTAACCTTGTCCTTCTTGTGTGTGTGTCTCTCAGAGCCCCAGTTTTCTTTTCTGTAAAATGGGGGTACCCGTGACCACACAGGAATGCAATAGAGACATTTTCAGTCTGTTTTTGCTCTTTACCCACAGCCCAAATTACCTTCAGCTCTGGCATGCTGCCAATCAGCTCGTAGGGCACCTTCACCTTGGGACTGGTGGTATAGTCAAGAGGCACCAACTGAGGGGCCAGGTCCTGGTATCGATAGAACAGCCTGATGTGGGGAAAGACAAACTGGGAAAGGCTGGGAACCAAGAGGCAGAAGGGATTTGACCCTCTTCTTGTGCATTAACAGTACTCACTCCACAAGGATGGATGCTGGTCCCCAGAAGCCTCAGGCATGAGTCTAAACCTTGAGTGCACAGAGCCAGAAATCCATACCCCTGTCTCTCTTTCCACAGACAAGGCCAATGTAGAGGGGGGAAGTAGAAACCAGGTAAGAAGGAAGAGCTTCCTGGAGGAGGGAACATTGGTGTTGGGCTTAGAAGTAGGAGTAGGAGTTCACCAGGAAGATGGAGCTAGAAGAAAGAGGTGCTAATGGCTGATCATTTCACAGCCAGTGTTTGAGAGACCTGGGTATATAATCTATACCCTCCATCATTACCTCACAGGATCCTGCTTCTACTTATCCTCCACTCTAAGCCACCACCTCCTTTTGCTGTCTCTACACTAGGAGGGGGAGGGGACAATTCCTCCAGTGGGGCAGGGGTCAGACAAGCAACTCGTGTTCACATTCCTCAGGCTTCTGCCCAGGTGTTGGGATGTGGGACTTCTGCTGCTTCTGGTTGGATTTTTTTTTTTAAAGCAAACATACAAAACACTGACCAGCACACACACAACCTTTCCACACAAATTCCTCACCTGCTTCAAAGAGACCATCTTTGATACCTCTGATGTCCACAAGCTGCTAGGAACTAGCAGCTGAGAGGGACAAGGATGTCCCTGGGTTTTCTCATGACTACATACCCGAGAATAGCTGGTGAGGAAGCTCAGTTTTAAAGGCCCCCTCCCCTTGTCTGGGGTCCTGTGGGGGAATGCCATGAGTGTTTATCTTTCCTTTAAAAATATTTCTACAGTTATGTATTTATTTGTGTGTATGCGTGTACATGCTACAGCACAGGTGTCAAGGTCAGAGGACAACTTGTGGGAATGGATTCTCTTCTACTATATGGGTCCTGGGATTTGAACTCTGATCCTCAGGCTTGGCAGCAAGCATCTCTGTTTGTTGAGCCATATGGAGGACCCACAGAGTTTGTCTCTCTTTGTGCCATCCAGTGAGTTCCTCTGTCCTCCCAGCCTTGGTTACTCTGTTTAACAATCTGGAAGCCTGGGCCAGTTAGAATGCCACTCATCAGGACTCTGTCCGTCTGCCCTGGGAACTGAAGTCCTCCTTGCCCAAGCCTCAGTTTCCCTCCCAGTAATCTGATCGTGATGGCCAAAGTGACCTGCCAGTTGTCCTCACAGACAATGGGGCTGATGGGTGAGAGGTGTACCCATCAATAATGGATGCTTTGTGCCCACACAAGAGGGGCTTGGCCTGATGCCCCACAGCTGAACCGCAGCCGGCTTAGGTTTCACAGATAATGGCCCAACAGACAGAAGGGTGAGATCGGAGGTTCATCTGTGTCCATCCTCCTGGGCTCAAGCCAGGAACCTGCAATCACCCAGGGGCTGCCAATACTCAGACACCGTCTCCTTCATGCCACTCACAGCTCAGGGCTGGATCTCGGCTCCGCAGTGGACTCCCAAGCGCAAAGCTCCAGTGTGCAGAGCTCTCCAAGGCTCTAGCACCTTCTGTGGCTCCCTGCTACCCTTGGGTAAAAGGACAAGTTCCACAGTACAAAAAGCCAGACAGTATGACAGACAGGGCGTGGCTTCTCAGTCTCAGCCCACAGACCTTGAGGCCACACCCACATCAAAGCTTTGAACTTGATGGTGCTACATCTCAGCTCCCTTCACATGGCAAAGACACTGAGCATGGTGGCACAGGCTTGGGATCCCAGCACCTGGGAGGCAGAGGCAGGCAGATTTCTGTGTCTAAGGACAGCCTGGTCTACAGAGTGAGTTCCAGAACAGCCAGGGCTACACAGAGAAATCCTGTCTCTCGGGGGAAGAAAGAATGAAAGGAGGAAAGAAAGAGGAAAGGAAAACCATGAGGACCCCCCCCCCCAAAAATGGCAAATGACTCAAAAGACTTGCCTGATGACCTGGGTTTGACCCCTAAAGCCCACGTGGTGGAAAGAGAAACTGGAAAGCTGGACCAGCTGACTTCAGTCCCAGAACCCACTTAAAGGGAGCAGAAAAAAAAAAAAACCTAACTCTACAAATTCTCATCTGACTGCTACACGTGCGTGCACCATGGTGCGTGTACACACATTTGCACACTCACAAATCATGCCCTCCCCAATATATATATATATTTTTTTTTAATTGCAGCCAGCTACAGTGACATGCAGCTGTGATCCCAAAAGGCAGAGGTAATTTTGAGGCTAGGCTAGGCTCACTCTCAAGCAAACAAAACAGAGCGATAACAAAAAGATTGCACAACGGCCCGGCAGTGACGAGAAAGTTGTTTTGGGTGTCCTCGCCCTTCATCCTCCACTGACCTCATGATCTCCTTCCTCGTGAAGAAAGTACAGTCCTGTGGGGGAGAAAACCCAGCTTGACCCAGATCTGTCTCTGGGTCGTCTCTCCGTGTGCCCCTCCAAACCCACACAGACAGCCTGATGTCACAAACGGGGCTCTGAGGAGACTCTGGGCTGCCCGTATCCCAGACCAAGCTGTGCCGCCTGGCAGGACCCACCGCGCACACCCACCTGGTATTCCTCCAGCTGCTCATGACTAAACACAGTCTGTTTGTTGCCCATGCTGCAGACCTCAGCCTTGAATCCACTGGAACTGAAATTACAGGTGGCTCCCTCAGGGGCACCCAGGCACATCATGTCTGAGCAGACGTTCCTGCCCTGGCTGTCACCTGCCCACCCTGTCCAGTTGGTTACCCCAAGCTTGGTGAAGCTCAAGTTACAGCCTCTGGGCAATCTTTTGAATGTGTCCACAGGTGTGGAAGAGGTCTGTGAGAGGTCACAGAGAAGCCATTCTGTCTGGGACACCATCAAGGGAAGGCCATACACATACCCCAGTTCACATCCTAGCTTTCCCCCCTGCTAGCTGTGTGGCCTTGGGTGTGGCCTGTCTGACCTCTCTGAACCTTGCTTGTGAAATAGAAATTACATTACCATCTATAGGATCAGTCTGGGGGTGACAGACATATTGGATGTGGCAGGGCATGACTGTGGCTGAGGCAGGAGGTTGAAGATTCCTGTGCTTGCTTCCCTCTCTACCTCTTCTCTCCTCTCCTCTCCTCTCCTCTCCTCTCCTCTCCTCTCCTCTCCTCTC
>NW_022196905.1:211094502-211126528 GCF_008632895.1 Mastomys coucha
TCCTCTCCTCTCCTCTCCTCTCTTCTCTTCTCTTCTCTTCTCCTCTCCCCTTCCTTCCCCTCCCCTTCTCTCCTTTCCTCTTCTCTTCTCTTCTTTTCTCTTCTCTTCTCTCCTCTGTCCTCAGCATTCTTTACTCTTTCACTTTGGCTCTGTTCCAGTCATTGCTGGGTCCCTACTTTAATGAGGACACTGGCAGAACCAACAATGCATCACTAAGCAGAGGCTGGATAAGACCTTGTGCCTCAGTTTCCCTATCTGTACAATGAGGTTGTTCTGCTTAGAGGAATACCTGTGACTGTGAAGACAACCAACCTGAATAAACCCATTCAGAGCACCAGTCATGACTGCTCTCATCTTCTCAGCATTCGTAGTTTATAAAAAAAAGGAACCAGAAGCTCAGGGACTTGAGACATTGCCTCAGGGACACACGGCTTCACAGGTACGGGGGTAAAGATCTCTAAAGGGGCTCACACCTCTGAGGCCAAGCTGCTTGGGTGCCTGAGACTTTACTTATTTAATTATTCATTCATTCATTCATTCATTTATACATTCATTTGTGCGTGTGTGTGTGTGTGTGTGTGTGTGTGTGTGTGTGCATATGTGTGTGTTTGGTTTTTAAAACTATGATTAAATAGCATGACCAAAAATAACTTGGGAAGAAAAAACTTTATTTCATCTTACACTTACAATCCACCATGATGGGAAGTGAGAGCAGAAGCTCAGGACAGAAACCCAGGGGCAGAAACTGGAGCCCAGATGCTTGAGGAGTTCAGATGGCTTGCTCTTCAGGGCTTCCTCCTCCTCCTCCTCCTCCTCCTCCTCCTCCTTCTCCTTTTCCTCCTCCTTCTCCTCCTCCTCCTCCTCATCTCCCTCTTCCTCCTTCTCCTCCTTCTTTTTTGATTTATTTTACAGTATGTACATGTTTATGTGCACTCTGTGCACATACCTGGTGTCCACAGGGGTCAGAAGAGGTCATCAGATTCCCTGAAACTACAATTACAGATGGCGGTGAGCCACCATGTGGGTGCTGTGAATCCAACCCCATCCTCTGCAAGAGCAACAAGTGCTCTTGAGCTTGCATTCTTATAGCACCATCTGCCCAGGGTTTGTACCACCTACAGGGGCTGGGCCCTCCCACATCAAGGCAATAACCCAGACTCGCTTACAGGTCTATCTGATGGAGGTATTTTCTTTTCCTTTTTTTTTTTAAAGATTTATTTATTATATGTAAGTACACTATAGCTGTCTTCAGACACTTTTTCTTCTCTCTCCAGCCCCGCTCAATCTGGCTGTAGATGTCTTCAGATACCCCAGAAGAGGGCATCAGATCTCATTATGGGTGCTTGTGAGCCACCATGTGGTTGCTGGGATTTGAACTCAGGACCTTCTGAAGAGCAGTCGGTGCTCTTACTCGCTGAGCCATCTCACCAGCCTGGTATTTTCTTAATAGAGATCCCCTCGGCGGAGCGAGCAGGCCTGAGCGAGTGGGACAGAGCGAGTGGGGCCGGCAGAGGTCCTGAGTTCAATTCCCAGCAGCCACACACATGATAGCTCACGGCTATCTATACAGCTTCAGTGTACTTATACACATAAAATAAATAAAAATACATCTCTAAAAAAAAAATAGAGATTCCCCTCTTTCTAGATGACTCTGGCTTGTGTCAAATTGACAAAACAAACAAACAAACAACAACAAAAACCTAAGCAGCACAATATCAGAGGTCAACTCTTAGTAGCTGCTTCTCTCTTTACACCATGTGGCTCTCCAGGATGGAACCCAGGTCATCAGGCTTAGTGGCAAGAGCCTTTGCTTACTTAGCCATCCGGCCCCTCAGAGACCTCTTTGTTAATGTGAGGTGCCCAGATGCTGGCTGCTCTCAAGCAGCGTCCACAAGTTTATCTCCTGCTCCCCGGGTCCCACTGCCTGGCATCAGACAGTGGCCTGCTGCCCCCTGCAGGAATAACTTGGAAAGGCAGGTGCCGCTGCCTCCCCTCCTGTAGATGGATTCAGTTTCCCACCACGCAAAGCCACCTTGGTAAGGAAGATGAACAAGGTGGCACATACTTGTCAGTGCAGTAATTGGGAGATGAAGGCTTGCAGGTTCGTAACAAGCCTGGGATGCAGAGTAACAATTTTGTAACATCAAGAAGCAAGAAAGGGAGTTGGGGCATAGTGGCACATGTCTTTAATCCCAGAACTCAGGAGGCAGGGGCTGGTGGCTTTCTTTGAGTTTGAGGCCAGCCTCTTGTTCGTGGAGCATTCCAGGACAGCCAGGGATATATAAAAACTTGGTGGGTTTTGTTTGTTTGGTTTGTTTGGTTTGTTGGTTTGGCTTGGCTTGGTATTAGCCATTGGTGCTTGCCTGCATTTTGTCTGTGTGAGGGCTTCAGATCTTGGAGTTATAGACAGGTGTGAGCTGCCATGTGGGTGCTGAAAATTGAACCTCAATCCTCTGGAAGAACAGTCAGTGCACTTAACCGCTGAGCCATCTCTCCAGCCCCATTCCACAGTGTTTTAGTCAGTTTCCTGCACTGTAACAAAATACCCTATATGGAATACTTATGAACACACACACACACACACACACACACACACACACAGACTAACTTTGAATCCATGATCCTCCTGCCTCTACCTCCCCATTTTATGTGGTATGCTCTACTAACCAAGCCCCAGGCCCACCCCTTCCTCCTTTCTTTGGTTTTGGCTTTTGAGACAGGGCATTTGCAGCCCAGGCTGTCCTGGAACTTTCAACAATTCTCTTGTCTCAGCTGTCTTCGTGCTAGGATTAAAACCACACACTACAAACTACCCTGTCCCTTCCCCCCAAGATTGTTGACTTTTCTTCCAACCCTACTTCTGAAACCTGCTCTACACATACACTTGAAATGACACAACTGCTCTAACACAACACCTTTGTCAGTGTCCCACACAGCCCACCTCCTCATCTGTGGTTTCTGCCTTCACTTGCTGGAAACCTGTGAAACGATAGGCCTTTCTGAGCCTGATCTCACAGCTTTGACTAAATCAATGGGAAGGTGTACACACACACACACACACACACACACACACACACACACACACACACACACGCCGGAGCAGGAGCAGGAGCAGGCATGTTCAGAGGCCAGGAGAGGGTGTTGGATTCCCTGGTGTTACAAGTAGCTGTGAGCCATCATGTGGGTATTGGGAACAGAGCTGACTGCCGAACTATCTCTTCCACCCCAACATGTGGAATTGAAAGAAAAGAAAAGAAGAAAAAGGAAAAGAAAAGAAAAAAAAGGTGAGGAAGGGGAAGGTTGAACTCATTTAAGCAGAGGTAGAAGAGTGGTTTACAGGGGCATGGGGAGAGGCTAAATGTCGCACCACTGCAGATAGGATCAATAAGTTCAAGGGATCAGTGGCACAACACGTGACTAAAATTGATGACATTAGGTAGTTAGTTTTTGTTTTGTTTTGTTTTGTTTTGTTTGTTTTGAGACAGTTTCACTATATAACCCCAGGCTAGCAAAGAACTTGCTATGTAGAGCAGGCTGGCCTCAGATTTACAGAGATATCTTTATGCCTCTACATCTAAGTGCCAGGATTAAAGGTGCACACTGACAGAGGTTTTGTATTTTTGAAACAGGGTCACTCTGTACTCTTCTATGGCCTGGAACTTGCTGTGTAGACTAGGCTGGGCCACTTGCCTTGATTCTCCTGCATCCTTGTGCTCATCTGAGTACTAGGATTGTGGGCCTGAAACATCACACCTGGCTAGTTCTGAAATTTTTATTTTATGTTACTGGATTTATGTTCCTTTTTAAAATGTGCTGTGTTTTTCCTGTGTGTATGTATACCCCTTGTGTACCTATGGATGGTTGTGAACCGCCATGTGGGTGCTGGGAACTAAAACCTGGTCCTCAGCTCTTAACTGCTGAGCCACCCCTCTCCAGCCCCAGTTTTAAAAAAAAATTAGGAGATTTTAAGGGTTTTTAGTGGGCACATGCACTCGCGCGCGCGCATGCGCGCGCGCGCGCACACCCCCCCCCCCCCCCCCCCCCCCCCCCACACACACACTACAGGGGTAGAAAGATCACTCAGGCAGGACCTGGATTTGATTCCTAGAACCAACATGGCACCTCACAAGAATTTGTAACTCCAGTTCCAGGGCATCCAACACTCTCATCTGGCCTCCCTGGATATCAGGCATACACATGGTACACTTACATACATACATGCAAGCAAAACACTCATACACAACATACATGTTTTATGTATAAAACCATAGAACACACAGACATTCTTAAAGCCAAAAAGAAAGCCTTTATTGTTGACCAGAGGCTGCAAGGTGAACTTCCCATGTTCAGCCCCAAGGCTCTCACAGTTCTTTGTATTTTATGCACAAAAATCACGTCCTGGTTGAGATAATTTAGTTAGCAAGAATAGCAAGAAGCAAACCCACAGAAGTGAAAAGGCAAGGTTAGTACATTTAGGGACTTTCCTGGATCCTGGAACTATGGACTAGATATTTGATGGATTAGGTCTTTGTTCCCATTTTAGCAGGTGTCGGTCCCTCTGTGCTGGGTTTTAAGGTCAGAATGGTGCTTTCAGCATGGCTCTGGAGGCCTGTTAAAATTATATTGTATTAGTCAGGGAAGCTAGAGTGGCTCCCAGGCCATGGTCCAGCTAGTCCAACAATTCGATAGTTGTTTACTCCACAATGCTAAATGTCTTGGCTGGTCTTCAGTATATGCTAGAATCCCAAAGAAGCAAGCTCTAATGTCAGTGAAAGTATGGATGCACTATCAAAAGCTAGGGAAAGTAGGCACAGAGAGTAAACTCTCTTCTTCCACGTCCTTTTTATCAGCTGCCAGCAAAAGGTGTGGCCCAATTTAAAAGTGGATTTCTCATCTCAAATGATCTGGATTAAAATTGGATCTTCCCACTGTAAATTATTTACTTAGGAAAAAAAAAATCCCTCCCATGTGTGCCCAGCACTTGAGTTTTATTTAATTAAAGATGTAGTCAAGTTGTAAACCAAGAATAGCCATCAGATATAGAATAATATGTGGGCATGGTGTAGTGGCTCAGGCTTAACATCCAGCACTAAGGGAATCTGAAGCAGGAGAATTACAAGCTTCAGGTCAGCCTAGGCTAAGTAAGGAGAGCCTGTAACAATGCACTGTGGGGGCCTGGTTGCCTGGACACACAGTGGAAGAAGCAAACCAGCTCCCACAGTTGTGCTCTGACCTCTATTTGCTCTACACAGCACACAAATAAATTAATGTAACCCTCCCACTCTTCAAAATTGCTATAGAAAAACAAATATTCCCAGCACATCTGTGATCCCAGTAGTTGGGAAGTAAGGTTGTTGGGCGTGATGGCGCACATCTTTAAACTCAGCCCTTGGGAGGCAGAGACAGGTGGATATCCCTGAATTCACGACAGTATGGCCTACATAAGGAGTTCAAGGACAGCCAAGGCTACACACGGAGACCCTGTCTCAAATCAAACAAAAAGGCAGCCTCATCATCTGCTGCATAGCTAGTCTGTTCTCTGTAACACCAACAAGACAAGGTAGGGCAGTGGCACACACCTGCAGTCCCAGTTTTCTGCATGCTGAGGCAGAACTGCAGCAAGCTGGAGGCCAGAGCAGTCTCTACACAGCAAATTCCAGGTTAATCAGACTCATTTAGCATGACACTTCTGCCCTTAAATCCACAGAAAAATAACTGTGACCACTGAGATGACTCAGCAGGTAAAGGCTCTTCGACTGCAAATATGACCACATCCGTCTGATTCCCAGAAACCCAAAACATGAGAGACCTGCGTCCTGCAAGGTGTCCTCTGTCCTCCACATGTGTGCTCTGGCATGTGTGTTCACACACTCACATACATGCGTATACAGGTAAATAACTTTTAATGTAATTTTAAAGATGTACTCTTTTTGTTTGTTTGTTTGTTTGTTTTCTTTGTTTTGTTTTCCCGAGACAGGGTTTCTCTGTGTAGCCCTGGCTGTCCTGGAACTCACTCTGTAGACCAGGCTGGCCTCGAACTCAGAAATCTGCCGGCCTCTGCCTTCCAAGTGCTGGGATTAAAGGCGTGCGCCACCACCGCCTGACAATGTACTCTTTCTTATTACTTATTTATTTCGAGACAAGGTCTTTAGTCCTGGCTGTCCTGAAGTCACTATGTAAAACACGCTGGCTTCGAATCCGGAGATCTTCCTGCCTCTGTCTCTGGAGCGCTGGGTAAATATAATTTTCTAAATTAGAAAAAAGTAATTAAGTAAATAATTCCACAAAGCAAAAGTGGACGCCCACAAAGGCAGAAATGGACGCCCAAATACGAAGCGTGACTTTAGGCGGCCTATGTTGCTGGAGAGTTGCCACGGCGCCTGACACCGGAAGTGTGCCCTTTCTCAGAACCCGGAAGCCGCGTGCGTCTCAGCTGACCAATCAGAAGGAAGTGAACCCGGAAGTCGCGTGCGTCTCAGCTGACCAATCAGAAAGAAGTGAACCCGGAAGCCGCGTGCTTCTCAGCTGACCAATCAGAAGGAAGCGAGGAGAGCTTCGGCCGGAAGTGCTGTTTGCAAACAGGAAACAGTGTGGCGGAGTTCCCGGGGTACGGCTCGCGAGCGCTATGGAGGCCTACGAGCAGGTCCAGAAGGGGCCTCTGAAGCTGAAAGGCGTGGCGGAGCTCGGCGTGACGAAGCGGTGAGGCTCGGGAGCCCGGGGTCTGTCCCTGAGGGCCGACCCCCGGCTCCGGCCTCTCTTACCGGCTCCCTCTCCCTCAGGAAGAAGAAGAAGAAAGACAAAGACAAGGCCAAGATGCTGGAGGCCATGGGGACGAGCAAGAAGAGCGAAGAGGAGAAGAGGCGCTGCCTGGACAAGCGCACGCCGGCGCAGGCAGCATTCGAAAAGATGCAGGAGAAGCGGGTGAGGCGGGGCCCCCGCAGGCCGGCTCCAACTGCCCCTGTAGCCCAGGCCTTCCCCCAACTCTTGGTAGCCTGGATTGGTAGCCCTGCCTAAAGTAGTCTTCCTGTGTGATGGGATGACAGACGGGTGTCATCAGCTGGTAATACTGGCCAAGTTCATTGTTCTTAAGTCACCACTAAGTCTGTTTCCATGACAACTCGCTCTCGTAGCTTCACGTGTATTTTGTCATGTGAGGGTGGTGTGTGTGTGTGTGTGTGTGTGTTTTGGATGGAGCCCAGGCTCTTCTGGAACTCTCTATTTAGGCTGCAGTTGGCCCTGAACTCCTGCTTCAGCTTTCTAGTTCCTGGAATGGCTGGCATGGCCCACAAGGCCATACTAGTTATTTTGTTTTGTTTGTTTGTTTGTTTATTTAGTTTGCTTCCAGACAGGTTTCTTTGTTTAGCCTTGGTTGTCCTGGCACTCTCTCTGTAGACTTGAACTTCTAGGGTGCAGTGTTATAATGTGATAACCCTATGCTGATCAAACCCAGGCAGACACCGTCTCCATCTAAGAAAAGGACGTCCGTTATGTATTGGAACTCCCACAGGGTTTCTGGGATGTGTGGTAATCTGCAGGTTCTGGTCACCTTGCTGTCTCCCAACCAGTAGTGTTCTCTGGTCTGGTCTAGCCTGTACTTCAGTGGAGTCATCTATCTTCCTTCCTTTCTTTCTTTCTCTCTTTTTTTCTTTCTCTCTCTCTCTCTTTCTTTCTTTCTTCCTTTCTTTCTCTCTTTTTTTCTTTCTCTCTTTCTTTCTTCCTTCCTTCCTTCCTTCCTTCCTTCCTTCCTTCCTTCCTTCCTTTATCTGCCTCTGCAATTGAATAACGACACAGGCTGTCTGGCTATGGTCTTGTGGTCCTCCTGGGCACCCTAATTTACAACTTGACACAAGCTAGAATCCCCTAGGATCTGCCACCCCTTCCTGCTGTCGTTGGCAGCTCTGGTCCCTGAGTGGAAGACTTTATTACGTATGCAGTGTTATGCCTGCATGTATGCCTGCAAGCCAGAAGAGGGTTCCAGGTCTCATTATAGATGGTTGTGAGCCACCACGTGGGCTGGGAATTGAACTCAGGACCTCTGGAAGAGCAGTAAGTGCTCTTAATCTCTGAGCCATCCCTCCAGCCCTGGGTGGGTGACTTTGGAACTTTTATTTCTGTGTGTGAGTGTGTTGTGTTGCCAGAGGGGAGCCGAGGGCAGTGCAGCTTGCACTGTTGGAGCGCATCCTCAGGCATTGTGCCTCCTAGGGATCCGTTGGGGTGCTATGAGACTTGTGGTGGGGTATGTGAGTGAGACAGACTGGGTAGAGGTGGGGGTACCTGGTTCACTGGTGTGGCCTGTCCTCTACACGGCTTCAACGGACACCTGGACACACCCACTGAGCACTGTGACATTCCCATAGGGTGCAGTAGGTGTGGAAGGGTGTCGTTACAGAAAATCGTGAGCCACCATTTGGTGGTGGCTCTGAACTGAGCTGGAGATCTTTAGCCCCCAGGGTTTAGGTTTTGAACTGTGTAAGAGCAGAGGAAAACTGAGCATGAGGCACGCTCACTTCCATGTATCTCTGCTCTTGACTGAGTTGTGGCCCTTAAGTCTCTGCCTTCACTTTCCCTCTATGGACTGTAATGTGAACTAGAAAGCCAGATAACCCTTTTCCCCCAAGCTGCTTTTCTGCCTGGGTATCTTGTCATAGCAACAGAAATGAAAGCTGGAACTCTGAGCATTCATTTGGGTTCTGTCCCCTCAGCCCTGCCTCCCTGGAGTCTCTTACTCCAGTGCGCAGTCTGCTTGTGTGGGATGTGTTTTCCTTCCAGGCCTTCACTGCAGCTCCAGGCAGCTCAAAGCCAATTCCCAGCTTTTGGCAGGATCTGCCCATGAGGAATACTGGGGTTGTAGGGAGACTAAGCAGGGTCCCTCCCAAATAGGGCAGCTGCTGTGACTCCCTACCCAATCTGTGCAGATCTAGCCTGGGCTGTGTCAGTCTTGGGGACTCACTCTGGTCTCTTCTCTCTCCAGCAAATGGAAAGAATCCTGAAGAAGGCGTCAAAAACCCACAAACAGAGAGTGGAGGTGAGCCCTGCACCTGTGTGTGGGGGGGGTGGGGGGGGGAGGTAACCATAGCCCAGAGAGTGCAGCTTGGACTGTTGGAGCCCACCCTCGGGCATGCCTTGTCTTAGGTGCTGTGAGACCTGTGGTGGAGTATTTGAGGTGGTCTGGGTGCAGGCGGGGATTCTGCCCATCTAGTTCACACTGTTGTGGTCTGTTTTCCACAGGACTTCAACCGACACCTGGACACACTCACGGAGCACTATGACATTCCTAAAGTCAGCTGGACCAAGTAACCTGCCCTGGTGCCAAAGGCAGCAGGCCTGGCAGAGTGTTGCTTCCCCCTGTGGTTCCTGGTATCTTTTCCACTGGCTGGGGCATCTGCTGAGACCAGGCTTCCTGAGACTCGATTAAAGGCAGGCTGTCCTCTCACTGGTTTTGGTTTTCGGTAGTTCCCTTTCCTGTTTGGACAGCAACACTGTCGATTGACATGCTGAGGTCATTTCTGGGTGAAGGTCACAGAAGGATGGTCGTCTTCCCAGCCCCCATTGCAGCATCTATCTTCGCTTATACCACAGTGCTAGGACAGGAAGCTCCTGCCTGTGGACCACTGTGGGAACAGAAGTTACCACAGTGCTGCTCTATTTTGGGCCACCTGGACATCAGATTGCATCTGCAACACCACTTGAAGCAAGGGCGGGACACAGGACACAGGTCTCCAGCACATAGCCTGTCCCACAGTCCACCCAGTGGACAGCCATGGCAGATGTTGCTAATTTCAGTTTTCAATGATAGCACCTGGGTTTCTAAGCATGTGGCATGTGGCATAAGCCTGGTTGGCATTCCTAGTCTAAGGACACCAAATGCCAGATGTGGCCAGGGCACAGTGCCTGCAGACAAGGTATCGTGGTGCAGATGCTGCAGAGCTGTGGTGTCTGAGGTCTAGGTGGACCACCTGAAGAGTTTCTGCATACACTGTTGAGAGATGCAGCTTCTTTTGCCATGGATACTGAAAGAATGACAAATGGGTGGAGCTGACATGTTTGGAATAAAGTGAATACCAGTCATGGAGTGTGAATGTTGTCTGTACTGGCTGTTCACAGTAGGGACACCTTTCCATTCTACCTGTCCCCCTGAAGAATGAAGAACACACAGTGAAAAACCAGTTCGGTGTGGGAAAAATTAAATGCCTTTGTATTCTGAAGGTATATATGTATGTGTGTATATATACAATATTTATACACATACGTGTGTGTGTGTTTTATAATGTGAATTGGATGCGTGTACGTATACATGTGCACATGTATAGAGGACAACTTGGAGGATTGACTCCTTCTACCATGTGGATCCTGGGGAACGGATCCAACTCAGGTTGAGACTTGGCTACAAGTGATTTTACCCACTGAACTATGTCACAGTCCAGATGACACGTTTATTCCACCTGTCTTCACACCTGAGGGAGATGGTGTGCATACCTTGTCTCAAGTGTTTAGGCCCATTGTGGATTTGGGGATTTTTCCAGATTTGGGGAATGGGGAATACAATGATTTTTATAATATGTAATGAGATGTTGCAGTGACTGTCACAGGTTTGCATATATTTGATTTGTTTGATTTGCTCCTGTGCACATAGCCTAAAGTCATTTTATATTTTTTCTGAGCATAGTATACAAAATACACAATCTTTTGAAGAACTTTATGCATGAAACAAATGTATTTATTTGTTTGGGTTTTTTTGTTTGACTTGGAATTGGGGTTGGGGAAGGGGTGAGACAGGGTCTCACCATGCAACCCTGGCTGTACTGAAACACTGTGTAGACCAAGCTATTAGATCCTCTTGCTTCTGCCTCTGGAGTGCTAGGATTGAAGGCATGTACCACCATGCCATTTTTTTGCTTCTTTTACCTAGGTTCTGTAACCTAGAGGGCCAATCCACAGCCCTACCTGGAGGTTGGCAAGATGGCCTGGCAGGCGCATGCCTGAAAACCTAAGTTCAAGTCCCAGGATTCACATGGTGGAAGGAGAGAACTGATTCCCACAAATTGTCCTTTGAACTCCACATGCTCGTACATAATACACAAGAAATATTTAGGGGCTGGCAAGATAGCTCAGCGGGTAAGAGCACTGACTGCTCTTCTGAAGGTCCTGAGTTTGGATCCCAGCAACCACATGGTGGTTCACAACCATCCATAATGAGATCGGATGCCCTCTTCTGGTGCGTCTGAAGACAGCTACAGTAAATTAAGCTGGAGAGAGCAAGGCCAGCAGAGGTCCTGAGATCAATAGCAGCCACACACATGATAGCTCACGGACACCTGTACAGCTACATACACATAAAAAAATAAAATCTGAAAAAAAAATGTTTAAAGAAAAAGAAGGGGGGTAAAAAGAAAATGGGCTAATATCAAAATATGTATGAAAGTGGCAAAGAGATAAAAATTTTTCAGACTGGGCCTTACTAGATAACTGGCTGGCCTGGAATACAGATCTTCCTGCCTCTGCTTTCCAAGTGCTAATAATATCTTTAAGTTATGTGTCTGTGTGGGTATGTATACGTGAGTGCAGGTGTCCACAGAGGCTAGAGAAGTCAGATCATCTGGAACTGGAGTAACAGGCAGTTATGAGGCACCAGATGTAGTGTTGGGAACAATTTGGAGAGATCTCAGTGGTTAATGAATACTGTTGGCCTGGAGAGATGGCTCAGTGGTTAAGAGCACTAGCTGCTCTTCCAGAGATCCTGAGTTCAATTCCCAACAATCACATGGTGGCTCACAACCATTTATAATGGGATCTGATGTCATCTTCTGGCATGCAGGTATACATGCAGATATAGTACTGATATAAATAAATGTTTTTTTTTTAAAAGGACGAGTACTGCTGCAGTCCTAAAAAATCCGAGAAGGCGGGTGTGTGTGTGTGTAGGACATACAGGTAAAAGCTCTTGCTACCCAAACTGAAGACCTGGGTTTAATATCTGGGACCCACATGATGAAGGGAGAGAGCTGACCCCTGCCACTCTTCCTCTGACCTCCCTATGTGTAAAAGAACACACAAAGTAAAAAATAAGTACATGGTGGAGGGGCAGGTATTGATGGGTTTGTTTGATCTCTCGATGGCAGAGAGGTGGTTAAGAATGACAGAATTAAAATGTAATCAGCCACATTTTGCACTAGGCACAGGCTAAGTTACACACGTGCTACCCTGGGTTCACTGGGGCAACACGGGGTGGAGCCCAGTCACTGACAGGTAATTGCTGATAAGGCTTGATTGCCATTGAGAGACTGACTTCTTTTAAGCGCCACCTAACAGCGAGTCACAGCCGGTGACGGGATATTAGTTTATTAGACTTCTGTGGAAGCCGGGCGTGGTGGCGCACGCCTTTAATTCCAGCGCTTGGGAGGCAGAGGCAGGCGGATTTCTGAGTTCGAGGCCAGCCTGGTCTACAGAGTGAGTTCCAGGACAGCCAGAGCTATACAGAGAAACCCTGTCTCAAACAAACAAACAAACAAAAAAACCAAAAAAAAAACAAAACAAACAAACAAACAAAAAAAGACTTCTGTGGAATGCATGGCTCAACTCCAAACCCGTTCCGCTTTCAGCGTCTTCTCACAGTAACCCGCTCGGAAGCGTCCACCTTCATTCAACAGCTAGTCCTTCAGGTACAAGGAGTAATGACAAAGCTGCCCCGCCCAGGTCCTTCAGGCCACGCCCATCAGAAAGGCCACGCCCCGGGACTTACTTCCGGCCCGTTTAGGCTATGGGTGAGAAATACTGCCAAAAGTTCGTACTGCGCCTGCACTTGTTCGGTTGCGCGCCTGCGCACTTGCGGCTCCCTTCAGACCGGACATAACGGTCCACGCGCTGCTTCATGGACCGGAAGTGGAGGGGAAGTGTCTCGGGGCGCGCCGGGCCTTGCTGAACGCCGGCAGTTCCTGCCGTTGCTGCCGCCCTCGGCTACTGCCGAGGCCTTCCAAAGCCGCCATGTCCGCCAGCGCCGTCTACGTACTGGATCTAAAGGGCAAGGTACTGAAGGACTCTCCACCCTCCGCGTTGCCAGGCAACCAACGGGCCCTCGCCCTGTCGGGACCCACCCTGTTGCTAGGCAACTAGCCGACCAGCCCAGCTAGGGCGTCAGGCAGGCGGGGCAGCCTCACTTGCCAGCCCTGCCCTGTTGCTAGGAAATGGGCGGTGGTCTTCTTTCCGCGAGTCCCGCCCTATCGCTAGCCAACTCGGTGGGCTGCGGTTGCTAGGTAACTGTCCGCTTTGCCCCTTTTCCTCCTCGTGCGCCTGGGTACCGAACTCTAGCTTCTCCTGTGGACCCTGCGCCCCGGGGACCCTGCGACTCTTGGCCAGAGGCGTGGCGGGGACTATGGCCTTTGGTTGGTCCCTTGCTCCACACTGTGCATAAGGCTTCAGCGCTCCCTCGAGCAGCTGAGCTTCCTGTGACATTAAGACAAGCGGATGATAAGAGTGTGGTTTTAGAAGGGCAAACAGACTGCCCAGAGTCACACAGATTACTGCGAAGTAGCCTCCTGGAAGCATCCTCGCCAAGCAGGTGCTATAAGCCCTGGGCTCCCATGGGTTGGCAGAATCTGTCATAGCTAAACTTAGTCACTTGGAAAAACACAAATAGATGAATACTTATTGGGGCCTTGTCTTCCTAATGGGCTAGCAGCCCCAGCCGAAGGATCAGGGAGCGCTTTCCTGACTGGGAATAACAAAGACTGCTGAGACATGAAGGCCCTGGACAGAAACAGGACCCTGGTATCTTTCCCAGGGTTATCTGAGAAAGAAAAATTCATTTGTGTGTTTCTGCGGGTGTGTGGAGGAAGGAGACCCCTGCTACCTTTACATGGGCTCTTGTTATCAAACTCGGGTCACTAGACTTGATCGAGCTAGGCTGCCTGACCTTTAGAACACATGGATCTGCCTGTCTGTACTTCCCAGCAGAATCTGACTTTTCCCCCGTCTTGGTTTTATGAGACAAGTTTTCGCTGTGTAGTTCTGGGTGTCCTGGAACTCGATCTGTAGACCAGGCTGGCCTTGAACTTAGAGACTGACCTGTCTCTGCCTCCCAAGTGCTGGGATTAAAGGTGTTTGCCACCACCGCCTGGTAAGCACCTGGCTGTTACTTGGGGTTTGGGAATGGAGTCCAGGTCAGATATCTGGAAAACAGTTTATAGACTGAGCTGTCTCCCTAGCCTAATGGATGGTTTTGTTGTGCTGAGGATAGACCTAGAACAGCAAGCTCTGTCAGCAAGCCACAGTGTGCTCTGTGCAAAAGCCTCTCCCAGGAAGGCACATTCAGCCTTAAGAAATAGGCTGCCGCTCTACCTCGGGCCATCAGAGTGGAAGGCAAGTGGCCAGCCTCTTATGTTTGGAAGCTACCAGAACAGGTCCAGCCACAGTAAACAAGTCCAGCATTCATCAGTGAAAGAACATTGATGTCCAGTCTACATGGAAGAGCTGGAGTTTAGAAGAGCCCCACCCCCAGCATTCTCCTTAGTCCCTTGAGTGTGTACCTGCCTTGAATGTCACCCAAGGTCAACAGCTGCTGAGTCCCAGAACTGGGCTTCCTCCACAGCCTTCTGGGAAGCTGGGTAGGGGCACTGTCCCTAGGTCTCATGGCATGTGCTCTGCCTTCCACCCTGGCCTAAAGGTACAATGGGCTGCCTGTCGTGGCTTGCTTGTTCCTTTAGCAAACATCTCATTGGCAGTAGCAAGTACCCACCGTAGGCTGAAGCGGTAGAGCTATATTTACATGTGGATTCAGCTGATCTCTGCAGCTGAGTTGTGTGATCATAGACAAGCACCTTGGCCTGTCTGAGCCTTGCCTTCCTAATGGATCTGAAGAGTCTTATCTGAGTTATTGAGTATAGATGTGAGACAAGCCTGGCCCTAGCAAGACTGACGGAGCATGGTATTTTGCTCCACAGGCTTCTTGGCCTAGCAGGAAACACTTGGACCAGTCGTTTCCCTCCTGTTTGGCATTTAGAGAAGGTTACAAAAGACTTCCAGGCAGAGCAGACACCTGATGTGGTTCTGAGAAGGTGGCAGATGTCCCAGTTGGCATGTAGGGTGTAGGTCATCCCATAGACTGGTGCTGGGACTTTGGGGATCCGATGGGAGGAGGCTCCAGGGCCACTGCAGTTCCAGGGAGGAGTCCCCAGGCTGGGGTGTGATCAGACCTGCCCCTGGGAAGCTCCCCAGGGAGGCTGTAGACTTTTGTGCCGCCTTCCAAGATCAAACAGCCTCATGACAACATGCCAAACCGAGCCTCTCATTACCAAGGGACTCCATGTGGCTACGTCTGGCAAATAGGAGGTCCTCCAAGAACGCTTGGCTGCTGGCTGTTGCTTCCCCAACCACCCAGCAGCTTCCGTGCTTCGCAGTGTGGCCTTGGTGCCTCTAGGTCTGGAGTACCGAAGTATTGCTTCCCCACCTTCATCTCCTTGCTGCCCTTTGGGGCACTGAGAACAAAGCCCCAGTTGCTCACAAGGACCTGTATAGTCTGAGTCTCACATCCTCCCCACCCTCCTACCCAGTGCTTTTCCATGTGATCCTGGATCATTCCACTTTAGCCAGTGGGGACCCTAAAGCAGGTGTCCTGGCAACCTGTCTGCTTCTGCCTTGGGACTTTTGTACTTGCATCTGTGGAGAGCTGTGTGGCCTGGCTTCAATTCAAACAGCACCTCCTCCAGGAAGCCTCTCCTGCTTGCCCTAAGTGGGATCATATCTAGCCTACCCCACCCTGAGCACACTGCATATTCTAGTTCATACTGCCTACTGCATTACATGCATGTTTATCTGTCCATTCCTTTCTCCTCTGACGTTCCTGAGAAGACACACCAAACTCATTCCGTACTGGCTCCTGATGCCCAGAGCAGAGCCTGGCTGTTAGACAGAACTCAGCAAGCTCCAAGTGTTCTGCTAAGGAGGAAAATGAGCCATGGGAAGGATGGCGTGCCGTGTGCCTTGGTGGAGAGGGTCTGTGAGTGACAGGGTGTACTTGGGAAATGTCCAGGATGACTATAAGGCACCCTGGAAGCCCTGGGTCTCAGAGGTGGACAGCGCTGCTGCAGGGGAATACAGGAGGAATGTAACAGTCTCCTGTAGGAACAGGCAGTTGCCCCTGAGCTTCCTGTTGGGTTTGATGGAGGAGAGGCCTCTCTGCCTAGCTTCTGTTGAAGCGGAATCCTCTTCTGCTTCATGGGGAAGGACCATGAGGTGAGAGATCAGCAAGGAAGGGCTGCCTCCCTCCACATCAGCTCCCTGAGTCTTCCTGACACTCCTCCCTATCTCTTCACACCTTGATTGAAGGTAAGACTAGTGAGAAGGTCCCCACTTGTCCCCAGGCAGCTGTGACAGTGAGGGAACCATGTCGACCTTGACTACCATGCTGTAGCCATCACATGCTTCACTCTGCATGTTTTCTGAGCAGCCCTGCTGAGGTGAACAGTCAGGCCTTCTGGCTGGCTCTGACTAGCCCAGCCCAAACCCTGGTCATCTAGGGAAGAAAGTGGGCTTAGAGCAGCCAGGACAGCAGTTCTCGGTGAGCACGGGCAATCACACAGGAAGTGGGAGTAAGGATGTCTCTGAGATCCTGACCCTGCTCTCTCTGCTGTGCTACCTCAGGCAGGCAGCTCCACCTCTCTGAGCATTTTAATCTGTAAAACTAACCAGCCTACCATATAAGAGATAGCAAGAGGAATAGAAGTGGGCAAGTGGGAGTCCCTCAGACAGGGTTGAGGGGCATCAGACCCAAAAGCTTACCCCGTGGGTACTATGTCCCTACAAGGTCCAAAAAGGACTGGAAAGGAACTGCCTTCACTGCACTCCCAGCTAGAAGCAGCAGAGACAGTGCTTTCTGAAGTGACAGGTTAGGCAGCAGGTGGTGCCAGTCAAGCATGGTAGCTCAGGATTGCTGCAGCACTGCCGCCAAGTAACCAGGGCCCTTCTCAGACCTCACTCGCAACTTCCTCGTGGCCCCTTCCTGCAGCCACTCCCCAGGGTCCTCCAGGGAGCACTTCCTGTTTGGCTTTCTTCACTGTGCACAGTGACTCTTGAGGGCAGAGCCTACTCTGGGCATCCTCATGTCATCCTGCATTCACATTCTGTATCTGCCCTCTGCTGATCCTGAATGGTAAATTCTGACTTAAAAAAAAATGTGGGGGAAGGGAGGAGGCGAGAAGGACACTGGTATATACACAAGTGTGCAGGTGCCCCTGGAGGCCAGAAGAAGACATCAGAGTCGCTAGAGCTGGAGGTACAAGAAGTTGTTAGCTACCCAATGTGGATGCTGGGAACTGAACCTGGGTCCTCTGAGAGAACAGCAACACACTTAAGCAACAAGCCATTTTCCAACTTCTGGGATTTATTTATCTATTTATTTGGCTTTACATATATATACACACACACATACACACACACACATATATATATACATACATATATATATATATGAGTACACATACACATATATATAATTTTCATTTTATGTTCATTAGTATTTTGACTGCATATGTGAGGGTGTCAGAAGCCCTGGAGTCATGGACAGATGTGAGCTGCTGTGTAGGTGCTAGGAACTGAACCCAAGTCCTCTACAACAGCAACCAGGGCTCTTCATTGCTGAGCCATCTCTCCAGCCCTGTTTATTTGGTTTTTGAGACAGGTTTCTCTGTATAGCCCTGGCTGTCTTGGAACTCGGGACCTTGATCTGTAGACCAGGCTGTCCTTGAACTCAGAGATCCACCTGCCTCTGCCTCCTGGGTGCTGGGATTAAAGGCGTGCATGCACTATCATGCCCAGCAACCCTAGGATTTTTTTTAAAGACAGGGTCTCACTATGTCCAGGCTGAAACTTACTGTGTAAACTTCCCTGCCTCTGCTTCCAAGTGCTAGGATTAGAGGGAAACTGTTTGCTATATACGTATGTGAACACCTGGGTTCAGGAGCATGCTGGCTAGCTAGATTATCTGAGGTGGCAACATGCACACACAGAGAGAGTAGGGGGGAGGTGTTGCATTTGAACTGGATGTGTGTCTCATGCCTTTAACCCCAGCACTCTGGAGGCAGAAAGATTGCCACAAGTTTGAGGCTAGCCTGGGCAACACAATGAAAACATCTCAAAGCAAAAGCCTCAGGTATGTTTTTTTGTCAGAGCAGGCTGTCCTTAGACACCACAGCACTATATTGGAGGGCCCTCGGATTCTGGAATCCTAGGATCCTGGAACCTAGCTATGAAATGGTTTGTGAAGGTTCAGACCCAGATTCCCCGTACATATGTTGAAAGACATGTCCTTTGTCTCTGATCTGTCTCTATTTAAGATTCAGTCACTGAGCAGGGCAGTGGTGGCACACACCTTTAATCCCAGCACTTGGGAGGCAGAGGCAGGCAGATTTCTGAGTTCAAGGCCAGCTTGGTCTACAGAGTGAGTTCCAGGACAGCCAGGGCTACACAGAGAAACCCTGTCTTGAAAAAAAGCTTCAGCCACTGAAGTGTTCATTTATGTGTGCTGACTCACACCTGCCATCCTAGCACTCAGGAGGCAGCAGCAGGAAAAGCAGGAATTCAAGGCTATCCTTGGCTACATAGTGGATTTGAGATGTGCCTGGGCTCCTTAGACCCATCTCCACCCCCCACCTCCATTCTCCTTTGAGTGTCCATGGTCACGCAACCTCTCTGATTCTCTGACGAGCCACTGGGTCATAGTTAACTCTGATGTCACTTTCTGAGGAGCCACTAACTTTGCCATTCCACAGTCCCCTGGATGATGGACAGTGGTTCAGACTCTGCAAGGAGGAAGACCAGGGCAAGGCTTTTCCTGTACTGGCCTCAGTGGGATCTTGTAAACTTGGACTCCTCAGGGATCAGGTGCTCAGGAGAGCCAAGTGCACCTACGCAGCAAAGGCACTGAGAAGTTCTGCATGGATTGTTCACAGAGCAAAACTTGCCCCAGTGTCTGTGGGAACAGTCCCTTCTTTCTCTGCCTTCTGCTGCAGGAAGAGCCTTGTAGTGGGACTTCCCTTGGGTGGAAATCAGACTAGCCTCAAGTTGTGTCCTCCACAGATGGTCCCCAACCCTACCTCAGGCACTCAGAGAGGAAGCCACCCCTTCTTTCCTTCCTGATGCAGGTGCTCATCTGCAGGAACTACCGTGGGGATGTGGACATGTCAGAGGTGGAGCACTTCATGCCCATTCTGATGGAGAAGGAGGAGGAGGGGATGCTGTCACCTATCTTGGCCCATGGTGGTGTTCGTTTCATGTGGATTAAGCACAACAACCTGTACTGTATCCCTATGCTGTGGAGTCGGGGCTTGGGAATGACATGCCTGCCCACCAGCACAGGACAGCTGAGCAGTCAGAGGGCACAGGCCTAGGGAATGCTAAGCTGCAGCTGTGGAGAGGAAGGGAGGGGCACATGGCAAGAGTGGGAGCCTGAGCCTGAGGTTGTCCTTTGGAGAGATGTCATGTTAAATGGGATAGGTCTTTGGATGGGGTGTGCTGGCTATAGGTGGCTTTGTGGTCTAGAGATTTCTGGCTGCTGTATATAGCCACACTGTCAGAGGCAGGAGTGGACAGATGAGGAGAATGGGGTAGGAGTGGGGATGGGAAGTGTGCCCTATATTCCTAGCCCTACATCAGCCTCAAAGCAAGGGTACTGCCAGCTGGAGACCTCCATGGGTGCACCCATCACTTGGGGCTTTGAGCAGACCTCTGAAGATCTGGCTGTGCAGTAAGCAGTGGGGTGCACCAAGTCTTCAGCTGTCGGTCCCCTCAGTGTCAGTAAGTAAATGCATGTGTGTGGCCCCCAACAGGCATAAATGCCAACTCTTCCCAGGGACATGCCTTCTCTTGCAGCTCTTGACCTGTTCTCCCACTCAGGCAGAGGGTTTTTATAATATACATATATTATATATGACTATATATGACATATAACACCATATGTGAACTCCCTTGTGGAGTGGGCCTAAAATCCAACAGAAAGGTATTGGTTTTACCCAGGATATCTGTGCCACCATTGCACAGCCAGGCACACGCTGCTTAGTCTGTGGTATTTTAGCACACAGGGTCCATAGCTGAGCAGGAATGTTGATGGCTGTTCAACAACAGCCTTCACAGCCCCTTCTGGCATTATGAAAGCTAGCCAGCAGGGTGGGAGTTTCCATTTGGTTCCAACTTAATTTCTCCATGTCCTACAGTCCAAGTGCAATGTCTTCAGCAATGGGCTCTTACATCTAGTTCTGCCATACAACCAACAGCAATAGCCTGCATGGTTCTTGGAGCTTCAGGATTTCCTGGCCAATAATTCACAGGAGATAGACTACCCTTGTCACAGGGATTTTCATCCAACAAACTGATTACCTCCAGGAGTGTGTTTTTCCACTAATGTAGGGTACCATTTGGATTTAAACTCTTTACCTGTTTTAACAACCTCTTATTTATTTATTTTTAAAGTTTTCATTTCTAGGGATATTTTACCTGCATGTTTGCAGGCCAGAAAAAGGCATTGGATTCTTCTGGGACTATAGTTAAAGGCAGTAGTAAGCCACTATGTGGGTGCTGGGGATTGAACTCGGGTCTTCTGGAAGAGCAACCTGTGCTCTTAACCATGAAACATCTCTCCAGCCTTCCATTTTTCCTTTCAGTTATCCAAGCCTCAGCTGGGCTGTAAGGTAGGTAGAAGTACCATTACACCTGGTTGTCTTCATCCATGTTAGTGAAGTGGTTGCTTGTCACTATTTTTCTCCATGGACTTCCATACATAATGCCTGGTTGGCTGAGACCCATGAAAATGCTTGTAGGAGGCCTATGGCTATGTGTACACTGGAGAGAGAGTATTTTTCATGTTTCACTGATATCCTATTAAATCTACCCGCCAGTCTCTCCCAGGACAGACTGATTTATGTATGTGTCCATTTGTTAAGGCCATAATCAGGAACAGGCCTAGTGTTTAGAAAGCATGCAAAATAGCAGAATATTTCACAGGAATGGAGCAGCCTTAGCTATTAGAAATAACCTGTGTTGGCTTCCCAATGACCAGACTTTATATAGACCCAGTGGGCAGCTTCAAAGGGTACCTGAAAGGAAATGACCCATACTTTAGTCTACTGTGGGCTCCCTATTTGGGATGAGTAGACATGCGTGTAGCATTCCCCCCAGAAAAGCTTTGTCACCAACAGGAAGAAGAGAAGTCTGGCCCTGGCTGCTTCCCCACCCAGCTGGGCTCTCCCAGGCTTGCTCTTATACGCAGTCTCCAGAAGCTACCTCTTAAACCTTACACTTTCTGTGTCCCCAAGGCTCCTCTGCTTACCACGTGCCCCTGGCCTGGCTCAGACTAGGGACTTAGTCCTAATCTTGGGCCCAGTGGACCGCTGGAGTGCAGCTGGGGCAGGGAGCCATGGGGATGGGCACCTGTGGTGTGGTATCCTGGCCTCAGAAGGCTCCTTGACTGCCACTGTGCAGTGGTCGCCACTTCAAAAAAGAATGCTTGTGTGTCGCTGGTGTTCTCCTTCCTCTACAAGGTGGTGCAGGTAAGACCCCAGAGGTGGGACTTCCTCCCGGGGAGGGCTTTGGGGGTTGTAGCTCTCTATACCCAGAGATCCTAAGCCAGGAAGCCTCAGTCTCCTGCAGGTGAGAGTCTCTGGCCTTCATTGATTGCATCCCTACCCTAGACTAGAGGTAAAGGAAGCTAACAAGATGGGGAGACATGGCTGTGTAACCGTCCTGGCAGGAGGGTGCATAATGTGATACAGGCCCTGTGTCTAGACAGAGTAGGGGGCTGGGATCAGCTAGGTGCTGTGTAGGTGTGTGAAGTCTGATGCTAGTTAGTACATAGCTTTACCCAGGACACCTTTGGACTTAAGCAACCCCCAGATGCTGAGTCAACCTGTTTGGTGCTAGTATTAAGCAAGGGCTCCAGGGCTAGTCTGTATTTCCACTGAGTGCCTCTGGGGGTCAGGAACCCTTTTCTCTGTCTCTCCTCCGTCCTTTCTGGGTGGATGCGTCTTAGCCCAGAGTAGGAGATGGAGCAAGAGAACCCATTGTCTTTTTGGGAGAGCCTCTTGGTGGTTTCTTCCTGGGCAGGTCCACTGTGAACAACCTGGCTTTGCCCCCTCTGATTGGTGGAATATGATTGGGTTTGAGGCACATTTATCCCCAGAGCTGGCCTTTCCCTCTTGTGTGCTTCTGGTTAGTGTAAAGACCAGGTCCTTCATTAGCCTCCTAGCTATCCATCGAAATGGAGATGCTTGTCTACAGCCAGAGAGCCAATACTTTGTGGGGATAGGCAGCAGGCTTGAGGCAGAGGCAGGAATCACAGACCACAGAGGCCCTGGACAGCCAACGTGCTGGTACAGAGCCACTCCCGGCCAGTGCCTGTGGTCTGTAGTTCAGACCTTTGGGTTCAGGGTCTTTGCTATCACCCATGGGTGCAATCACTCCAGCTGGGGTGGCCTTTGGGTCTGGGCTGAGTCCTGCTCTACTGCACCTGGCCCAGGTCTTCTCCGAGTACTTTAAAGAGTTGGAGGAGGAGAGCATCCGAGACAACTTCGTCATCATCTATGAGCTGCTAGATGAACTCATGGACTTTGGCTACCCACAGACCACCGACAGCAAGATCCTGCAGGAGTGAGTACATGTGTCCCCCACCCCCAGTGTCTTAGTTGCCAGCCCAACAGAGCAGTCAGCTTGTTCCTTCTGCCCCAACTGTTTTTTTAGTTATTTTGACATAGGGTCCTGATCCTCCTATGGATCAGGGCTGAGAGGAGTAAGCCACGTGTCCTGTTTACTGGCACTGGACATGGGGTTCCTAACTCTGTGTTTGTTTGTGTGATGCTGGGATTCAGTCCTGCAGATGCTTACTGCAGACCCAAGGGCTGGTCTTGGGTTTCTACTGAGTGCCTCTGGGGTCAGGACCCTTTCCCACAGGTATACCTGTCTCTTCCACCCACACAAATGCAGTGTCCTTAATCAGAGCCCTGCCTTTGCTGACTGTACTGAACTGAGACAGTCTTTTGGAATCCCACCTGCAGAGGCAGAAACCAGCAGGCCCCATGCTACATTTTCCATCCCTCAGTGCGACCTGGAGTGCCAGCTCCCCACTTGACTAGGAGTCCAGGGAAGGCTGCAGCTCTGTTGTTCCGGTGGCACAGGGCTCAGTCCCTCCAGGTGCCCACAATGCTGAACACTTAATCCTCCATTCCCCACCCTACACCAGTGCCTTGCCTCAGAAATGAAGTGTCTTCAGCCCACTCGCTATAGCATGCATACTGTACCCCTCCTGGAGCCTGCTCATGTGAGGCTTCAAGTAGTTGGGCCTCGTCCTCTTCCTAGCTCCATCCCAATATCAGGGTGGAACAGTGTATGCATAACTGAGCAGTTTGGCCCCACAGGTACATCACTCAGGAAGGCCACAAGCTGGAAACGGGGGCCCCTAGGCCCCCAGCCACAGTCACCAATGCTGTGTCCTGGCGCTCAGAAGGCATCAAGTATCGGAAGAACGAAGTATTCCTGGACGTCATTGAGGCTGTCAACCTCTTGGTAGGCTGCCTTTTCTCTTCCTTTCCTAGCCTGTCATCTTTTCCAGGGGTAAAACTGAAACCCAGCAGAGTGTGTAGCCTGGGCCCTGGCAGGCGATAGCAGGGCTCAGCCTCAGCCAGCAGAGACTGCTCTCTCTGCATCAGCCTCACTCTTGGAATCTGTAGGGACAGCATGGTGGTCTCTCAGAGGACTAAGGTAGGGAACCTTAAGTTCCAGACCCTCCAGGGTCATACTGTCTCAGAATGACCCTGAGAGAAATAAAAGGGGGCTTCCCACAGCCTTCCTTTCTGGGTTTCATCCCGGTGGAAGAGAACTGACTCCTGCACTCTGTCCTGTGACTTTATAAGTGTGTGCACACACACACACACACATATACACACACACGCACACAAACACATACACACATACACACACACATACACATACACACACACATACACACACATACACATACACACACACATACACACACATACACACACACATATACATACACACACATACACATACACACACACACATACACACACATACACACACACACACACACACACAGAGTAAATAAATAAATACAATTTAATTTTAAAAATACAGGGCTCAGGAGATGGCTTAGTGAGCCAGGTTGCTACACCTCAAGCCTCATGACCTAAGTTCCATCCCCAGAGCTCTCATAAAAAGAGACATCCCCATAAACTTGTCCTCTGATCTCCACCTCAGTACACATCAGGTACACTCATATACAGTAATAACATTTTTAAGTGGAAAAATAGGTACAAGCAGAGCACTTGTGTACAAGCTTGAGTTCAAACCCTAACACTAGTGTGGAGGCTGGGCATGGTGGTATGCACTGTAGCCTCAGCATTGAGGGTGGGGACAGGAGGATCAACCCAGCCAAATGAGAGCTGTAGCTCAGTGAAAGACCTTGCCTCAGACAAAAGGTGGGACAACACAGAGGGCTTTTGGGAAGTGAGCCGGAAGACTGCAAGCTTGCAGTCGAGCCAGATGTGGTAGAAGTCACACCTCACATGGCTTCCACTGTCCCCAGGTCAGTGCCAATGGCAACGTGTTGCGCAGTGAGATCGTGGGTTCCATCAAGATGCGGGTCTTCCTCTCAGGCATGCCTGAGTTACGTCTGGGTCTCAATGACAAGGTCCTCTTCGACAACACCGGCCGTGAGTACCTAGGACAGTGCAGAAGCTGGTCAGTTTTGCTTCAGGGAGGTGACTTCACTTGACCCCAGTCAGAGAGCTGAGTGCATGCTTACCTGCTGGGACAGCCAGCTGCTTTCAAGTACCAGGGTTAAGAAAATGTCTTGGAGCCGGGCGTTGGTGGCGCACGCCTTTAATCCCAGCACTTGGGAGGCAGAGGCAAGTGGATTTCTGAGTTCAAGGATAGCCTGGTCTACAGAGTGAGTTCCAGGACAGCCAGGGCTACACAGAGAAACCCTGTCTCAAAAACAAAAACAAAACAAAAATTGAAAATGTCTTGGGTCTTTGAGACGGCTGATTAGGTAAAGGCATTGCTGCCAGGCCCCACAGCCTTACTTACTGTGATGTCTTGAGCCTACATGATAGAAGGAGATAGCCAGTTCCTGCAAGTTGTCCTCTGACTGTCACTTGTGCACTGCAGCACACACACTCTCCCATATACAGGGAACAAGATGTAACAGAGAGTCTCACGTTACTGCAGCTCAGTAAGTGGTTGGTGTTGACCCCCCAGCACCAAAAGAGACTGGGGGATCTGGCTGGTATGGTGGCATCTGCCCGTCATCACTCAGGACACTGAGGCAGGAAGATTTTGAGTTTGAGGCTGTCCTGGGCTACAGTATAAGACTGTGAGGAGGGTAGCAGAGAACCAAGGTTCTGAGCATTTAGATGTCATCAAAGTAGAGCCTCGCCCGATCCTCTGCCCCCTTCTCTTTGAGTAGGTTGTTGGGAGGTCACACTCCAAAGCTGGCCTCTTTCCGTGGTGAGGCTTCTAAATGGCAGAGCCTGGGCAGGTGGGCACGCCCAGGCTGCCATAGCATTGGGTTCCTGGGCCCTGACAGCGTCCTGGACTTACTAGCCATACCTGGGCCCTTTGTAGTGGGTGAATGGCTCCCACAGCCACTTAGCAAATGTGCCCTGACCTGTCACTGTCTGGCTGCTGAAGACTTGGCATGGCATAAGCAGGGCAGCCCAGGACCCATGCATCAGGCAGGCATGTGATGGAAGGAGGTGACGGGAGGCTGTCTAGGAACTGGCTTCTTGTGGATGCCTTGTGGGCATGGGCAGGGACTTGTAACCCCTGCCAGCCTCACCCATGCCGTGCATAGGAGGGAAGAGCAAGTCAGTGGAGCTGGAGGATGTGAAATTCCACCAGTGTGTGCGGCTGTCACGTTTTGAGAACGACCGCACCATCTCCTTCATCCCACCCGACGGAGAGTTTGAACTCATGTCCTACCGTCTCAACACCCATGTGAGTGTAGCAAGTTCCCAGGAAAGTTCAACACCAGTCCTCCCACATCCTCTGGGCACCTGCCTCCCAGCCCCCAAAGTGGGCGGAAACCTTGACCACCACTGGCTCCACCATGGTAGTCACCCTCTACTGGCATACACACTGGTCTCCTGGAAGAATGGGGCCTTGTCTGGCCTCAGTTTTCCCTCAGTAGCACAAGACAGGGTGAGATGCCAGCAGGTGTGAATGCCTTCTCCACACCCACAGGTGAAGCCTTTGATCTGGATTGAGTCCGTGATTGAGAAGCATTCCCACAGCCGCATTGAGTACATGGTCAAGGTTGGTGAAGGGTGGGCACCATGGAGGCCTAAGTTGAGTGTGGGTGGTGCCTGAAATAGTCAGAGTCTTTGGTGGATAATGGTGACACTGCCAGGCAGGAACTGTGTGGTCCTGGTAAGGTGGCGGGGGGGTGGCCAGACTCCCTTCCCTGCATCATCCAGAGCCTCTGCTTGGGGCCTCCTTGCAGGCCAAGAGCCAGTTCAAGCGGCGGTCAACAGCCAACAACGTAGAGATCCATATACCAGTCCCCAACGACGCTGATTCACCCAAGTTCAAGACTACAGTGGGGAGTGTCAAGTGGGTACCTGAAAACAGTGAGATCGTGTGGTCCATCAAGTCTTTCCCGGTGAGCCCCATATTTGCCAGATACCCCTAAATATCTCCCCAAAACCCCTCCCTCTGCCACCTCGGGGAAGTGTTTCCTTGCAGTGGAGGGGCAGTCCTGCTGCGTGGCATTCTGGTCCCAGGAACACAGGTTCAGTCCCTTTCTGCACCCTACAAGACTAGGGGAGGGCTGGTCATAGATCCATCCCAGGAGAGCTTTCCCTTGGTGCTGCAGCACAGCCACAGTGCACAGGGGTCTGCATACAGTAGGATGCCTGGTGCACCTCCGCCCTCATCATTGTCCTCACCCAAGAGGAAATAGTGAGAGCCACGGCTGCTTTCTTTCTACCCTTCCTGTGTATTGGAGATGATCCCAAGGCACCCCAAGCATGGTAGACTGTCTTACTGTGCACCCTGGCGTAAGGGCCTCACAGAGAGTTGGGGAGTATAGGTGGCAAGGATGGCCAAACTTAGGATAGATGCAGCCTGGCCCTGGTGGCCAGTATTGCACTTTCCCGGTTTTGTGCCAGCCTTTTGTCACATGGCACAGTGGCAAGCTCAGGTGAGTGTCCTGCATATTGCTGCAGCCCTTTTTAAGGCCAGGTAATACTCCACACCATGCCCCTCCCTTTTCACTGATAGGCACTCTTGGTGCACCCAAGTTCAGCTGCAGTGGGTGTGGTGCACAGGGCTCTCCTCCACACCCTGCTTCCTGTTCTCAGGCACACACCACAAGAGAGTGTCTGAATGGTTTGCCATTAGTAGTTAGAATTGTTTGAGGCTCTGCCATGGTGTTTTGTGTAGCAGTGGCACAGTGTCATTCCTGCCAGAGGTGCTTGAGGGTTCTGGCTTCTTGTCCGTCATGTTTTTGTTTTTGTCTTTGAGGTTGGGTCTTACTATGTAGCACTGTGTAGACCAGGCTGGCCTCAAACTCACAGAGATCCACCTGCCTCTGTATCCGGGTGCTGTGGTTAGAGGCGTGCTCCGGCATCCATCCTCGTGTTTCTTTGGTCTTTGATTTGTGACTGTGCACTCAAAGCATGGCTGCAGCTGCTGACCAGACCAGACCAGCCCGGTCACCCTCCCTCTGTCAGGTTCAGTGCTGATTCAGACATTTCTTCCAGCTCCACCCTAACTCTGTACCCAAGAAACCTACTGTGTAACTACAACACCATTTTCTACAACTTCTGTTTTCACATAAAAGTTGTTTTGTATTTTTATTTTGTAGGAACTTTGTTTGAAACAGGATCTCCCTGGATAGTCTCAGTAGCCCAAAATGACCTCAAACTCTTGCATTCCAGGCTGGCCTTGAACTTGCCACCGTCTTCCTGCCTTTCTGCCCTGAATGCTGAGATTGCCTGGCTCTCCCTGTGGGCAGGTCTTCTCTCTCCATCTCCCGTACTTAGTTGTTAGCTAGGAGTCAGAAGGCTGTTTGCTCCGGCTCCCATTAGATGTCATGGCGTCCTTTATGGCTGGGAGCTGATGCAGGGAAGCTGGGCTGTGGAGCCTAGCAGGAGCCAAGGCTCCTCCCTACTGCACCCCAGCTCCTAAGCATGGTCCTAGTCACAGCCACTGCGGCTGTCCCTAAGTGTGAGCTCAGGAAACCAAAGGCCATGTTATCCCAAGTATAATAGAGCTGGGGTGCCAGACAGAGGAGACAGCCAAGCCCAGGCCTGATGCTAGAGCAGGGCAGGGGTCTCAGCTAGTCCTGACTGGCCCCACTCTCAAGCTACCTCCAAGTTATTGCTGGGCTCCTGGGAACCTGCGCCTACCCAACCTCAGTGTCCTCCTTCTCCCTGGTGACAGTCCCCTTGGAGCTGTGCAGTGGGACACACCACTCTCCCTCCGCAGCCACCTATCCCTCTTCCTAGGAGTTGGCTCCTGGGCGCCATGAGCTAGCCTGAGCTAGCACATTGGTTGTGGGCGGGCAGCTGCCTGACTGCCTCCTGCATTGGCCCCCAGGGTGGCAAGGAGTACCTGATGCGGGCCCACTTTGGACTTCCCAGCGTGGAAGCTGAAGACAAGGAGGGCAAGCCGCCCATCAGCGTCAAGTTCGAGATCCCCTATTTCACTACCTCCGGCATTCAGGTATGAGTGTGCTGCCACTGCCGCCTGAGCCCACACGATCCCAGAGTCACAGCACAACCTCCAAACCCCCATTTTGGCATAGGGCCTGTTTCCTTGGAACCCCTCAAACTGTGACTGAGGGGAATATACTGCTCCCTTAAAGGCTCAAGGTCACCAGGCCTGGGTCTTGGCTGCCTCTGACAACCCCTCATGCTGTGCCAGGCCTGCCCCTTTGGCCTTGCCCATTGGATGAGGGGTGCTGGTGGGGGTGCAGCACACTCAAGGCCCTTGTGTCCAGGTGCGCTATCTGAAAATCATTGAGAAGAGCGGGTACCAGGCCCTGCCCTGGGTACGCTATATCACACAGAACGGAGGTGAGTGGCCACCTGGCTGGCAGGACCTACAAAGGTCTTTCTAGGCCGTGGCTTCCTACATGGAGCTGAGAGTGGGTGCCCTGGGTGTCTGTGTGGAGCTTGTGGGTGGGTCCCCTGGGTATCTGTGTGGAACTGAGAGTGGGTGCCCTGGGTGTCTGTGTGGAGCTGAGAGTGGGTGCCCTGGGTGTCTGTGTGGAGCTGAGAGTGGGTGCCCTGGGTGTCTGTGTGGAGCTGAGAGTGGGTGCCCTGGATGTCTGTGGAGCTGAGGGTGGGTGCCCTGGGTGTCTGTGTGGAGCTGCAGGTAGGTCCCCTGGATGTCTGTGGAGCTGAGGGTGGGTGCCCTGAGTGTCTGTGTGGAGCTGCAGGTAGGTCCCCTGGGTGTCTGTGGAGCTGAGGGTGGGTCCCCTGGGTGTCTGTGTGGAGCTGAGAGTGGGTGCCCTGAGTGTCTGTGGAGCTGAGGGTGGGTCCCCTGGGTGTCTGTGGAGCTGTGGGTGGGTCCCCTGGGTGTCTGTGTGGAGCTGAGGGTGGGTGCCCTGGGTGTCTGTGTGGAGCTGAGGGTGGGTGCCCTGGGTGTCTGTGTGGAGCTGAGGGTGGGTGCCCCATGTTTCTAGATTACCAGCTCCGGACCCAGTGAGAGGCCTCTGTAACCAGACCAGCCCACCCAGCCTCAAGGCACACCTGCCACACTCACCAAAACTGAAGCTGGAGGGTGGCCCTGGCCATGCAGCCACCCTCTCCTCAAGCCTGAGTGGACTCACACAGAACCCCTTCCCCGGTCCCATTCTGATCCAGGGTGGGAAGGAAGGGCCTGCCAGCCTCCCCCAGGGACAAACCAGCTGGAGCTGAGCTCCTGGTGCCTCATGACTGGCCACCCACCACCCTGTAGACGCCATCCCTGCCCACCTCCAGAGCCTCCTGTTGCCATTTTGCTGAGCATGTTGGTCATTGTCATTGTTGTCTGTGGCTGTCCCATCACCTTTCTTCAAGTGTCCTGTGCAGCTGCCATGCTGCACTTAGTGAGGGCAGCTGTCCCCTATCCACACTGGTCTATGTGCAGGATAATTGCTCTGCCTGGGCCAACTGTGCCTCCCTTGCCAGCGCTCGACCACATCAGTGTTTTTCCAGAAGGGCACATGGCCTCAGCCTTTGCCCCAAAGTTCCTGGGCAGGCACAGGCTACCCTCACTGTACAAGGCCTCGTTGTCCTCCACCCATGTGTATGTGACAGTTACATTAAAGTCCATTTGTTACATCTGCTGCCTGTCTTCTCTCTGTGTGCAGTGGTTCAGGCCCTACACAGGGACCCCGCATGACTTCCCTTACAGCAAAGCAGGCCTAGCAGTGACAGGACCACACTTCCCTTCCAAGGGACACTGGATAGAGTACCCTCTCAGGGTCTCTAGCATGCCTGTCATGCCTCTGCATAGTGGCTGTCCTCTACTGAAGCTATAGACTCCCACGTTCCCACCTGTCCAGGTATACGCTGGGCCCCCAAACTGGTGACTGATCTCCTATGGGCTTCGAAGTCCTGAGTTTCTGCATGGGTTGTCTGAGCTCTGACCCTCAGGACTCTCACTCTGTGACCTCTGGTCTCCTGCCTCTCCTATGTGGAGTGTGTCGTGCATACCTCACTTCCATAGCCACGTACAACCTTCCCAGTGCCCTAGCAGCCTCTCAGCCCTGCCTTACCAGCTCACAGGGGCTGCCAGTCCAGACTGCATCCTGCCACCCGTCACTCCACAGGTCTACAGCAGGCTATGGCTCTATGCAGCTCATTTTAATCCAGTCACCCAAAACCCACCCACATTGTCCTACACACATGAGGGATGCAGATGTGCAGGGCTCCAAGTTCCACCCTGCACACAAGCAAGAAGAAATGGCGGCTGAGAGGCAGAGGAGCAGCCCGGGTCATCAGAGGGAACAGAGATGCTGAAGCAGGCAGCAAAGCTGAGCACAGGTATCTCAGGACAGACACCAGGAGGCACAGATGGCTCGTAAGTCAGAGGAAGGCTGATCTGGAGTCCACCAGCCAATGCATGAGAATCAACGCTGGCCAGCAAGGTGGCACAGCACGTGAGAGAGCCTGCTGCTGGTCTGGGAACTTGACTTCAATCCTTAGTACCTACATGCTCCATGGGGAGAATCAGCTCCTAAAAGTTACCCTCTGAACGCCAGTGAGCTAGCACACACATTCAAAATAAAAAGGAACTAAGGTGTGGTGGCCTATGGCTGCGACTCTAGCACTTTGGAGGTTAAGGCAAGAGGATCATAATACCCTGTCTCCGAAAATGAGAAGTGGGTGCAGGGGCTAGAGAGATGGCTCAGCAGTTAGGAGCACTGGCTGATCTTGCAAAGGACCAGGGTTCTATTCCCAGCATCCATATGGAGTTAATATGGCACCCTCTTCTGGCCTCTGAGGGGGCTGTGTGCACTCAGCACACAACTATATATACAGGCAAAACATCCATATCTATAAAAATAAATTAGAGCCAGGCAGTGGTGGCATATACCTTTAATCCCAGCACTTGGGAGGCAGAGGCAGGCAGATTTCTGAGTTCGAGGCCAGCCTGGTCTACAGAGTGAGTTCCAGGACAGCCAGGGCTACACAGAGAAACCTGTCTCAAAAAAACCATAAATAAGTAAATAAATAAGTAAATAAATTAGAGAGGTAAAGATTTATTATTTATGCATTCATTTGTGAGTGTGCTAGGTACATATGTGTGTGGATTGCCCAGAGAGGCCAGAAGAGGGTGTTGGATGGCCCAGACAAACAGAGTTACAGGGGTGTGAGCCAAGATGGTCCTGGGAACCATTTTGAGAACAGAATATGCTCTTAACTACTGAGCTGGCTCCCCAACCCCATAAAAATAAATCTTTTTTAAAAAGTTGGCATCTGAGCTGGGCAGTGGTGGTATGTAACTTTAATTTTTTTCAAAATCCTTTTTT
>NW_022196905.1:211126559-211132699 GCF_008632895.1 Mastomys coucha
CCAGGCTGGCCTCGAAGTCAGAAATCTGCCTGCCTCTGCCTCCCAAGTGCTGGGATTAAAGGCATGTGCCACCACCTCCCGACTCAAGATCTATTATTAATGATGGTTCTTAAACACTTTAACCTCCCTTTTAGCCCACCACCCACCAGAGGTAAAGAGAAAGAAAGAATACAGGAGAAGTACACCTGTTTAGAAATGGTTCTTTAGAGCAACTCCCGTCTCTGCTGTCTGGAAATCAGTAGTTCAGTTCACAGCTTAACAGCAGCAGCTTGATCCACTTGCAAACACTTCACAGATACACCAGCAGTCCAGCTCAGTAGAGTCAGGATAGCAAATCAGCAGGGGTAGCACTACCTAGCAGAGACAGCCAGGCCTCCACCTCTGTGTGAGTCAGCAGAAAGGACCAGGAGGAACACCAGGAGAAGTTCAACCCTGTGCCTCTTGCAGCAAAGTGAAGATCAGCGAAGACAAGAGACCAACAAGCCTTGCACAGGAAGCTCTACCAGCCAGCCAAGCCCAGCCTCATCACCGTCTGCGGAGTCCTGTTTATACTTCCTTCAAACATCACATGTCCTCCATGGGTCTTGCCTCTGCATGTGCATCTGTCTCAGCTGACATGACCTTGACCAATCAGACCGTGGAAGCAGCATGAATCCCACCACCACAAGTGTTGTTTCTCTCTGTGGAGTCCCAACAAATGGAGCTCAGCTATACACTGTAAGGCAGACCAATACATGCTTGTAGTTATTGAAGAATCCTTCATTACATGTCCTTTTACCTGCTTGCTTTAGCAGAACATCCTTTCACCTGTGTCTGCTTCAGCCAAAAGTTCTTTCATGAGTCTGCCTTAGCGAAACACCATCCAATAAGACTGACTTTCTGAAGAACTCTTTAAGTTTCCACTTCAGCAGTGCACACCTTTGATCCCAGCATTCAAGAGACAGAGACAAGTGGATCTCTCTAAGTTCAAGGCCAGCCTGGTCTACAGAGTGAATTCCAGAACAGCCGGGGCTACACAGAGAAACCCTGTCTCAAAAAGCTACTTCCCTCCCTTCCTCTCCCATCTATCTCTCCCTCCCTGCTTCCCTCCCTCTCTCTCCCATCTATCTCTCTCTCTCCCCTCTCTCTCTCTCTCTCTCTCTCTCTCTCTCTCTCTCTCTCTCTCTCTCTCTCTCTCTCTCTCTCTCTCTCTAGCTCTGGACTCTGTCCCCACACTGCTAAGTTCCCAGTGGGGGAAGTTTGCTTCACTTTTCCCTCCTGCCCTGAGATGACATAGGAAAATGCCAGAAAACATGACAGGCTCCAGAACTGCAAAGTGTTCTTTTGTTGTTATTGCTTTAGATTGTTTTGAGACAGTGTCTCTCTACATAGCCTGGCTTTCCTGGAACTCACTGTGAAGACCAGGCTGGCCTTGAACTCACTAAGCAATCCTGCTTCTGCCTCCTGAGTGGGGGGACTAAAGTGTGTGCCACCACTCAGCTCACTGTCTGGTTTGAAGTTTGTTTGTTCTTTTATGTATTTGGTGCAGAGGTCAGAGGACAGCTAGCACATGAGTCCAAGAATTAGACTCAAGTAGGCAGGCTGGGTAATACCTTTACCCACTGTGCCATCTCACTGGCCATTTTTAAAAGTTATTACATTTATTCACCCATCTTTACAGTTACACTTTGGTAAAACACAAAATGAGAAAAATGCTAAAGGCATGAGGTTGGGGAATTCTTTAAGGCAGCCAGAGAAAAAAATATACATGACCTTCAAAATTCAGACAGACAGGCTTTTCAAAGAAGTGGGAGAGAGCTGAGTGACATTTCCAGCCAACTTAGGGAAAGCCCCGGCTCCAGTTACACACTTAAGTGTCCCCAGACAGACAGCCTCCTGTGGCAGGCACCTGTCAAGCATGCATGGGGCTCTCTGGGTTGCAACTTCAGCACTATCAAAGTAAAAACCATGGCTGGTGTCCAGGTGCACACACACTATACATGCCCCCCTCCCAAGGCACAAAATGAGCACATTTGGCATGACCTAAGGCCGCTTTTAATAAGATTGTAATTGTAATCATCCCCCTCTATCGGCAGCTTACCATGGCTCCCAAGTGTCCTGGGAGGAAAGGCCTCACTGCCTCAGTGCTGGCCCACTCTGTCCCCACACTGCCCCTGCCCTCCTCTGTCCCCAGGACACAGCCACTTCTTGACTTGCATGACAGAAATCCTCCGTAACCTTTCCTATCCACTCCAGCTTGTCTCTCACACTCCGCTGTTCCTGGTTCCACAGTTGCCTGTGTCCCCAAGGCCTGCCTACCTACCCAGGAGTTGTCACTGCCCCGTCCCCAGGAAGAAGGGTGTATTCCTTCTATCTTTGGCAACTGCAGACTTGTCCCTGGCACTCTTCCAACTGTGACCACTAGAGGGCAGACTCGGGTTAGAAATAGCTATCCACAACAGAAGGCGGCAGGACAAACTGGAGACTCAGGGCCTGCGGACAGGGTAATTTGTCCTTGTTTTATGTTTTGTCTGCAGCCATGTATGTGCACCACCACCTTCGAGCCTATGAATGGTTGTGTTAACCAAACCCCACACCCTGCAAGAATAGCCAGTCCTCTTAACTACTGAGTTCCCTTGTAGGTCTTTTGTTAATTTGAGGCAGGGTTTCATGAAGCTGGCCTAGGTTAGCCTCACATTTTCTTATGTAGCCAAGAATGACCTTGAACCAGGATCCTCTTACCGCCACCTCGAAAGCGCTGGAGTGGTGGAGTTACAGGCGTAGGCCAGGCAAGACAGGGCGCATGTGGCACCAAGCCACAGTTATGTTTTTAAGTAGAAATTCAGGTACCATGTAGCTGACAACTTAATTTTAATTATTTGGGGTAGTGGTTCTCAACTCTCTTAAGACTGTGACCCTTAAATACAGTCCATCATGATCTGGTGATCCCGACTTTTCATCGCTTCTTCATAACTGTATTTTTGCTACCGTTATGAATCATAATATAATATTTTTGGAGATGGAGGTTTACCAAGAGGGTTGGGATCCACAGGCTGGGAACCACTGATTTAGGACACGCTCTCAGGTGTGGCGTGGCCATCACCTTCACCTCCTCTGAGGCTCATTCTGAGGACTCTCCTGCCTCTGCTCCTGGCTGCAGGAGTGTCAGGATTAGAGACGGCGCTGCTGGTCCTTGGGTCCTGGGGATCCAGGCTCTGGTTGTCTCTCCTGCACAGCAAGCACTTTAGTCACTGAAGAGCCTTTCAGGCTCCCAGATTGTTTTTGAATTCAGTGGCACTCAAAACAGTGGTTATACTGTGTGGCTCTCTTCCTACCCAGCCGCCATCAGCCCTAGGCCATTCCCCATGCGCTTTCCTTGCACCCTGCAAGCCACTGAATTGCTACAGTCTGTATGGATTGGCCCCGGGCTCGACACCTCACATGAATGAGATCACACACTCTGGGCCCTCCCAGATCTGGCTGCTGTTTCATACTCACTGCGCACAGGTCGATGCTTCGTCCTTTTTGTGGCTGAGTAATAATCCATTGTATGAACATGTCTCGTCACTCATCTGCTGACAGGCACATAAGTCATTCCCACCTTGCAGACGCTGCACTTATACTATGGAGCCCATGCACAGAGAACAGTTTGCACATCGGTCTTCAGTTCTTTTAAGCAGATTTCCCAAGAAGTGGAATTGCTGGGACGTGTTGTAATTCATTTTGTTCCCTGAGGAATTCTGCTGTTTTCATTATAAAACCCTTTCTCTTGGCAAGATAGAAAGGTTGTATCGTGAAATTTCTTGCAAATTCCTTGCAAGGCACACACACTTTCTCCTACCTACCACAGGGTGGAGCTCCTGCTCAACAGCTCCACCCCTCCCCTTGCACACTGCCCCACACTACTCACCCTCCTAGACTGTCTCCCAGCCTCTCACTGAGGGCGTCTAGGCAGGAGCGCTACTCCTGAGCCACACACCAGCTCAAGTATACCTTAACTGTGTATCTGATTCATTGCTCATCACTGCATGTGCCCAGATCCACACGAACCATTCCCATATGCCCTTGATTTGGGTCATCCTCCCCATAAAGAAAATTTATGATTCTGTCCATTAAAAGTACTAGCTAGAGGGCTGGGGAGATGACTCAAGGGATTAAGAGCACTGGCTGCTCTTCCAGAGGACCCAGGTTCAATTTCCAGCAATCGCATAGCAGCTCACAACTGTCTATAGCTCCAGTTCCAGGAGATGTGACACCTTCACACAGACGTACATGCAGGAAAACACACACACACACACACACACACACACACACACACACACACACAAACACCAATGCACATAAAAAATTTAAAAGTACTGGCTAGTTTGAGTTGTTTAAGAATTTACCTTGCTAGGCAGTGGTGGCGCAAGCCTTTAATCCCAGCACTTGGGAGACAGAGGCAGGTGGATTTCTGAGTTCAAGGCCAGCCTGATCTATAGAGTGAGTTCCAGGACAGCCAGAGAAACCTTGTCTCGAAAAACCAAACCAAACAAACAAACAAACCTTGCCAGGTGTGACACATGCCTTTAATCATAGCACTCAGGAGGCAGAGATAGATAAATCTCTGTGAGTTCGAGGCCAGCCTGGTCTATAAAGCAAGTCCCAGTACGGTCAGGGCTACACAGAGAAACCCTGTCTCAAACCTCCTGTTTCCCCCCACACAAAAGATTTTACTTTATTATTTGTTTGCTTGTACGCATATGAGAGTCCACAGAGGCCAGGAGATCATGTCAGATTCCTGAAGCTGGAGTTTTAGGCAGTTGTGAGCTGTCCTACATGGGTATTGGGAGCTATCTGGTCCTCGGAGGGAGCAGTGTGCACCCTTAGCCGCGTGCCATCTCTGCAATCCATTAGCCGCCGTGCCATCTCTGCCACCGTGCCATCTCTGCAGTTCCTTAGCCGCCATGCCATCTCCTCAGTCCCTTAGCCACCGTGCCATCTCTGCCACCGTGCCATCTCCGCAGTTCCTTAGCCACCATGCCATCTCCGCAGTCCCTTAGCCGCCATGCCATCTCTGCCGCCGTGCCATCTCTGCCACCGTGCCATCTCCACAGTTCCTTAGCCGCCATGCCATCTCCGCAGTCCCTTAGCCGCCGTGCCATCTCTGCCACCGTGCCATCTCTGCAGTTCCTTAGCCGCCATGCTATCTCCACAGTCCCTTAGCCGCCGTGCCATCTCCGCAGTCCCTTAGCCGCCATGCCATCTCCGCAGTTGCTACCAGTTGTTTTTGTGACTCGTGTCTTTGAACGTCAGTGTTAGCAGTATCAGAGGATTCAGCGGGTGACGTTTTCTACCTAAGCGCTTTCGTGCAGCGTTTGCCCTGCTCCTGCTAACCTGCATGCAGCGGACCCCTTCCCCGTTTGTCCTTACCTGCTATTTTACCTGAGCTCTTGGGCACAAAGCCATTTCAGGCATGCACCGTGGCAGATGTGTAGTGAGTGTCCAGCAGAGTTGTTGAGCTCATAGGTGAAACCTAAGCTCAGGTTAACGGATGCTGCAATTTCCCAAGCTGGTAAGCTTTTCTTGCACAGCAGTGAGGGAGAATGTTCCAGTTGCTCTGCGCCCTTTCCAACACTTAGTGATATCAAGCTTTGGTTGTAGCCCTGCCAGTGGGACCAGCTCATACAGGGTACAAGCACTCTGCTGTACCTAAGAAGAGCAACTCAGTGGGAACTGACCACATCTGTCTCCTTGAACCATACCAACTCCCGAGGCTTAACAACCACCTTTACCTCTGTGCCCTAAAGTTTTACATTTGCATGTGTGAATTGTGCATATTAAATTCCATTCTGTTGTTTTCATACATGCATGGGATGTATTTTGATCGTGTTCTCCCCCCATTATCTCCTATCCCACTTCCACACCCACTCATCTCTTTTCTGTTCCCAACTAGTCTTCTTGTTTCTACTCCTCCTCCTCCTGCTCCTCCTCCTCCTGCTGCTCCTCCTCCTTCTCCTGTTCCTCCTCCTTCTCCTCCTGCTCTTCCTCCTCCTCCTCCTTCTCCTGCTCCTCCTCCTTCTCCTGCTCCTCCTCCTTCTCCTGATCCTCCTCCTCCTCCTGCTCCTCCTCCTGCTGCTCCTCCTCCTCCTGCTCCTCCTCCTGCTGCTCCTCCTCCTCCT
>NW_022196905.1:211132883-211150951 GCF_008632895.1 Mastomys coucha
CTCCTGCTGCTCCTCCTCCTCCTGCTGTTGCTCCTCCTCCTTCTCCTGCTCCTCCTCCTTCTCCTGCTGCTCCTCCTCCTTCTCCTCCTCCTGCTGCTCTTCTTCCTGTGGCTCCTCCTCCTGCTGCTCCTCCTCCTTCTGCTGCTCCTCCTCCTGTTCCTCTTTCTACTGCTTCTCCACCTCCAGCTGCTCCTCCTCCTTCTCCTCCTTCTACCGCTGCTCCTTTCCTGTGGCTCCTCCTCCTGCTGCTCCTCCTCCTGCTGCTCCTCCTCCTGCTGCTGCTCCTCCTCCTGCTCCTCTTTCTACTGCTGCTCCTCCTTCTGCTGCTGCTCCTCCTGATTCTCCTTCTGCTGCTGCTCCTCCTGCTGCTGCTCCACCTCCTTCTGCTTCTCCTCCTCCTCCTCCTCCTCCTCCTCTTCTTGATCACTCAATGAGTTTCATGATGGCAAATGCAGGGTGTGGTGTAGAGGTGCTCAAGGTAGCCAGTGGCTACACTACTAAAGAAATTATCTTTCCCAAAAGGTAAGAGAGGTGCTGGAGTCATGAGCACTTGCTGTGCAAGCATGTGCACCCATGATCTTTGATATGAATACCCATGTAACAAACTGGGAGTCCCACAAATGCCTGTAACCCCTACATCAAGGAGGGCAAGAAGGTCAGTGGGGCTTGCTGACTGACAGCATTCCAAAAAAAAAAAAAAAAAAAAAAAAAAAAAAAAAACCAGTCTAGGTTCAGGAAGTGGCTGCCTCAAAGGAGTAAGGCAGACGGTGATAGGGAGTGATCGTTGACGTACTTCTACGGCCTCTGTGCATGCAGTTGCACATATCTGAGCACTCTCTCTCACACACACACACACACACTGAGTCCAACAGGCAACAGCTCTCAAGATGTCCACGAGAGCAGAGCAGGAGATACCACAGGCCCTGAGTCCCGCCCTTCCCTGCACTGGCTCCATGCCTTGGATCCGCTTGCCCTCTTGTTTCCCACCCAAATAGCTTCCAAGAGAAACAGGTTGCACCTGGGACAGCTTCCCAGATGCTTGGCTGCATCAGCCGAACCACAGGAAGGATTTGTGGGAGGTCACATGGCCATGCTCGCAATCCCTCTACCACCTCCTCCCCCCCCCACACACACACACAGGAGGGAGAGCTAGGCACAAGGGTGCTGGAGCCTGCTGCACCTGACTGCCACCCTGACTCGGCTGCTTGCTAGCATCTGAGCCTCCATACCCCGCCGTATCCTGGGAAATGGGCTCAGGAGGGAACTGTGATGGGATTGAGGGATGCATGCAGGAAGTCAGCCAAAATCTCCAGATGAGAGAACCCCAGAATTCCTCCATGGTTATGTAGAATTCTGCCCTGAGCCCATCCCCGTTACACACTGGAAAATCCATACTTAGTGGGCTGGGATGGCTCCATAGCAAGAGGGCTTTCTATGAAAGCACGAGGACCTGAGTTCAGATCCCACAGCCCTTGTAAAAAGCTGGCCATGGCTGCATGCCTGTGACTCAGCAACTGGGGCTTGCTGCATTCCAGTCCAGCCCCAGGTTCGGTGGGACTCTGACTCAAGAATAAGGTGGAGAGTGACAGAAGATCCATGGCATCCACGTGCATACACCACTCACACATGTACACCTAGATAAAGAAAATGTGGATAAGCCAGTACACATACATAGAAATACGTGCTGTGGTTCTGGGGAACAGAGTCAAACTATGTAGCCTAGGTTGGCCACAAACTTGAATGGATCTTGTACCTCAGTGTCATGGTGCTAGAGTTACAGATGTGCGCCATCACACATGGCTTTAATTTTTTTTTTTTTAAGTAAGGGTCTCATGCAGTCAGGCTGCCCTCCAACCTGTCAAGTAGTAAAGGTAACATGGAGTCCTGATCTCCCAGTCTCACTTCCTCCGTGCCAAGGTGACAGGTGACTGCCACCAACCACACCTAGTTTACATGGTGCTAGGAATGAACCCAGGGCATCAAGCATGTTAACTGAGCTACAAGTACCCTAACAACTAAGCTACAACCTCAGCACATCAAAATAGTTTTTTTTGTTTTTTGTTTTTGTTTGTTTGGTTGGTTTTTGTTTGGTTTTTGGAGACAGGGTTTCTCTATGTAGTCCTGGCTGTCCTGGAACTCACTCTGTACACCAGGCTGGCCTCGAACTCAGAAATCCGCCCGCCTCTGCCTCCCAAGTGCTGGGACTAAAGGCGTGCACCACCACTGCCCTGCCCATCAAGCTATTTTAATTGATTTTAAATCCACATGGCATACATTGGTGAAATGTACAATTCAGCAGTAAATGTAGTACAACTATCACTTCTACTAAGTTCCAGAACACTGTTTACCCAGAAGGAAAACCCACATCCAACAGCAGTCTTAGGCCACTCACTCCCTCAGCCCCTGGCAGCCTGTGTCAGTCTGGATTGATCTGGGTACTGTATGGCAGTGGGATAACAAGCTGTGGGGCCTTCTGTGCCTGGCTCTGCCACTTAGTGTCTTGTCGTCAGGGTCTGTCCTCGTGGCAATGTGTGTCAGAGCTCTGCTCCTTTTCAAGGCTGAATAATATTCCACAGTGTAGATAGGTCCCATTGTGCTGGCCATGAACCTCCATTGACAAATACTTGTTTAAACATTTCTCTTTTTTACTCGTGTGTGTGTGTGTGTGTGTGTGTGTGTGTGTGTGTGTGTGTGTGTAGTATTTATGTAGGTCAAAAGACAGTTTGCAGGCAGCTCTCCTTCCTCCACGTGGTTCCTTTGATGGCAAGTGCCCGGTCCGGCCCATACACACAAATGCCCTGAAGGATTTTTTGTTTGTTTGTTTGTTTGTTTGTTTTTGTTTTTCGAGACCGGGTTTCTCTGTGTAGCCCTGGCTGTCCTGGAACTCACTCTGTAGACCAGGCTGGCCTCGAACTCAGAAATCTGCCTGCCTCTATTTCCCAAGTGCTGGGATTAAAGGCATGCGCCACCACCGCCCAGAGCCCTGAAGGATTTTATGAGCTATAGGGAGAAGATGAGACACTATTTCCAGTGAAGGTTGTCACTGTGTCACTCATGCATGACTTTAATGTTTCAGTGAATTCGGAGCAATGAATTTCCTTTCTGATCACCCACACATGCAAATGTGTACATGCACACATACAGGGAGACATGTGTTGAGTGTCATTTATGCATTTGTAATAAAAAACACTTAAGGGTGGGATGTGCTGAAACAGGCCTTCAGTCCCAGCACTAGGGAGGCAGAGACATGGGCAGAGGCAGGTGGATCTCTATGAGTTCAAGGCCAGCCTGAACTGAGAGCAAAGGACAAATTGAGGGCAAGGACAGCCAAGGCTACACAGAGAAACCCTGTCTCAAGAAAACAAAAGAGGAAAAAAAACCCAGTTTTTAAAATACATGAACAATATTCTGAGCCTGGTGATGTGGCATGTGCCGGCACTGGGGAGGCTGAGGCAGGAGACTGGCTTCAGTCCAGCTTGGGCCATAGAACAAGGCCCTAGGTCAAAACCACAACCACAACAATAGCAAAGGAATTCTGTCTTGGTCAGTGAGGGCAGAAGGGGAAAAAAATCAGATTTCCAGGGGGCGAGAAGGCTCAGGGAGTGCTTGCTGCCAAGCCTTAGGGCCACGACCCACATGGTGGAAGAAGAGAACTGACTTTCCCAAGTTGCCCCGTGACTTCTCCATGTACACTGTGGCATATGCACATGCACTCACACAAATTTTAAAAATTTAAAAAAAGGGGTGGGGTGGGGATTTAACTCAGTGGTAGAGCGTTTGCCTAGCAAGCGCAAAGCCCTGGGTTTGGTCCTCAGCTCTGGAAAAAAATAAAATTAAAAAAAGAGAGAGAGAGAGAACTTTAAAGAATCAGCCTTTCGGACTTAAAGCTCCATTTTGTAACCTCCATTTCCTCTCCTGGGGAATGGGGACAGTAGAAGCCTGAGTCTGAACATTTGCACATGTGTCTCTTTAGCCTGGTCACCCCTTCCAAGCGATCTTCCTGGGGAACTTCCTTGAAACCTCACCTGCTGTGTCCCTCCTCCAGATGCTTTTGTGTTCTTGCCCTCCCTGTGGCAGAGCCCTGAGGCCTCAGGGCCGGGGACATCTGTGTGCCCCCGGACTTGGAGCCCCTTGATGGACACAGGGATTGGAGACTGGCGAAAGCAGAGACAGCCAGAGCTCAGCTCCATAGCAGCGGAACTCCAAATACAATGTTCTTTCCCAAAATCTGTGCACACTCACGCTAGTGCCCAGCCACAGTCATCTGGGCCCTGCCCCCTCCCCATCCTCACAGACCCTGCCAGGGCCAGGACAGCCTGTCCCCTGAGTGTCCCCCAGGTCACAGATAAGGCTGCCAGTGGGCTATCAGCAGGAAACATCTTAGCAAGCAGGAAACCACGAAGTGAAGCCAACTGCGCCCGCGCCGAGCTCAGCCTATCCTTGGCCTGATATTTTGGGAGCCGCTATTTAAGCCCGACTCGGCTCCTGCCGGACTGTTCTTCGGGGTTGGAAGGAGGCTCCATTTCCACATCCCTCATAAGCCTGAGGCCAGAGATATGAGGATCAGGATCACAGATCACAGAGACCCTCTAGAGAGACACAGCCTCCTCTCTGGCCGCTGGGCAGCCCAAGCACAAGGCTTCACCTCTCTGGGCCAGTTTCCCCCTTCACAGCTTGGATTCTGTCCTAAATGAAAAAACCGAGCAGGAGGCCAGGTCATGTCTGAATCAGCCTGTGAGAGAGACATGTTCAAGTGAAAGCAAGGCCGGAGCTGGAGAGCTGGCGGCTCAGCCGCTAGGAGCACTTGCAGAGTACCTGGGCTCAGTTCCCAGCACCCACACGGCACCCTCACAATCATCTGAGACTCTGCTCCAGCAGATCTGACCCCCTCTAAGCTGTGCAGGCAGAAGGTATAGATGCGGTGCACATACATGCAGGCAAACACACACACACACACACACACACACACTATAAAATAAATAAAAATCGGGGTGTATGCTGGATGGTGGTGGTAGGTAGACCTCTGTGAGTTCGAGACCAGCCTGGTTTACAGAGTGAGTTCCAGAACAGCCAGGGCTACATAGTGAGACCCCATCTCAAAACACCACCACCACCACCACCACCAACAACAACAACAACAAAATGGTATGGAGGGGTGGTATAGTGATCAAGAGCAAACGCAGAGTTGAGAGTTCAGTTCCCAGCACCCAGATCAAGAGGCTCACAACTGCCCCTGGGCTCTGAGGGCACCTGCACTCACTCATGTGCACAAACCCACTCACAGATACATGTACACAACTAAAAATTAAAAATTAATGAATAGACTAATAGCCAGGGCCTCCTACTGAAGCTCAGTTGGCAGAGTTCTCACCCAGCATTCGTAAAAGCCTGAATTCCACTCCCAGCATAAACACAGCATTCCAGGTGTGGAGACAGGAATTTATAGCTCAACATGATCCTTAGGGGCTGGAGAGACGGCTCAGTGGTTAAGAGCACTGACTGCTCTTCCAGAGGTCCTGAGTTCAATTCCCAGGAACCACATGGTGGCTCACAACCATCTGTAATGGGATCTGATGCCTCTTCTGGTGTATATGAAGACAGCTACAGTGTACTCATATATATAATATGCTCATATATGTGTGTGTGTATACATACATGTATATATGTATACACACATACATGAAATAAATCTTTAAAAAAAAACATGATCCTTAGTTACACATTGAGTTTGGGGCTAGCCTGAGCTACATAAGACCCCATGTCATGAAAGGGGAAAAAATGAACAGGTGTGTTCCTCACACCTGCTATCTCAACATTTAGAAGGCTGAGGCAGGAGGATTGCAAAAATTTTTTGAAAGCAGCTTTGGCTGCATAATGAAATCCAGGCCAGTTTGGGCTACGGAGTGAAACCTTACCTGAGAAAGGAAACACACCCCAAAACAAAAGGAGGGGGCAACAAAATGGCTCATGGAACGGAGGCACTTGCCACTTACAATTAGGGCTGGATACCCAGGTCCTGTGTCCTGCAAGCTGTCCACTGGCTTATATAAACACAATTCAATAAAGCAAATAAATGTGCTCTTTAAAAGTAAGAAGATAGAGAAATCTAGGCATGGTGGCACATACATTTGATCTCTGCGTGCTCAGAGGCAGAAGCAAGGGAAATTTTGTGAGTTCCAGGCCAGCCAGGGCTACAGAGTGAGTTCCAGGACAGCCAGAGCTATACAGAGAAACCCTGTCTCGAAAAACCGAAAAAAAAAAAAAAAAAAAAAAAAAAAAAAAAAAAAAAAGATTCTGCTGTAATTACTTTCATCTTCCAGACTTGCAAATGGAGGCCCAGAGTAGGGAAGACACTATCCTGGGGCCACACAGCAGCCTAGAGGCCCTGGCCACCACAGCCTAGTCTGTTACATGGCTAGCCAGCTAGAAGCAGGGTTGGGATTCGAACTCAGTTCCACCTACCCTACGGCCTCCAGGTGGAGCACCTACCCAAACTACCAGGTCCCTTTGACAAGCGCTTTTCTCCCCAGGCTAGTAAAAGTGAAAAGTAGAAGTGAGACCGAGGCCCAAGCTCTTCAGTCTGTGCGGCCCCTGCTCAGAGCCAGGCAGAGGCAAGCGAAGGACGCCAAGCGTGGCTATGTAAAGCGGGCACTGGCACCTGCCGGACGGGTGCTGAAGCAAGCACTGTGGCCCCCGCTCGGGCAGCTGCAGCCACCCAAAGGGAACGGCTGTGCCAGATATAACTCGGCCAGACCCCACCCAGAGGACAGCTCCCAGCCCGTGCCTGAAAAGTCACTCTGGGCCAAAGACTCTTGGTGGGTTACTAGTCTGTGGCAGGCCTCAGGGTGACCACGTGTCCCTCGATGTCTGTAAGCCCGGGTGAGGAAAAGGAGTCGGAGCTTCTCTTGTCTGAGGCCACCGAGTCAAAGACCTGCAGCCCGAGCTCCCTCATCAGGGCTGGCCTCCGTGTGAGGAGGCCCCTTACCACCCAGGGACCCGGGTGCACAGCTTTGAAACCTCGGGCTGGTGAAAGCTGCAGCCACTACCGTGTTGCGCAAGCCAGTCCCAGGAGACTTGGACCTGGGCAGCCCTCTGGTTAAATGCGCTAATGCCTCCAGGACCTTCCCCCTGGGCAGTACTTAGAGAGACCCTGCCTCAGTACATCACATGTGCCTGTTGCCCTTCTAGCTCCCACCCACATCTCCAGCCTCATCAGATGTCTACAGATTACCTCGGGGTCTCAGCTACCAACTGCAGCCCTTCCCCAACCCCTCCCTTGCCCCTCTCCCTCCCTTCCCATTCTCAGCCCTCCCCACTTTTAATTTAACTAATTATCAATTAATTAGCGTAACAATGTATTTTAATTGCCTGTGTGCACGTGTAGGGCCTGTAGTGTTGATGGATGGCCCTGGAACGGGGCTAACGAGGTTGTGTTTGGACCACGTGAGTTCCAGGATCCTAACTCAGGTCCTCTGCAGGCACAGGCAGTGATTTTACCCACAGAGGCATGTCTCTAGACCTTTGTTTAATTTAAAAATTATGTTTATTTCTTAGTTGTCAGTGGACACGGGTCGGGGGGGCGGATCAGAGGACTACTTGTAAGAAGTGTTTTTTTCCTACTTGTAGGAATTGGTTCTGAAGGTTGAACAGGTCATAGAGCTTGGCAACAAGATCCTTTACCAGACTGGGCCACAGCCCGGGCCCTGATCTTGACTCCAGATCTTCTTTCGTCATTCCCTAGGCTGGGATCACCAACATGTGTGCCACACCCAGCTGATGTAGTACTGGGGTGGGACCTGGGCCTGGTTCATGTATTCGGAGCACCCCATCAACAGAGCTACAACTGCATACACATCAAACCTTTTTGAGTCAGGTATGCTCAAACCTCTGCAGCTCAGACTGCTAGACCTTGTAATCTTCCCGCCTCGCCTTCTCAGACTCTGGTCACGGTCACGGCAGGCAGCTATCTTTCTCCTGTCACTTTGAAATGGGGTGGGGAGGAGGGGCGGAGCAGACGGATGGCAGCAGGAGTCTGGGAGAGACCACTATCAAGAATATAGACCAAGCCAGCCTGGAACTCACAGAGATCCACCTGCCTCTGTCTGCCAGGATGGGGATTGAAGGTGTGCACCATCATACCCGGCTACAGAGGGTATATTAAAGGCCTTCCAGTACCAGGAACTGAGACATCCACAACCAAGTGAAGAGCATCATCCTATTTCCCAAAGGGGAAACTGAGGCTCAACAAAGCCAGACTGCAAGGTTACAGTAGAGGGGCCCCTGGCTGACTCTGTATAATCTTGTCTTCTCCTCCTCTTTGTGTCTGGAGGAAGCACTGTGTCACAGTGGACTCCCATCCTAGGGAGACAGTGGGTGGGAAGGGCCTGGAGAGCACACCTTCAGCACCCCCATAGGTGGCGCTCACTGAGCCACGAGTCTCCTGCATGTTTGCACAGCAAGCTCCGCTGAGATGCCAGGCAGCGGAGAGGATGTTTCACAAGCTGCAGAGCTGGCATTTCTGAGAAAGCTGTTCTGAGGAGGAAACACAGAGAAGTGGAGGGCTGGGGGGTTGGGAGGGCTCAGTCCGCACCAAGGAAGCTCTGGGAGGTGGGTGCAGTGGCAGAGCCTGCTACCTCAGTACTCAGAGACAGAGGCAGGAGGATCACTGCAAGTTTGAGACCAGCCTGGGCTACATAGTAAGACTCTGTCATAAACAAAACAAACAAACAAAGACTCCCCCCAAATCAAAAACCAGAAATTTCAAAAAGAGGTGGGCATGGTGACTCACGCCTGTCATAGCTCACTCCGAACAAGGAGCTCACTCTAAACAGGCCCGAAGTTCAAGGCCAGCCTGACTCCAGAGTGAGACTTGGTCTCTAAAAATCTAAAACACAAGCTAACTAATTGTCTCTGCGGTTAAAAGAACTTGATGCCATGCCTGCAACGCAGGGCCCACTCTGACTCACACAAGTGTGCTGTGTCACACACACACTAATAAATGCAATAAAAAATACGAAATAGCCAGGCAGTAGTGGCGCATGCCTTTAATCCCAGCACTTGGGAGGCAGAGGCAGGCGGATTTCTGAGTTCGAGGCCAGTCTGGTCTACAGAGTGAGTTCCGGGACAGCCAGGGTTACACAGAGAAACCCTGTATTGAAAAACCAAACCAAACCAAACCAAAACAAACAAACCCCCAAAAACAAAATAAACAATTATGGGGCACAATAGTTCCAGAACTTGGGAGAGTGGAGGTACACCAGTTCAAGGCCAGCCTGGTCTACAGAGTGAAGGGCTACACAGAGAAACCTTATCTTGAAAAACCAAAAATAAAACAACAACAACAAAAAGCTGAGTATGGTGGCTCACACCTGGACTTGGGAAGCTGGGGCAGGAGGATTGCCATGAGTTTGAAGCTAGTTTAGACTATAAAGGAGTATGTCTAAGAAACAAAGAGCAGGGGAGGTGGTAGGGGTGGGGGCTGGAAAGATGGCTCAGTAGTTAAGAGCACTTATTGTTCTTGTGGAGGACCCAAGTTCAGTTCCCACCTGGAGGCTCACAGCCACCTACAACTGCAGCTCCAGGGCTCTAGAGCCCTCTTCTGTCCTCCACAGGCACCTACGCCTACATGCTCAGACTCCTCCCCAACACACACAATGTAACACAGCAATCATTGTGTCCCCTTCAGTCCCTCCCACTGGCCAGCACAAGGGTGGGGCCCTGTTCAGGTGTCCAGGGCTCTGGGCTGACCTGTTACTGACCTGCACCCTGCTACTGACCCGTACCCTGCTACTGACCTGCATCCTTTCTGAAGTGGATTTGTCATCAGCCTGGGGTGGGGGCAGGGCAACATCTGCTTAGTCAGTTGTTCCATCTAACTTCAGTTCCTTCCACTACACAATTAGATTAGAGTGTGACATTTCCCAGAGGGGTTCCTGAGATGTCACAGGTCACACGGGGGGGGGGGGGGGGGGGGGGAGGAAGAAGGGGCACTTAGGAAAGGCTCATCCAGTGGTCACTGTCACATCCACCGGGTCAGTGTCCTCTCCAACCTCAGAGAGGTGTCATCCTTCCCAGATGCCGGGGAAAGGCAGAGATGCCACCAGGAGACCTGGGGTGCCAGCTGTCACCACACTCTTATCTTTCTAGGAAGATATTGGTGATAATGTTCCCCACGCAAATGGGAAGCACCAGTGGCTGTGCCTGGGCCCTGCCCCACGGTCCACTGCAGGTTTGCTGAGCACGACTTGGAAAGGCTTCTATGTAAAAGTAGCTATGCAAATTGAGGGCCCAGAGACCACGAAAGCCCCATTTCCCCTTTGCCACTGTGGGCTCGTGACAACCACCTGTGAGCTTGACCCTATGCTGCCACCTCTGTGCTGGCTTCCAGCAAATGGCAGCTTGGGGGCAGATCTGAGCACTGAGGGACCAGGTGGTGACGGTACAGAGGAAGTGAGGGGACAGTACACAGGGCTCCTGAGACCCTGGCAAATTCTACTAGAGCAAAACCTCTTACCTGGCTGCTATATTAGTCATTATATTTTTGTTGCACTCGAGAAGGAGCCCAGAACATCAAACATACTAATCCAGTGTTCTATAGCTGAACCAGGCCCCCAAGCCCCTCACTGGGGGCGGGGGGGTGGTTCTAGGCAAGGGCTCCACCCTTAAGTAGTACCCCCAGAACCTTTTTTCATATGCTAGAAGCTGGCCTCAAGCTCTTCGTGTAGTCCAAGATAACCTTGAATTGAAGATTCTCTTGCCTCGGTTTTCCTAGTACTGGAATGGTAAGATGTGTCTCTATGCACATTGGAAGACTGCTTTTATGGACATGGAAACCGAGGCTCAGAGGACATGCGCATGCCCAGGTCCTCAGGTCCTGCAACAGGAAGGCAGAGGAAGAGAAGATCACGCACAGCAAGAGGTAAAATGTTCTCCAAGGAGAGAAGGATGAGAAGTTCGAGGTCAGCCTGAGGGCTACAGCATGAGATCCTGACACAAAATCAACTAAACCAAGATGGGAGAGAGCTCACAGGGAAAGGTGCTGTCTGCAACCGGGATGGCTTGAACGCAATCCCTGAAACACACATAGGAGAAGGAGAGAACTGATTCCCACAGGTGGTCTTCAGACCTCTACACGAAAGCTCTGACATATGTGTGCGTGTGTGTGTGTGTGTGTGTGTGTGTGTGTGTGTGTGAGCAAGCACATACAGACATAAATAAACGTTAAAAAGTGATAAAACAGCCGGGCGGTGGTGGCACATGCTTTTAATCCCAGCACTTGGGAGGCAGAGACAGGAGGATTTCTGAGTTCGAGGCCAGCCTGGTCTACAGAATGAGTTCCAGGACAGCTAGAGCTATACAGAGAAACTCTGTCTCGAAAAACAAAAAAACAAACAACAACAACAACAACAAAAAAAAGTGATAAAACAAAAACAACTGGGTGGAACACATATGTCATCTGAGGAAAGCTGATGCAGAAGGATTGCTTAAAGTTTGAGGCTAGCCTTGGGTACAGATTGAGACCTTGTAAAAATGTGTAAAGATTGTTTTCCAGGGTTGGAGAGATGGCTCAGAGGTTAAGAGCACTGGCTGCTCTTCCAGAGGTCTGAGTTCAATTCCCAGCAACCACATGGTGTCTCACAACCATCTGTAATGAGATTTGGCGCCCTCTTCTGGTCTTCAGGCATACATGCAGAAGACTGCTGTATACATAAATAATTTTTTAAAAAAAAGAAAGAAAGAAAGAAAGAAAAAGAGAAGAAAGAAAGGAAGAAAAGAGACCCAAATCATAAAAACATGATTGCTAGTGGGTGAGGCCCTGAAATAGCAAAGGGCACAGAAAACTGTGATATTTGCATGAAATTTGTCACGTCAGAGTGCTAGGTACGGATTTGAGGGATGCTAGCCCCTTAGAGTTTAGATCTCCATAGGCAGCAGCTGCAGAGGGTTCCTGGGCTGACCCCTGACTTTGAGGGAATCTAACCTGGCTCCAAGAAGGACTGTAAGTTAACTGCTAGTTCTAAAGGCCCAGAGAAGGCTCAGCCAGGAAAGTGTTGGCCACACAAGCAGAAGGCCCAAGTTCAGATCCCCAAGTACATGCCCTGCCAAACCTGCTCAGGCTCAGCAAGCCTTTGTGTGTAAAGAGAAGACACTCACCAGGTGGGGGTGGTGCACGCCTTTAATCCCAGCACTTGGGAGGCAGAGGCAGGCGGATTTCTGAGTTCGAGGCCAGCTTGGTCTACAGAGTGAGTTCCAGGACAGCCAGGGCTACACAGAGAAACCCTGTCTCAAAAAAACAAAAAAAAGAGAAGACACTCAACAACAATCCCAACACAAACTGAAGTGAACACACACACACCCCAAATAGCTTTAAAAAAATAAAACACTGACAAACATAAAGTTAATTGGAAGAGAGAGAGATTGAGACAGAGACAGAAACAGGCAGACACTGAGAGACAGAGAGCTCCAAACGTCAGACCTCAGAACTCAGGAACTCATGGCTTGTATCTAGAGTCAGCACTTTACAATGCAGGCCAGGCTGATCTTGATATCTCCATCCTCCTGCCTCAGCCTCCCAGGTGCTGGGATAGATGGCCGGTGTGCATGGATGTCATGTTCAGTACGTAGGGTGTCTGTGTCAGCTCAGAGACCGCCCCCTCATCAGCCCCAGTATCCAGGGGCACAGCTAGGATCCTCTGACATCTGCTCACCACTGGGGAAGAGCAGCATCAAGCGACACAAACAAAAACTGTGGTAGTGTACACAGACATTACAGAGGGCCGGAGAGAGGGTTCTGCAGGTAAAGGTGATTGATGAGGTTAAGGAGAATGTCTCTGAGCAGGGGAGAGAAGTGTTAGGGTCCAAGGGAGCAGCCAGCGTGAAGGACTGTACCTGATCCTGAGACATCAGCGGGGCAGGTATGTTGGAATATGGTGAGATGGAATCAGGGCAGCTAGGGCCTGCCTACGGGACTCAATGAAGAGTTTGTATATTCTTTTCCAACTCTACCTGTGTGCATGCTTGGCCAGCACTCCCCAGACACTCTGAATATATTTGTTAGGAGAGGTCAGCTATGCAAAGATCCAACCAAGTCTTGCCTTGGGAGCCTTGGGGCCTTCAGGCTTCCCCTCAGAGGCTCCAGGTTCCAGGGAACTGCAGGTCTTTGGATGCTGTCCTGAGAAACCTGGAACAGTGTGGGAGCATGTGGAACAGCATGGATGCTCTCTGGAACCTGCGTCGCTGAATAGAATAGAGTCAAGGTCCCTGCCAGCCTCAAGTCTTAACTCAAGACCAAACTGTCCCCAACAAGCTGCCCTTCCAAGGTGCCTTGAGTTTGTGACAGAGTCATCATCCTGGGGGAAGGAGCTTGAATCTCTGCTGTACCCCACTGACACAGTCCTATTCTCCACTCTCTGACCTGGTGTCAACAATTTGGGTTCTCTGTAAACCACAACCCAAGGCTGTTATCTGCTATCTATGGCGGGCGGAGGGTGGGGATGGGGTGCAGGTGGTTTAAGGGCCTAGCTTTTCTCAGAAGTGCCAGCCTGTGTCAACATGGGGTGGCTGGAAAAAAATACCCGGAACACAAGGTCGGGTTACACAGAGGTTTCAACAGAGCAGACACTGGTCTAATGTGACTTCATTCGAAGATTTTTTTTTTTCCTTTTTGACCCAATGTCTGAAGATCTTGAGTTAAAGGGTCTGGGGTGGGGGACTTCTGTGAAGTGTCCTGGAAGAAGTGACTCAGGAAGGGGCTCTTATGGAGCCAGAGCTGAAGCTGAGGAGGAGCTGGGTGAGGCAAGGCAAGATGGATCAGTGGGTAAAGGTGATTGCTGCCAAGCCTGGTGGCCCGAGTTCTATACCACTGGACTGCACAATGGAAAGAGAGAACCAACTCTTACAAGTTGTCCTTACATCCTGGCACTCACCCCTCCCCCAATAAGTAAAAATATAATAAAACATTTAAAAAAACATTATTACAATAGTAATGGTGACAACTGAGCCGTACAGACTTCGTTTTTGTTTGTTTGTTTTGGTTTTTTCGAGACAGGGTTTCTCTGTGTAGCCCTGGCTATCCTGGAACTCACTCTGTAGACCAGGCTGGCCTCGAACTCAGAAATCCACCTGCCTCTGTCTCCCAAGTGCTGGGATTAAAGGCGTGGGCCACCACCGCCCAGCTTAATTTATTTTATTATTTGGTGTGTGAGTGCTGCATGAACCTGTGTGTGCAGATGCATCCATGTGCACATGCAGGGCACCTGGTATCCCTCTCTGCCACTGTCCACTGCACTCTCATGAAGCAGAATTCTCACTGAAGCTGGTTCTAGGCTGACTACTAGCTAGCTGCAGCCACCTCCTGTCTTGCTGGGGCCTGGGCCTGCGGGTGTGTGGCCATGCCTCGCTTCTGCATGGCTTCTGGGGGCTGAGCTCAGGCCTCATGCTTGCACAACACTCTTACACACGAAGCCATCTCTTTAGCCCTCCATTTTGTTTTGTTTTTGAGACAGGTTCATAGGCACCTATGGGTGGTACAGTCAGGGAAGGTCTCTTGTAGGAGTTGGCCCTTTCTGGAAAAATTCTGGAACAATGCCCCCAAGAGGAGCTTCTGGAGCAATGCCTTAGGCGGCAGGGATTCTCCAGGCCGGGTGCTTTGAGTCCCGATCTGTCCCTGGAAGATACACAGAGGGATCAATGGCAAGGCCAGGCTGTAGCCTGGGAACCCTTGGGGCCTGGTGGCTCCAAAAAGGGTCCTTCCTAGGTGCCATCCAGCAGCTGCCAACAAGAAAGCTGGGCAGGGGGAACGCCAGGTGTCAGGCTGGCAGACAGACAGAGAGACAGACAGGAAGTGGCTTCGAAGGTAGACAGGTATTGAATGCGGAAACCCCAGGAAGCCCTGTGCTGTGGGCGGGCAGGGGGCTCGGGTAGGATCCCACATCTAAGGGGCAGTTCTTAGCACCTGCCTGGCTGCTAGCCAGGGCTGTGGGAGTTCCCCTTGGGGTCACCTTGTCTCTGAGCCACCACAGTGCCCCCTACCAGGGTGCCAGAGAGATGGGGGAGGAGAGGAAGAGAGAGAGAGAGAGAGAGAGAGAGAGAGAGAGAGAGAGAGAGAGAGAGAGAGAGGAGAGAGAGAGAAAGAGAAAGAGAGCAAAGAGAAGAGAAGAGAGAGAAACACAGAGACACAGAGAAAGAGAATCTCCGCACTTGCTTTAGTTTTGTTTGCTAAAATTTCTTTTGGGTTGGAGAGATGGCTCAGTGATTAAGAGCACAGACTGCTCTTCCAGAGGTTCTGAGTTCAAATCCCAGCAACCATATGGTGGCTCACAAGCATCTATAATGAGATCCGATGCCCTCTTCTGGTGTGTCTGAAGACAGCTACAGTGTACTTACATACATAAAATAAATAAATAAATCTTTAAAAAAAGAACTCAATGTTCACGAACATATAATAAACAAAATAAATTTTTTTAAAAAAATTTTTTCAGCCGGGTGGTGGCAGATTTCTGAGTTCGAGGCCAGCCTGGTCTACAGAGTGAGTTCCAGGACAGCCAGGACTACACAGAGAAACCCTGTCTCGAAAAACCAAAAAAAAAAAAAAATTTTTTTTTCTTCTTTCTTTTGTTGTTTTGTTGTTTGATTGTTTTTCAAGACAGGATTTTTCTGTGTAGCCCTGGTGGTCCTGGAACTCTCTGAGTAGACCAGGCTGGTCTCCAATTCAAGGATACGTCTGCCTCTGCCTCCAAAGTGCTGGGTTTAAAGGAAGGAGCCACACACCTGAGTTTGTTTGCTAAATTTTTTTAACTCACACTCTGCACCAGTATAGTATCTAACTTGATAGGTTCTAAAATGCTCTTAGGCAGCCCTACTCTGCACTCTAGAACATCTTCCTTAGACTTTTAGTTTGTCTTTTGTGTTTGGAAACAGAGATTCACGTATCCCAGGCTGGCCTCCAACTTGGTTTGCAGCTTAGGATGGCTTTGAATGCCTGATCTTCCTGCTTCCACATCCAAAGTGCTGGGTGGCAGGTATCACCATGACGCTTGTTTTATGAAGTGCTAGGGCTGTACCCATGACCTCATGCAGGCTAGGCAAGTGCTCTACCAGCCCCAGTGTCCCTTTTCTCTTAAAAGCATTACATTAATTTATTTGCTAGGTGGGAACATGCTCACACAAGCCTCTCTCTTCTGCTCCCCACCTACCTCATTCTCTTCCTGCCCCAGGACCTTTGCACAGACAGTTCCCTCAGATCCCCCTCCCATTATCTGACACCCTCCCCCCAAAAGCTTTGCCTCAGTCCTGGGGAGACAGCTCAGTGATTGCCACACTGCTGGGAATTGGTTCTAATGCTTTGATTTAATCGGGAATCTGCTTGTCCAAACGATGAAGGTCCTTGTCCCCAATTGATCTTTGATCAATCAATAAAGATGTCAGCAGCTAACTGACGGGCAAAGGGAGCTGGGGAAGGACCCTTAGATTTGAATGGGCTAGGGTACAGGAGAGAGAAGGAGAGACAGAGAGCCAACATGGCTCGGGGACAAGGGATGGGACATAGGAGCTGCAGGAGAGAAAGCCAATCAGCCATGTGAGAATTTGGGTGGGTGGCCACTGGCCACTTCCACAATTAGGCCTGGAGTAGCAGGGGGAAGGTTTAGGAGTGCCCAGCCTTTGAGGTAGTCAAGGCATTTTAAAATTAGCTGGTGTGTGTGTGTGTGTGTGTGTGTGTGTGTGTGTTCAACCCAGTGGGAGCCAAAGTGGTGTAGTTAAACTCACTGCTACACCACACAAATGTGAAGACCTGAGCTCAGATCCTATCACCCACACAGATGTTGAGCAATGGTATAGCCAGCCTGTCATCCTTGTGCATGGGAAAAGGGATGTGGAATCCCTGGAGCAAGCTGGCATGAAGAGCCACCAGTCAGAGTGTTCTTTTCTGGGTGAGATATCCTTGCTCAATATATAAGGTGGAAAGCAGTTGAGGAAGATGCCTGATGTCATCCTCTAGTTTGCACCTGTGTACATGTGCAACACACAGGCACATGGCATCTATACACACTGGAACACACCACACGTACATAGAAAACAATGTTTTCTCTCCATTGGGGCTGGAGAGATGACTTGGTGGTCAAGAGCACTGGACACTCTTTCAGAGGACACAGGTCCTCTTTCAATTTCCAGTACCAGAATGTGGCTCACAACCATCTGTAACTCCAATTTCAAGGGATCTCTACTGATCTCTGTAGGGACCAGTCATGCCTGGTCAAAACACACGTGAAATAATAAATTAAATGTGAAAGCCCTTTCTATAGAGGCCCTATGGTCTCCTCATGCATTAGAGCAGCCTCAACATCCTTTCTCTGCTCTGGCTGTCCTGTTTTTGTACAGGACATGTCACAGTAAAAGTCTCCTTCAAAGCCAGGCAGTGGTGATGAACGTCTTTAATCCCAGCACTTGGGAAGCAGAGGCAGCTGGATTTCTGAGTTTGAGGCTAGCCTGGTCTACAGAGTGAGTTTCAGGACATCTGGGCCTGCATAGAGAAACCCTATCTTGAAACAGAGCAGAGCAGAGAGAGAGGAAGAGGGAGAAAGAGAGAGAGAGAGAGAAAGCAGAGAGAAGAGAGGAGAAGAGAAGAGAAGAGAAGAGAAGATGGGGAATGATTGAAGAAAAAAGTCAGGGTCAACCTCTGGCCAACACATGTGCACACACAAACATCACATGTGCACACACACACCACATATGCATACACATCCCACTTGTGCACACACACATGTTACATGTGCACACACACCCTACATGCACACACATATACCACGTGTGCACACCCCCACATGTGCACATATAACCCACATGTCCACACACACCCTACATGTGCACACCCCCCACATGCACACACATACCACATGTGCACACCCCCCACATGTGCACACACACTCCACATGTGCACACACACTCCACATGTGCACACACACTCCACATGTGCACACCCCCACATGTGCACACACTCCACATGTGCACACCCCCCACATGTGCACACATACCACATGTGCACACCCCCCACATGCACACACATACCACAT
>NW_022196905.1:211151223-211156309 GCF_008632895.1 Mastomys coucha
ACATGCACACACACTCCACATGTGCACACATACATGTTGGAAGTTGGTTCTAATGCTTTGTCTTATTTCAGCTCTCAAGAGCCTAGCTTCCAGATAATAATAATAGGGTGCTCTAATGCATGGAGAGACCATGGGGCCTCTATGGAAAGGACTTTTACAATTTAATTTATTATTTCATGTGTGTTTTGACCAGGCATGGCTTGTCCCTACAGAGGTCAGGCTTTGATTGATAATAAAAAAAAATTGTCCTTTGGGCCACTTCCCTGATTGGGTCTGAGGTAGCAGAAATGAAATATAGATTTTAAAAGATGTTAACTCAGGAATACTGGAGGGGAGTGTGTGCTAGCCATGGGAGGTTTAGAAGAGCCCAACCATTGAGCGAGTCAAGGCATATCAAAAGTAGCTGGTGTGTACGTGTCTTTCATTCACGAATCCAGAGAGCTCTTGGGCGGGTACAGTGTGAGTGGCTCACTGAGAGCTAATTCACCACTACAACACACACCCTACATGTGCATATACACATTTACACACCACATGTGTACACACACACCACACATACACAAACACACTCCACAGGTACACGTGTACACAAGTACACAACATGTGCACACACCACATGTGCACATATACACCCCACAAGTGTGTAAACTCACACCCCATATGTGCGCACACACTCCACATATGCACATACACATTTCACATGTGCACATGTACATCACGTGTGTGCATGCATGTCACATGTGGACACATACAACACATGCATATACACATAGCACATGTGCACAAACACATAACGCATGTGTGTACATACACCCTGTATGCATGCACCCACAGAGCACATGTGCACATACAGACATCATGTGTGCACATGCATACCACATATGCACATACACACACAGCACATGTGCACATACACACACCACCTGTGCACACACATACCACATGTCACATACATACCACATTTGCACATACACACATACCACATATACACCCCCACATGTACACACCTACCACATGTGTATACATGCACAAACACACATACAACTCAGTGTTCAAAGAGCATCAGGAAATGGGTAGCCTCTCTGGCCTCAGACACAGGTGCAGGTGTCCAGGTCAAACCTGGCAGGACCCTTGCATGCCTTCTGTCCGCCATCTATCTGGCATCTCACTGCCCCATACCCTCTTCTTCCTCAACTTCCCTCCTTCCCTCCCAGGCTGGAATGAGGCTCCAAGGTGCCCTTCTGTGTGGCCTTGCTTCACTCTGGACTTGCCATAAGAATGGCCGCTGCAAAACATGGATGGTGTGGGGCAGCTAGTAACTTGGAAATCTGAGTCCAGCAGAAGTGTCTCTTGAGTCTCTGGGTGCAAGGAAAACCATGTATTCAACACAGATAATATGCAGTGAATCTACAATTGAAATCCACACCAAAGCCACACAGTGGCTGCACAAAGATGACAGAGTCCAGGGCTGATAGGATGTTTCGAAGTCACTCTTTACCTTCCTTTATTTATTTATTTATTTATTTATTTATTTATTTATTTATTTTACTACATTCATTTATTTGTATGTGTGTGCATGTACAGAAGCCCAAGGACAACTTGTGGGAATTGATCTCTCCTTGCCCTGTGCATTTTCCAGGCAGTGAACACAGGTCTTTAAGAGTTAGTTATCGCTGGGCAGTGGTGGCGCACGCCTTTAATCCTAGCACTTGGGAGGCAGAGGCAGGTGGATTTCTGAGTTTGAGGCCAGCCTGGTCTACAGAGTGAGTTCCAGCCAGGAACAGCCAGGGCTACACAGAGAAACCCTGTCTCGAAAAACCAAAAAGAAGAAGGGGGAGATGAAGAAGGAGAAGGAGAAGGAGGAGGAGGAGGAGGAGGAGGAGGAGGAGGAGAGGAGGAGGAGGAGGAAGAGAAAAGAAGAAGAAGAAGAAGAAGAAGAAGAAGAAGAAGAAGAAGAAGAAGAAGAAGAAGAAGAAGAAGGAGGAGAAGAAGAAGAAGAAGAAGAAGAAGAAGAAGAAGAAGAAGAAGAAGAAGAAGAAGAAGAAGAAGAAGAAGAAGAAGAAGAAGAAGAAGAAGAAGAAGAAGAAGAAGAAGAAGAAGAAGAAGAAGAAGAAGAAGAAGAAGAAGAAGAAGAAGAAGAAGAAGAAGAAGAAGAAGTTCGATCCTCAGGACTCACATAGTAGGTAGAGAGAACATATTCTCATAAGTTGTCCCTCGTGTCCACATGTACAGCGACTATACATATCCCTCTGCCCCCCACAAATAGGTAAAAATGTGGTAATAAGTTTGATTTGGTTTGTTTTTAAGAAACCTGAGTCTTAGCCAGGCATAGCACACAGACAAGAACACCCCTTTTCTGAGAATTAAACATCTCACATCCAGAACACTTCCCTCCCAAAGTGCCGTGGGTATGGGATACAAAACTGTAATACTCTTGTGATCATTTCATAGGAGAAAAACTCAGAGAGGTTTGGGATTTGCCTGAGGTCACAGAGCAGCGAGCAACAGAGCTGGGACTGAACAGCAGGCATCTCGGTTTTATAAATTAGAAGCAGGACTTTCAACAAAATTGGACATGGGCCTAGAAATGTCTCGACCAGGACAGTGCTGGTTGCACAAGCATGGGGTCCTGAGTTTGGATCCCCAGAACCCACATGAAAAAGACAGTTGTGATGGCCAGTATCCCCAGTGCTGGGATGGGAAGACCAGAGGATGCTAGGAGCTTACTGGCCAGATGCTCTAACAGAACCAGTCGGTCCAGGCTCTGGAGAGAGGCTGGGGAAACATGCAGGCACACACTGAAGACCTCCTGGCCCCTCCCCTACCTCCTTTGGTTTTGATTGATCGGTTTGTTGTTGTAGGAGTCTCATTATGTAACCCAGGCTAGCTTCACATTCACAAACCTCCTGCCTCAGCCTCTTGAGTACTGGAGTCATGGCTTGTGTCATGATACCTGACCCCTGGCCAGGATTTTATTCAAACTTCTCTGCTGTGGTATGGCCAGGATGAGCAGGACAGAAACCATTTCCCTCATACCTGGACCCTGCACCTCTGTTGATGTGGCAGAAATTCTCCCCTCCCCACCTGCTGAGTCATATCAGGCCAACGGAATCCAGCCCTCTGTTACTGTTACTGCTGATCCCTCGAAACCTCACCCACCTGTGCCTGGACACTTCCTCCCCAAAGTGGGGGGTGCTGCTGTGCCTCCACACATGACAAGGTCTTGTCCTGATAAACTTCATGAGTTGAAAATATTAGAAATCAAAATGTGTTCAATAACCAACTCAGTCAGGCACCTGTCAATCAAGCCAAAGGACTTGCTTACGGAGCACTTTGTGCAGGGAGCAGGTCACTCCCTCTGTTGATGGCTGGCTGCCTGGGAGCAGTTCTCCATGTTGCTGTCCAGCATCCTAGAAGACAATCTGAGTGCACCCTGGAAAAGACCCAAACTCCAATTCTGAAGAGCAGAATTGAAAGGTGGGAACATATAATTCAACCAGTCTCAAATCAGGAACCTTGCAGGATACCTCTTGCAGGTGGTTGACATTCATGAATCCTCTGAACACATGTGTGTCTGTCTCTGTATGTGTGTGCATGTTCATGCACCTGTGTGTTTGTGTGCATGAGTGGTGTGTGTGTGCATGTGTGTGAGTGTGTATGCCTGTGTGTGTGCATGGGTGCTGTATGTGCATATGTGTGTACCTATGTGTTTGTATGCATGAGTGCCGTGTGTGCATGTGAGTGCTTGCATGAGTACTGTGTGTGTGTGTGTGCATGAGTGCTGTATGTGCATGTGTGTGTGTGTACCTGTGTGTTTGTATGTATGAGTGCTGTGTGTGCATGTGTATGTGCATGTAAATGTGTTGCATGTTCATACATGTACGTGCATTGTATGTATGTGTGCAGTGTGCATGTGTGTGTGTGTAGATGCATGAAAGCCAGAGGTTGATCTTAGTGTCTTCTTTGGTTGCTCTTCAGCTTATGCTTTGAGGCAGGCTCTTGCTGTGTAGTCCCAGGTGACCTGGAACTCACAGAGATCCCCTGCCTCTTTCTCCACCTTATTATTTGAGATAGGGTTTCACTGAACCTGGAGCTCACAGATTCAGCTAGACTGACTGGTTAGCAAGCCTCAGGAATCCTGCCTCAGCCTCCCTGGCACTGAGATTTCCAACATCTGTTAACTCCTAATGATATTTGCATGGCTGCTTGGGATTTGAACTCAAGTCCTCATGCTTGCATATTTGAGGTGCAAGCTCCACCATATCTGGAGCAAGCATGCCTGCCCAAGCCTCCCACCCCACCTAAACACAACAAATAATGTAACTTTCTTTAATTTTATATTATTTTATGTTTATGGGTGTTCTGCCTGCCTGCATATCTATGCACTGTGTGTATTTCTGTTGCCCTGGGAAGCCAGAAGAGGACGTTGGACACCCTAGAATGAGAGTTAGCGACTGTTCTGGGCCATCATGTGTAGCAGTGAACTAGTTAATCCACTCCCAGCAGGTCATGCGCATGCTGCACCTGCCCAAGAACTCAGCATTCACAAATGAGAGACATACATGCCAGCTAATTTTGATATGCCTTGACTAGCCCAAAGGCTGGGCACTTCTAAACCTCCCTGTGGCTAGCACACACTCCCCTCTAGTATTCCTGAGTTAACATTTTCTAAATCTAATTTTTATCTTTGGTTCCCCAGACTCATGTGGATGGAGGAGTGGCCTTGGGGCCACTTCCTTGGTTCTTACATGGCATTGAGCCTTTTAGTTTGATCTTTCTGCTTCCCCATCATGATGGTTCTCCTCTCTTTCCTTCTCTCCTCTGGTCCCTTGCACAATCTAAAACTCCCACCTCTGCTTCCCTGTCTAACCATTGGCTGTATGGCAATTCTTTATTACCATTTGAAGACAGCCGGGGGCAAGGACGCTCAGTGTCTGGAAGCATGGCTTTTGAGAGCCAGAATTAAGACAAAGCATTAGAACCAATTTCAAACAATCAATGTGTTTTTGGTAGCCAAACCCAGGCCCTCCTCAAGAGCAGCCAGTACTCTTAACCTCTAAGCTATATCTCAAGCCCAATATTTTTT